>NC_139677.1:74677976-75201906 GCF_964106915.1 Podarcis gaigeae
ACTCCTGCCTCAGAGGAATTTAAGGCAGGATTACAGCACTATTCCACCAAGAATGATTACATTTCTTCCACAGGTCCATCCTGCCCACAAATCCAGCAACTGATGGCAGCTACTCTCAGCCCTGGCAAATCTGCACCATCCATCTGCCTGGCCACTGCAGCTCCTACCACCTAGTCAATTTCTTCAGTGCTAGGTGCTCCTTCCTATACATGCAGGCATGAAACATCCTGGATTGCTCTATTAGGGACTGTACTTCAAACTTGCACCAGTCATCCACTGAGTTGTAAAGGGCAATGAGGGAATATCTTGAAAGCTGGAAAACCATGGCGGTCATGGTGATGTGGAGGCACACTTTCCTGAGCTGCAGACCCTGGAGATAACAGGGTCTACAGCAAGGGGGAGCATGTGTCCCACATGCCTTCTCTAGATTACACTTCCTATACAAACAGAAGGAGTAAAGTATTTGGCTAACCTGTATGTCGAGAAATATCCAACAAAAGTTTTGGGTTAGTTTATTTTTAAGGTTTTTGGGATTTGTGGGAGAGGGCACGCTAGGGATGCTTCATTTCAGAAGCCTCAATTCTACAACAGGTGGATTTTGTCAATTCTTAAGCTTGCACCCTTTAAAAGTATCAAAAGATATTTCAAACATGTTATCGAGGGTATCACAAATATACATACAACTGTGGATTAAACCACAGAGCCTAGGACTTGCCGATCAGAAGGTTGGCGGTTTGAATCCCCGCGACGGGGTGAGCTCCCGTTGCTCGGTCTCTGCTCCTGCCAACCTAGCAGTTCGAAAGCACGTCAAAGTGCAAGTAGATAAATAGGTACCGCTCCGGCGGGAAGGTAAACGGCATTTCCGTGCGCTGCTCTGGTTTGCCAGAAGCGGCTTAGTCATGCTGGCCACATGACCTGGAATAAAACGAGATGAGCGCCGCAACCCCAGAGTCGGTCACGACTGAACCTAATGGTCAGGGGTCCCTCTACCTTTTTATGGAATAGAGAACTTGATGCCCAATGGTCTGACTTCTACTCCACAATTAAATCATTATCCTCCAAAAAGATTCAGGTGGGAGTTATTGGACACGGTACATTTCCAGTCATCTGTGACCCAAAATGGAAGGAAATTATCAGATAAAAGCCTCTAGAATACACTATTAAAAAGCCAGCCAGTCCTGTTCTGAGGTAGCAGCTGCAGATATGCCTGCAATTCACCAATTGCCATTTCTGGCAGGTCATTCTGGCACATTTACTGCACTGAATCAGAACAATATATCCAACTTTTATTGAGTTGTAATTCCAGAGTCTTAGAATTCCTAAGGGACTGTCCACTTTAAAAATAAATGAGAACCAACATACTCCTTTTGTCTACCGTGCCTGTTCTATACAAAAGTGTGAACCTGTTTGGAGCCACTCCAACTGCTTTTAGCTGCTGGAGGGCTACCTCAACATTAATATCTCACATTTCCTCCAAGGAACTCAGGGCACCATATACAATTTCTCTTTCCTCTATTTTATGCTCACAACCATATTGTGAGGTATGTTAGGCTAAGAGAGAGTGACTGGCCAAGGTCACTCAGAGAGATTAATTGCCAAGTGGGGATTTGCCATCCTAAGTAAAAGTTTAACCTGTACAGCTACACGAAGTAGAAAATTACTTCAGGAAGGAAGGAAGGAAGACGTGAGACTCTCAGGATTCTAATATGTGTTTGTAAAGTGTACAAAGGGTTTTTGGAGACTGCATGAATCCCAAACAGATCATGCATAATCATTTTTGCCCAAGCTTAGTTTGTAAAGTTTCCTCAGAATGCTTATACAAGAAAGCATGGGGAAAACAAAGAAACTGTGATATTTAGAATGCGGGGAAAACCCCCACCATCATTCTCTCTTGTACACGTTGTGAAGAAGATGATTTTCATGCCTTAACCACACACTCAGCTTGAAGAAATACTATGAAACAAAACTGCTGCATTAATTAACATTGTCTAACGAGCACATACATTGTTAGAACAGTTGCACTCATATTTTATTTATTCTAAATATTAAATGCATTTTTCTACTTGAAAGTACGAAGCAGTTAACATGATTGAAAACATGACAAAAATCCACATGAAGAAATAAAATTACTCCACGCACTCTAAAAAGCAAAGGAACAAAAACGAGTGCACACATAAACCAGCAAACAGTGAACCAAAGTAATAGAAGATATCAGTAAGAAGTGTATCTCTTAGCATTTCTGCAGGCTATTGCCTAGATATTTTCTTTTTATTATTTAAAGGTGAGGTCCTAAAAGATGGTATGAGGAAACCTGTAGATCATACGAGCTGTATGTTTGAACATGAAATGAGATGGAAAGTTTCATGTCTACTGCCTTACCAGCACTCAAAATGCCCCTCTTCACTAAACAGCAAAAGCATTTTGTGTGGGATTTTGCCCCTAGTAAATGGCTGTATTGCAACAGCAGCATCACCAAATGACAGGGAGAAACAATGGCCCTGTTCTTAATTATTTAAAGAGAGGAAATGTGGTACGAAGGACCAGCCTGTGATAAACAGGACTCTGCTACTTTAAATAATTGATTCTCCTGTTTTACAAATATGATGGCCCTCTGAGAAGGTGAGTTAAATTCCAAACTGCTAAAAGGTTGGCTGAATAGTCACCCAGAAGTTAATATGTAACAGAACCCTTAGGCTGTAATCCTATGCCTACTTACCTAAGAGGAAGCCCAACTGAACTCAATGGAACTTACTTCTGAGAAGACAATTACAGCATTTCACTGCAACTGAATACTAGGTCAAGAAAATGTAGGCTTGCAGCCATTTTTATACATTCTATAGTTAAACATTCTCACACTTTATAGTTTTTTATTGCAAATAAAACACAATGCAGCGAAAATTTAAACTTGTATCTTTCATTAAATTTGAATTTTTGCGATTCTGTATTTTATTCCAGATTTTATAATGAGAAAACAAATTATGTACAGCAACAGTGGTAGAATGAGCAACATCATATCCCAGCTTTCATTTGGGGGTGGGGGGGAATTGCCAGCTCTCATTAACGCAGAGACATATATTCAGAATTTCCATTTATTTATGTGTAGCTCACCGTATGGCAATGACAGTTAAATGAGGCAGGTTCAGAAACGTTGCTTAGGGCTTGTGCTAGGCCAGGAAAATGTTTAACCTGGGTGGGGGGAGTCCAAATGAACAGCTGCTCCCCCTTTTCATATCACAAATCTGTTTCTGAAACGCCTTTCCATTTCAAAGGCATTTTATCATGCAGCATCACTCAACACCCTGCAGAACGCAGCCACTGTCACAACAGGCAGCCTTTCTTTGCTTCTCCACCCTACTACAGGTCCATTCCAAAGTAAATCCCATTGAGTCCAGGGTCTCTTACTGCCGGCAGAGGTCGATTTAGGACTGCACAACTGGCTCCCCTGCACAGGGTGCCAAACAGAGAGGGCATCATCCTGCCTCCTTCCCAAAGCCTAGCTAGTGCTTTCCCAGCTTTGGGAAGGAGACAGGAGAGCTCCAGGACCCTGCCAGAGCTTTACACTTCCTTCCCAAAGCCCAAGGCCTTGCCTTGCCTAGCCAGCTTTGAGAAGGTGGTGCGAGGGCAGGGGCAGGGAAGGCATCAAATTTTGGCCTTACACAAGATGCCATATTCCCAAGGTCTGCCCCTGCTCCCATGTATGCCTGTATAGGATGTCAGCCTTCAACTGATAAAAGCTTACTATTTTTCTTTAAATATTTGCCCAAAGGTTGATTCGGTAAAATACGTGATGTGAAGAGGGCTTGCTTGCTGTAAATTGTTTTACATCTCTCATATATAGGCAGATGAAACATAATTGCTGGAATTGGACACCCACTCCGCGTTGCAAAATTTATCAGGGCATATCATACAGGCTTTGGCACTGTTTCATATGATGAATGCAACCAAGCACACTTTCATTCCAAATTACGTATTTTAAATCAGAGGCAAGTACCATACAAGAACAAGTTGTTTCTACAGAGGAAGCAAAGCCCATGAGCTGTAAAAATGTCACATTCAGCACTCAGAACCTTTAACATCAACATTCATCACTGAGCATGCTTCAAACTTGGCTAAAGTAAGTACATTATAAAGCTGTGAAAAGGTGTGAGCAGTGGTTCAGGCAAAGGACTCCAAAGGACCTGGGCACTGGCAAACATCACTGAGGAAAACTGTTACAGTGTGCTAAATGTACAGAACAAGGAGTGCTGGCACACACAAAGCTCAGAGGCCAAACTGCTCTGCTTTCGGAGATTCCAATAACTAGCATTTTGCATTTCTACAAAGTGAGGTAGTGAATCGTGGCACCAGCACTCCTTGTCACATTTCCATTCATTTCACAATTTCTCTTCCTACTCATCCTTCAGTCCCCAAATACGGTTGCCCTTTTGGTGACCATGATTCAGGAAGCACTGGTTCCTCCTACTATTTTGGGGGGAAAACTGATCACATGAAAATGAGCTAACACAGACACACTCTGGGGGACTGAGCTTCTACAATGTTTCTTTCGGGGTAGAATACAATAAATCATTAAACAAATGGCTACTTACCATGGAGTGCATGTAAGCACTTTATGAACCTGTAATCTGAACATTACCACCATTTTACTTCCATTGATTATTAATTAAAGTAAGGATATTTGGCAATTTTTTCCTCTCCATTAGACAGGATTTTAAAAAAACAAAAACCTGGTTTGCCAAGCAGTTACACTGACACAGTGGTAAGCTGGCACTTAAATGGACCTAGTTGTCTCTGCGTATTACAAACTTCCTCCAAATCCTGCTTCATCTTAAAGGTGGCTCGGTGAAATCTACTGCAGATCTTCTGGCCTGGAATGCATTTAAGAGCACACACTGTTCTCCCTCCCACCACCATCTCAAGCATGGATCTACACAGCTCTACCACAATCTGTCCCCGTGTCACAACAGCTGTGCTGATATAGCAACAGTTTTTAAAGCGCTAGCTTATTTCAAGGATGGCAAGGAGCGTCTCCCTTCATTTTACGCATACTTGTGGCATATCCTGAGTGCAACATATTAATGACAGTTGTTGGAATATGCCTGAAAAAGAAAAAGAAAACTTCTCGTGGTTCCAATCTGTTGCATGGAACAGCTGTTTGGAGCAGGTGGGGAATTTGGTGTGTAAGGGGGGGGGGGGTTGTCTATATGAACTGTCTTGCTATAGGAATCCAATTGGCATAGTTCAGCATATGAAACTGGGCCAGATTACTGAAATCTTGCTATATGTTGTTTTATTTCATATAAAATTACACCAAGTGCTTTTCCATTTAATTAATTTTCTGCTAACAGAACTTGAAATCTAGCCTCACAGACTACTGGTTCACAGTGACTTTCTATGGTACTCTGCAATAGCACATGAGAAATTTGCAATCCAATTAGATCATTCCCTCTTTGGGAAGAAGAGTTTGCATTATAGGGTTTGCTGAGAGTTCGGAAAACAAAACTATGAAGAGCACCACTGGGACTTTTGCTATTATTACTGTACCGTTTATCATATTTACTGAGGTGACACAATCGCTCCTGGGTGCCTTCTCCCACTTTGTGGAGCTCGCTTGGCTCCCTAGTATACTCTAGCACTTAAGAATGAGAAAACAAGTGGGAAGGCGGCTCAAATGCAAGTGGAAGAAAACGCCAGTGAAATGCAATCAAATAATGGTGAGGGTTCATCATTGAGCCTACTTAGTTGCAGTGAAGGCAGCGAAGAAGGCTTATTTTGCTGCCTCCATTGCATCCTCATTGTGTCATCCAGCAGAACTTTTCCAGGTAGTTTGGAAAGCATTTTGAGAATAGAATCGTTTGCATCTGCCAGGACCTTGACTCCACTGTTACAGCAGATGAATCTTGAGAAGTGTTTAGAGCACTGACTAGTCCTGTTATGTTGGATGAGTTCCAATTACCAAGGATCGAGAATGTGGACAAGGTGCTTGGATCATTCAGGGCAACCACTTGCACTCTGGACCCTTGCCTCTCTTGACTGATAAAAACTAGCAGCAGGGATCTCTGGCTGAGCCAGGGAGGTGATGAACGCCTCCTTGCGAGAGGGGGTGGTCTTTGCCTGCTTAAAGGAGGCAATGGTAAAATCACTCCTCAAGAAACCCTCCCTGGATTCAGAAAATCTATGTAACAACCGGCCAGTTGCCAATCTCTCTTTCTTGGACAAGGTTTTGAGTGAGTGGTCACAGATCAGATCCAGGCAACTGATTTTCTAAATCCTTTTCAATCAGGGTTTAGGCCCGGTTTTGGCACAGAAATTGCTTTGGTTGCCCCGTATGATGACCTCTGTTGGGAGAGAGGCTGGGGAAATGTGTCCCTGTTAATCCTCCTCAATCTCTCAGCAGCTTTCAATACCATCAACCACGGTATCATTCTGGAACAGCTGTCCCAGTTAGTGGGGTGGTGTCACCACTTTGTGGTGCTTCTGGTCCTACTTGGATGGTCATTTCCAGATGGTGATGCTTGGGGCGTGCTCTTTTGTCCCACTGAGCCTTCAATGAGGAGTTCCTCAGGGTTCTGAATGCAATGCAACACTGAACCTGCAGCTCTCCAAATGTAGTTAAGACTCCAACTCCCATCAATTCTCAATTATTTGCCATGCTGGCTGGGGCTGATGAGGGTTGGAGTGCAAGTCTGGTTCCCCAACTCTGATCTACAGAAACATTTTTGACTAAAGACAGATGGATATAATGGCATTTGTTTCCTTCAAGAGTGACTTTATCAGGGGTAGCTGACCTATAGCTCTCCAGACGTTGCTAGACTCCAACTCCCATCAGCCACAGTCAGCATGGTCAATAGTGAGAAATGATGGGATCTGTAAGCTAGCAACATCTGGCCTATATGTACTCCCCATAATGTGTAGAAAAATCTTTAAAAGTGTGCATACATCACCTCAGTATTGGTGTACTTTTGCATAGTTAAAAGAAAAAGAGATTAGCTGACACTGTATCTGGAACCAACTTCACAATTACAACTTTTCAAGGTTAATTGTGACTGCACTGAATTCAAAGTTCAGTTATGTGCCTTAAAAATACATCAAAGAAGGAAGTTGCTCAAAAATGTTACTGCAGACACCAATATATTCTGATATATAATAATTATAGCCCTTTATTCAGTAAGCTGAAGAGGACTTTGCAATAGGTGTGTTACTGCTTTAGCTCCACTAACACAGGAGAAAAACAGCAATTCAGTTTTTATGAATGAAATGGGCTTAATTATGGGACAGCCAATAGCTTTTTAAATTCCTTCCTTTCTTTCCTGGCTCAAATCAGTCATGTGAGGGTTATTGATTAACTTCACTGTGCTTAGTGAAGGTATTTTCAGAAGGCGGAAGAAGCCTAAAGTCCAGGGTCAAACAACAAAGGGAGAGTCACTGACAATGAAAATTTCTCTCCCGTCGGAAAGTATAAGAGGCCAATATAAAATAAAATATGACCCACAGGTCTCCTGGATGTGCCCTTTCAGGATGCAGTTGGGTGGATTCAATGCTTGAATGCTCTTCTTTGTAAAAGAAAACCATGCACAAAGAAAACCCTCCTGTCAAGAGTAAGGTGAAGCTAGAATGTTTCTCCTCAACTTGCTAGTTTTCAACAGACAACATTTTTTGTGTGTCATGTGGATAGTAAAGGATTTACCTACCAGCAACCCAAAGTAGTACAGTCTCAGGAGATTTCTACAATAAAAGTATACAGGAGCTAGTCCTACAACATACCTCAACTTACTGTTGCTATATTGATTACTCTCTGGGAGCACCTTCTATCTATAAATAAAATATCACCACCAACCTTCACCACCAAGTAAATGGTGCATTTCCTGCTGGATCACTGGCATTTCAAGTGTTTCCTGAGATCACATTCCAGTTTATTGTATCAAATATTGGACAAACAGGATGTGCCAAGGTGGCCACAGATCTTAGCTCTCTCTTTTTAAACTTAAGTCAGTCAAATGATGCCCCTGGAGAAGGTAATGGTGTTATTTTGTTTAATTTCCAGAAACAACTGTGCTGAAAAGGAAATGGTACCTATTTCTGTACAATTGTCCCCCAAATGGAAAAGGAAGGGACGCTGTTTCCCAACCCAGGGGCATTTGAGGTTTCTATTGACAGTGTTGTACATCAGTTCAATTGGCAGTTTTTTGTTTTTTTTTACTGGCTTAATTAGGTTAAAAAGAACAAATGAACAATTGCCTAGGCTGCCTCATAGTAAGAATCCCAACTGGCCTCTACCACCTGAAGTGAATGGTGATCCCACCCTATTCTTGTTGAAATTCATTTGATTGGAGGGGGCTGGAATTGAGGTAATTGAATTGAATTGGTATAATTAATGGAAGGGAAATTGATTTTGGAACCAAGTCTGGCTCATCTGGAAGGAAATTAACCAGTTAAGAACTGAAATGTGTGGTTTGGGATGAGGTTCTAATTTAATAATTGATTTGGATGGGCAATTAATTGGCTTGCCTTTTGTGAAATGTTTATTGTAGTAATGATTTTTAAAATGTGAATATATACATAGACATTAACATATTTAAATTGCTAATTTATTCTGTTTATTTTATGTAAACTGCTTAAGAGTTTGTTTGTTTTTACAATTAAGTGGTGCACAAATCCCATTAAATAAATGTAAGTAAACACAGGCAACTCTCAATTTACACACATCTGATTGAGGGGCAATTGTGCTTGAAAGTGACCCTAAGACATCACTAAAAGGGTGGATTGGGGGCAGGGCAGAGCGCCTTATATGGGGAGAATGCAATTGCGCTCATGTACTGCTTGTGGACTAACCATGGGCCTTTGGTTGATCCCTGGGAGAAGAGGATGCTTGGATGGGCCTTTGGTTTGATCCAGGAGGGATTCTTACAGCTGCTATTCAGAGGGCAAAACATACAGGCAACACACAACTGCAACTGAACTTCTCAAAACAGCAGGAGATTCATGACCAGCTCTCTCCTATTGCTGTATCAAGTTTGGCCCAGAGACTGCCCTCAGGATATCGAAATGTGATATAGTTTACACAGAACCGCTCCTCCTTATTGTCTTTCCAAACTGAAGTGGGGACAGGAAGAGAGATTATGGTGGGAGAAGAACATCAAAGGGTTTTTAATTACATTTCTGGGTCATGTCACTCTAATGCCCACGACGAGAACATTCAGTTGAGAGTGTTCCTTTCCTGCTTGCTCTGAAGAGTTGCGCCACAGCAAGTCTCTTACTGCTACAGCACCTTATGACAGAGTACTTTAGCATCTAATGTTAACCCAATCAACATTGCTGCTGCGCAACAGCTATTTATCTGGATATGTATCCTTCTCTATCCCAACTACACTGGGCAGCTAAGAGCAGTTTAGTTGTATACATGGGTCTAGTATTATTATTTGTGTTCATATATCCAGTAACTTTTGACTGAAAAAAATAAATCCAGAGTGGTTCACAAATAAAAGTACGACACACAGCACAGCAACAACAAATAATATAAGATTATGCATTAACATGACAAAAAGGTATTATAAACTCAAAATAGCAGCAAGGTAACAGAGGTTCAACAACTCATGCGGCAAGAACCTATTTAAGCAATATAATGAAGACCCAAAAGCCTAGGTCAATAGGTGCCACTGGTACTGACGTTCTGATAACATCTGATGCACCTCCAGAGGCAGAGAATTCTGCAGGTACTTAAGCTCAAGCTGTTTAAGGCCTTCTTTGTCAACATCAACATCTTAAATTGGGTTTGGAAATATTTATTTATTTATTTATTTATTATTATTATTATTTATATTATTTATATTATTATTATTATATACCCCACCCATCTGGCTAGGTTTCCCCAGCCACTCAGGGCAGCTTCCAGCACAGATAAAAACATAATAAAATGAACTGCATGTACAGTTCATGCAGAACAGGTACAATAATCTTCCAAGTTAGCATGCTGTTCAGGGCAGCATTCTGCACCAGATGCAGTCTCTGAACAGTCTTCAAGGATAGCCCCACTTAGAATAAATCTAGACAGGAGGTTTCCAGTTCATTTATCACCGTGGCAAAGTTATCCCCCTTCAGGAATGGCCAGAGCTGGAAATGGACACTCCTAACCCAGTTGCATAAACCAGACTTCAATCTTTGCCGGGTGTTAAGTCTTTCATTATCACTTTAGATATGTCTAATAGGAAGACTACTAGCTTGTGATAATGTCGAAATGTGCTTTCCACATAAAGTATCGGGATTGTTGGGCAAATACCCATACTCACAAGAGTGTGGAAGATATTTTTGGAGGCCACCATGCCAGCAGCAACAGAATGCCTCAGAACAGAGTCTTTTATTGCCCTTAATTTTGTGAGATGTTTTGCTTACCAATTCCCCACCTGCTAAAATACCTATTTATTTGCAGTTCTTCACAACCCAGTTCATAAGTAGTGTCAACATTTTGAATAGAGGAATGAAAACATTGCATGGATCCACCATCTCTTAACGAGTTAACTTCACTATTTTCAGTTTGCCCATATTATGTTGCAAAAATTTTTTTAAGTATACTTAATCCGTTCACAATATGCAGATGAAGGGCTAAAACAAGGCTGCAATCTCAAGCATATTTACTGAGAAGCAAGCCCAACTGAAAGTAGGGCTTGTTTCTGATTATACCTGCTTGTGATCAGGCTGTCAGAGATAAAAACTATAGAGATGTTAGTTCCAGTGGTATAATTAAGGTTTACTCCCTCCTCATCAAAGAATATAGAAATTGCTAATATAAAAATATTTTCTAAGCTTCCAAAAATTACCACTAAAATTTGTTTATATACCTGGCTTTTATATATACTGGTGCCATCAACTCCACTACAGTTAATGGTCTGTAGTGTGTGTTTTTAAATCAATTTCATTAACAACCAATATTAATATTGTCTGACTTTTAAAAATAAGTAAAACGGTAGCCTTATACCATACTGGGGCAGAGAGGAGAAGGAGATTGGGATTTGCAGCTTTCTATGCAAATTCCTTAGGCAACCCAGTTTTGCTGGAGTAGAAGCACAGTGGTACCTTGGTTCTCAAACTTAATCCATTCCGGAAGACCTGTCTAAAACCAAAGCGTTCCAAAACCAAGGCGCGCTTTCCCGTAGAAAGTAATGCAAAATGGATTAATCCGTTCCAGACTTTTTAAAACAATCCCTAAAACAGCAAATTAACATGAATTTTCCTATCTAATGGGACCATTGATCCATAAAATGAAAGCAATAAACAATGTACTGCAGTCACACAATCAATCAATCAGTAGCAGAACTGGGTTCCACACAGTCACAAAAACAAAACAAAAAGAGCTGTAAAAACAAAAACACAAAATAAATAGCAAAAACAGACAGACCGCAGCATAACACTCAAAATGGAAGTGTAGCACTCAAATCGGAAGCGTAACACTTAAAACGGAGCACGCTCAGCTTCCAAAAAAAGTTCGCAAACCGGAACACTTACTTCCAGGGTTGCAGTGTTTGGGTTCCAGGCTGTTTGAGTACCAAGGCATTTGAGAACCAAGGTACCACTGTACTAAGAACATTATGGATGAAGCCAAAAGCCACAATCAAATGGCTTTGATAAAACTGGCCGCCACTAACCACTTTGTAACCTGAGGCCACAGAAGAAGAACACTAGATGTGCATCCGAGTGCAGGGGTTTCAAATCACTGACTGCAAGTGCCAGGGAATCGGAAGGCAGCATTCAGTGCGCCATTGCATTATTAATGTGACACTGATAAGACATCCATTGCAACTGCTAAATAAGGTCCAATTGCCAGGCGAGAAGTAACCAGTACATAAAGTGCTTTGTTGGCATTAAAGCTGCATCAATGGGTGACTGAATTACAGAATGGCAACAGAGTATTGTGCCTATGTTATTAAAAAGAAATGCAAAGCAAGGGCTCACGCTATTTGCATGTGGCAAAGCACTATCACCCCCACATTGCATTAATTAAATCATTCAATTTCTTTATCACCCTTCATCCAACGATCACAGGGCGGTTTAAAATATAAAAACACAAAATGCATATCATAATAACAAACAAAAACATGTGTTATTCTGTATGACTGTTGCCCTTTCCTCACCAACTTGTTCCAAAAGGCAAACGCAACATCCAAACTTCAGATAAATGCTGATATATTACAATTACACATTCTGGCACAGAATATGCTCTTTGCAGCAGAGCAGGCCAATGGTTTGCAAGCCACAAAGGTGTAATTGTTAATACTCTGTCTTTGACCCATATTGATTTACTGCATATTGATAGCATCCGTATGTCAGGGACTGGGCAGAGGAAGGGTGGAGACCACCTCCCCAGCCTGACCCTTCCAGAGAAGAGGAAGACAGTTCAGAATTTCAACAGGGGTTTGAGGGAAGTCACAGCTCAGAGGAAGATGAGGGGGAAAGTTGGGAAATAATGGGAGAGGAGGAGAAGGCAGAGCCAGAGCAGCAGATGGCTGACAGGTAATCACTAGAAAGCAATCCAGACCTACCACGTCCCAGAACCTGGCGAGCCTTAAAAGTAGGAGAGCAAAGAGCTTGAAGACAGACAGCACTAAGCGGCACCCATAGAGGGGGTGATGCTGAAGACACATGAGGAAGTGGGGGAGAAGGGGGGGGTGGAGATTCACTCGGGACAACACCCTTATGCAAGAGGCTGTGTTCCAAGCCTCTCTCTGTAAATATAGAATAAAAAGTAGATGGTAAGAACTTTTCCTTGTCTGTACGTTCCTGGCAACTGGCTGTGGGAGTTGCTTACAGCCGCCTGACACCGTATGATCTAGAATCACCCCTGCTGCTGAAAGAATAGTTAAAAGAGCCATGAAGGTTGACATTATCCAAGGCAAAGGCTTATGGTAGCACATCAAACTGCTTAGAGATCTTTATTACAGTAAGCATTATAAAAGTTTTATAAATCAATTGTGTTTGTGCTTCAGATGAACTATTCAAATAACTCAGTTGCTACATGCACAGCCAAACATGCATCAAGGGTGAGTGGGGGATTTTACTACACACATACACAAAAATATGTAAAATCAGTCCTAATGAGTTCACCCTAGAGTAATTTACTTTAATAAAGTAATAAAAATCCAGTTTGTATATAAATGTTTACTCATTTATTATAGTGATTTATGGACCACCCTTCAATCTAATTCCCATGAAGGCTACAAAATGTAAGCCTTTAAAAACTTTTGCTGGAGAGTATTTTCAGCTTCTGCTATTACAGGCAGCAACCGACTAACACACATCCAAATGATGCACAATCACTCCCAGTCACAAAAAGGGCAGAATGGGGGCGTAACTGGGGCGGGGCATGCTTATATGCATTCCACCAAGGTGCATGGGGGCTGGGAATGGAAATCCCATGCAAAATGTTCGCCGACTGTATTCAGAATTAATTCTCCATTTGCCTCAGTTGTTTATTGTCTAGTAATATAGTAAAAACTGTACAAGTAACTGCACATGATGTCGACTTCAACTAAAATTCCATTAAAATCATTGCCACCATTCATTATTATTATGTATTCCTTTATACCCCACATTTTCCCCTGACGGGACCCATGCAAAAAACATACCAAAAAATCATTAAGAAACAATTGAACATTGACAGAATTAGAACTACACACGTATATAAAATCTATTCAAACCGTACAAATAATCACAATAAAAACAGCACAGCACCAGCGCTTCATTAAAAGCAGTCGGTTCCTAAAAGCCTATTGGAACAAGAAAGTATTCACCTGCCAGTGGAAGGACAACAAGTAGTGAGCCATTCTAGCTTCTCTAGGAAGGGAGTTCTAAAGTCTAGGAGCAGCCACTGAGAAGGCCCTCTCCCATATCCCTACCAAACGTGAAAGGCTTATAATTTTTTTAAATAGTAATTTTACTTCTGCTTAGCATCTCATTGTAAAGCTCAAAACAGCTTCGCAGACTCCTTTAACATCCTATAATATAAAGATGCATCACTGAGCCTTACCTCCAAAAGACCATCCTCTGGAAGATCTGTGCAGTGAACAGCATTTTGGATCTTGTTTTTACCAAAGATAGCACGGAGCGTGCCAGGACGCAGAAAACGAGCTATTTCCTGTGCAACATAAAAATATTAACAGGTGAAGAAAGTGGCTTGTTATGTGAAGATACAGAAATATATTCATAGAAGCATTTTATATAATAAAGAACTCTTTATGCACTATAGTACAGTATTTACCAAAAGTAAAAGGGCTCAATCCTGACTTCCCCTTCACATATGCAAAGAACTGTAAAATAATGAGGAAAAAAGTATTGTAGCAACAGGCCAGAGAGAATTAAAGTACCACTTGGGCCTTGCATTTAAGAATTCACCTGGTCGCCGCAGGGAAGCAAATAAGAGTGGTCTCTGTGGGTTGTCTTGAACTTGGTGTTTCCGCTAGGTCAAGGATTTCCACTTATGAAATTGAATTTCCTGTCCCTCTCTTCTCCTTGTGCATCCCCGCCTATACCACACCCCAAATCTGTTTCTGGGGGTTGGGGAAGCCAGAGTGCATGCCAGGAGAGGAGAGGGAGGGGAAGTTCCATGAAGTACTTCTGTTGGCTATTGCCCTCTGCCATTCTACTTGGTTTCTATATGTTGGCCATGGGCAAAGAATCACCATGTTGTCTATGATGAACATATGGAAACCAAACAGGTTGGCAAACAAGGGATGGATACTTCCACCAATCTGCTCGACAGATTTTTTACTAGCCCACTACCTAAATGAACTTCAATTTCTTTTTAGGTAAGAATGCTTCCCAAGATGGTGAACAACAGTCTAGAATTCATAAGTGTAACCTTTTAGGCACCTAGAGCAGCAGGAACCTGGATTTTTTTTCTAGTTGAGATTCCACCCGCATTTACAGCTTGAATATTTTTCTGATTTCCTCAAGTTTTTACTTGCAATGGGAGGCAAGCCAACACTGTGCCACATACCAAAGGGATACTTAAATTAAACCACTGTACAAGACCAACATTGAATCCCCGGGCACCTTCAAAACTAACACTTTTATTGTAATACATCAAACTGGTTGTCTTTAAGGTGCCATAGAACGCTGGTTGTTTGTGTCGTATTTCTTATCAAAAACTAATATTCTGAAATTCATCACAGGTGCATGTTCTAACAATTAGCATTATGTAGCAAACAAGAATACTACATAGCAATAAGTACAATGCTTCTGCCATAGAACATTGCTATAATTTTACTTCAAGCTAGTTCAACGTTATGCAAGAGAGGAGGATCTTCATCTCATGTTAAATATATAAAGTTAAAACTGATTCCTAATTCTTTAACTTCTGATCTCTATTTTCTCTGTCATAAAAGATATCCACAATGTTGTCAAAGGTTTGCTTCAGATCTTACTGTTGAGACCTATAACTCTTTATGCGTAGCACATTTCATTTTATTTTTCAATTTTGGGATAGAATAGACAGCTTTTGTGAGATCCAAATTGTGTGGACATTCACCAGTTGGAGATCATATTCTGAAATGGATAATGTAACAATGCTTTTTAGCGAATCCGATTTGGCTATGTGACAGCATTGTGAAAGATCAAATGGAGCCAATTCAGGGTGCAGAAAATGTTTCCTCGTTGTAACAACCATTGAAAAATTGTTGGAACCTTTTGGTCTGCCAAAAATGATTGCAAGAAGTACTCCTCAATTTCACTCAGTCCTATGTGTCCGTTGTCATGTCATACACACTGCAGAACTATAAACCCTCCTACTAGCTTGCCAGTCTGAATGCTGAAATTCAAAAGTAAACTCCAATTAGTAAGTCATGTGAAAACTGGGACATCTACATATCAACATTATCCATACATCTCATGCAGGCTCAAGCATGTGGGGGAGATGCTGCTCTGGATAATAAAAGTTTTTTTTTATAAAGTCTATAGAGCAGTTTTGCTAACAAAACAGACTGCTGCACCTTGCAGAGGTTTTCCACCTTGCCATCAAAAAAAGCACCTGTTAATATGTGCAAGTTTCTAAGCAGCATGTAAAGAAGGGTTCAAGTTATAAATTAAACTGCTCGCTTCTGGCATCAGCTGACAAAAGTGCAGCTGCAAGTCTGTACTAATTTATTGGAGAAGTGGAAGCTCCACTAAAAAAGAAAGGCAGAAACCAGTAATTGAACTGTAATTTTTCCTGATGGAGAGCAACTCAAGACTGAGGTGACAAATGAGCCAAGGTCTGTCTCTTCATTAAAGGCAACTGATTTAAATGGCAGCAACCCATCCTTTTCAGAATATAATTTCCCATTCAATAACAAGTATAAGATTCCAGACCAGCTTTACGATCAGGCAATGCACAAGACTACATGGTGCAATTAACTTTGGGGTGCATTTTGTAGAGGTTGTATTGTTTCAAAATCAAAATACAATCATACATATAGAGAAGGTACATAGAAATATTACAGGGTCCCTGCTCATGGGGTGAGTACCTGTCAAATTCCTCTCTATTAGTGGGTGAGGCTTCATTTTTTAACGCTGCAAGAGAAACTACTGTGACTACTCCCAATTCTAGTCTAAAACTTCTGGAAGACACCAGGTTGGGCAAAGCTGCAGCAGAGAAAGTCTATCAGCATGAGACACCAAATGAAAAGTCCAGCGGGAAGAACACTTGTTCACAGTAAATCCCTTAGAAATGTTAAGAACTGTTTGTTCTTCGCTGTCTGTAAATTCTCTTGTAGCTATCTGACCTACATTTCAGGGATGATTTGAGAACAAGTAGGACAAAGATGAGATGGATATTTAGTACATTAATGCATGTACACACGCCAATAAAACATATTTGAATTCGAATGAAATATATTGTGTATATATTCATAATTCAATATAACATTTTAATTAGAAAAACAAACTCCAGGGACAGTAAAACATTGCCTTTATTAGGACCAGTCAACATTTACAACATTCCAGCAAGCTGAATGGGACCAATTTTACTAGATCAACACTGTCCTTAACTGCAGCCTGACAACCTGTAGTAAGTTAGCAAATGAAAATATTCTTGGCATGAAAGTAAGTGACAGGGAAAGCTTCGCCTTCTAAATTTCAGTGCATCTGGCCACTGGCAGGGGAGCAGAACCAATAAAAATGGTGGCTAATGTGCTCAGATTTACCTCCTCCTCAGCAAACATTTGAGAGAGATTATGAGATGGTTGAGAAGGCCAGCTCCCTGCACTAGTGGGTGCTGCCGCTTAGCAAGACTGGGGTGGTGTGTTAACAGTGTGTTAACAACAACAGTGGGGAAGCCCTGCAGGATACTTGATATCACCAGCCCAGAACTCCTCCTGCTGTGATAGAGCGCCAAACAGGCAAGCAAATAAAAACGGGTTTCGCAGAAAAGGGCAGAACACGGACTATTGAGAGAGAGGAAGCAGATTCTCATATACTGGGTTGACTACCAGTAAATCAACCAATTCTGTGACAGCAGGCTTCCAGCACAAGTTCTTGTTGATATGCAGCATTTATAGTCCTTACATACTTAACATGGTATTTTACAAAAATGGCTTTGAGTGACAACGTGTCAGCATTCAAACTGGCCAAGCCAGTTTTTGCGAAGCATAGGGAGGAATCGGTCTATGAAAAGTATCTCATTTAGTTTCACACTGCTGGCTTTGGATTTCCTGCATTTGGCAAGCTGGGCGGGGGGCACGGAAGGGTGAGGATGACAACAAAGACCCTTTGCTCGTGTAGGTTGACCAAATCCCTCGTGATCACCCCCACCCTCCATTGGCAGCAATGACTCGTGCAGTTAGTCCTTGCCATGTGATTCTGGGCTTTCAAGCAAAGTGGTATTGAAAGAAGCCACAGGGAAGATAGAGCCCTTTGCAATGAGGCCCGCAATGTTTGTATTGCAAACTTCACAAATACACCTAAAAGCGTCACCTTCTCTTGCGTGAAGCCGCCCAGGCATCAACCTCTTGACCCACTTCCATCTAAAGCCAGGTAGATGGTAACAGAAGATAAAACCTCAAATTCTTTGGACCCAGGGTATCAGGGCCAATGCAGCCTTTAGGCAGGATGTGGCAGCTGCCTCTGGCGGTGGAATCCCCTGCAGGTGCCCCGCCTGCCCTACTGCCAGCAGAGAGGTGTCACCAGCATTGGCACCAATTTCTGTTGAGATCTCACCTGAAATCCTGCAAGATCTTGCAGAACATGAGAGATCTCACCTGAAATCAGCACCGATACTGGTGCCACTTCTTTGCCAATGGCGGAGGTTTCAGGGCAGGTGGTGGCGGCAGCAGGACACACTACTGCTGCAAGAGATGATATCTACTGCTAAGTTGCCAATATCCCATTACTGGGCAAGGCAGTCAGGTCACTGGTGGTGCTGAAACCCCTAGCACACTTGGAGGTAATTTATTATCTGGGCCTATTTCAATTTGGATTCAACAAACTGCCCTGCTTGTTCTGATTGCTGACTTCTATCAGGAGAGAGACAAGGGAAATGCAACTCTATTGATTTTTCTTGCTCTCTCGGCAGCTTTTGACATAATTGACCACGGTATCTTACTGGGTCAGTGCTATAATTTGGGAATTGGGGGCATGGTGTTACAGTGATTCTGCTTCTGCCCACAGGTCTGGTTTCAGGCAGTCACACTGGGGAAATTCTGCTTGGTTTCACAGCATGCTGACGACACTCAGCTCTATTTCTTGTTGTCATCAGAGTCAAGTGACCCTGTGCAGGTGCCGCATCAGTCCTTGGGGGCAGTATTAAGCTGGATGAAGCCAAAAACAAAACCCTGAGGATGAATCCTGACAACATGCGACACATTATGGGTAAGTGGTTCTCAAGTTTGAGAAAAAATATAGCCTGTTCTATGTGGGGCTGCACTACACATGAAGGAGAAGGCATGTGGCTGGGGAGTCTTTTTAGATCCAGCATTATCACTGGAGGCTTATGTCAGGCATGGCCAAACTTGGCCCTCCAGGAGTTTTGGGACTACAGTTCCCATCATCCCTGACCACTGGTCCTGTTAGCTAGGGATGATGGGAGTTGTAGTCCCAAAACATCTGGAGGGCCGAGTTTGGCCATGCCTGGCTTATGTGGACCTAGCGGCGTGAAGTTCATTTCCCCACTTTTGACTGGTTCACCAGCTGCACCCCTTTCTTAGCAGGGATAGCTTTTCCAGAGCAATCTATTCTCTGGTTATCTCTCAACCAGATTATCTGTAATATGTTGTATGCGCAGCTGCTGGACTGCCAGAATATTGACCGGTAGAGTCAGATGTACCGTAATCATGTTACACCAATTTTGAAGGAGTGTCGTTGACTGCTTATTTGCTTCTGTGAGAAATTGGTGAAGGGATGTTTGCCTATTAAAGTCCTAAATGGCTTCATCAAGCCCCAGTACCTGAAGGACTGCCTCTCCCTATATCATCTCCTCAAAGTTTAAAGAGCTTCACAAGTAGCTCTTCTCTGTATTCATCAACATCTGAGGCCCTTCTTCATGTGCCTCCTTCATGAGAGGTCCAGAGGGTGGCAACATGAGAATGGGACTCCTCTGCAGTTGCTCCCCATTTTGTGGGATGCTGTCCCCAGGGAGGCTCACATGGTGCCTTCATCCTTAGGTGTCAGGCAAAAACTTTTCCTTCAACCAGCCCTTTGGCTAATTAATATTCTATGTTCTCTTAAATTTGTTGGGGGTGGTGGTGGTTATGGGTTTGCTTTGTTTTTGCTCTTGTTTTTATTACGTATTTTGTATTTTTATGCTCTGAACTGGCCCTGAGATATAAATAAATAAATAAAAATAAATATTCCATTGCTAGGTAGGATGCATTAATACAACAACTCCCATTAATCTCCGCAAACATGGCCAGTGGTCAGGCATGATGGACGCTGAAGTCCAACAACACCTAGAGAGCACCACATTGACTATCCCCATACAGATGGAAAAGTGGGTTTAAAAATACATTTAATAAATAAATGTTATTTGAATAAATATTGTATACCCTTGTTTTAGCTCTTTTATTTCTTAGCTGCGCTGACAAAATTTACTAGAGGCTGCCAAATACTGGAAGTCTTTATAAATCAATAAATAAAGCATTATTTGAGATTTTTGTTAAAGGCTTGAATGGCTAATTCCACTCTAATGTAGTTAATGATTTACCTACATGCTATTTATCCATTTGTAAGGGGGAAGAGATGCCTGCCACTTTATATTAGCAGGAACAAGCAAAGCAACACGCATACCTCATAAGCATCAGGCGAATGACAACCAACAACAGGCACCTGCCTCATTAATCACAGGTCTTATCAAATTAGCCAATCTACAACAGCTTGCTGCATTTTGAATTTTGCAAGTATCTGCCGAATCCACGAGGGTAAAGGCTGGCCCTCTCATTGGGCAGAGTAAGGCAATGGTCTCATGCAGCAGATGTTGGCAGTCGGCAGCAGCACTGCTGTTGCCCAGAGCCCCTCAATCATGCCTCTCTGTGGGAGGAAAGAACTCTACATGCCACATGGCATGCCCTGGACCCCCTAAATTAGGCTGCTGCCCCAAGTTCACAAGATGATATCATCACTGCTGAAGTTAAGATTCAGCTCCTAGTTCAGCAGGAATGGAAGGTGGGGATACCATCTTGTCCTTTGCCTCCAGTAGCAAAATGTATTGGACCACCACTGGTGTAGATGCACTCATCAATTGTATGCACCTTCACAAAACAAACTACTGTAATGCCTGGCTAGAATTGCAATTCTAAACCCACTTACTAAGTCCCACCCAACTTAGCTGGATTGACTTTTGATTAAAACATTTTATTTTAAGCAATTCTCGAGTACCCTTCATCTAATGGATTCCAGCAATAAGATTAACAAACACACAACATGATTAAGCAGAGGCTATAAATACATAAATAATGGTATTTGGGGAAGGGCCTTAATTAAAGAACTTGATGCACAGGAAGGCTGGTGTGGGAGGAAACACTCCTTCAGGCATTTGGATCCCAAAGCCATTTAGGGCTTTAATAAGTTCAGCACCTGTATAAAATTGTTCTGCATGCAAGGAGAAGCTTTTATCTAAACAATCTTGCATAGTTTTGAAATTCTGGGGGCTTTTGAAGTAGTGGATAAAGCTCTACACTCCTGCCAGTCATCACAGTCTAAAATAAAATCACATTCCAAGATGGAGTTCATAACTTTTGAGCTGACTAGACCAGGCGTCAGCAAACTTTTTCAGCAGGGGGGCAGTCCACTGTCCCTCAGACCTTGTTGGGGGCCGGACTGTACTTTGGAAAAAATAATAATGAACGAATTCCTATGCCCCACAAATAACCCAGAGATGCATTTTAAAAGGACACATTCTACTCATGTAAAAACACGCTGAGTCCTGGCTGGATTTAGAAGGTGATTGGGCCGAATCCGGCCCCCGGGCCTTAGTTTGCCTACCCATGGACTAGACTAAGGCTGCATACATACCATATATTGAAAGCATACACACACACACACACACAAAAGAATAATGGGAATTATAGTTTACACCCCACTGAGCAACAGCACCCTTAACAAACTACATTTCCCAGGATTCTTTAGCGGAGGATAGATATGTTTTAAGTGTGTGGTATGTACACAGCAAAGCAAAGAAGCATAGAAATGAATATTCAAAATGTGGCACTGCAGCACTACACATTAAATGTTAGGCTTTGTGATTGGCTACAGCTCCCTGTGGGTTGTATTCTTTGGCTTGCTCTGCATCAGGTGAGAAATGGCCCTGAGTGCGGTAGCAAGAGAAGCTGTGCCCTCCTAACCCAGAGCTGGGATTTTAAAATAGCCCAGAATTGTTGTCAACACCCTTCTCAGTGCCATGCTGGTTCACTGGGAATTATCCCTGCACATCTGAAATGAAGAGACACAAAACAGTTATATTTAGTATTGTTTGCATCTTTCTTTCTTTTTTAAAAAATAATAATCTCAAATTTTGGATGTTTGTGATACTGCAAAGAAATAAACTGATCAAAATTCTGGTCAGGTTGTCTTGCAGTAGAAAGAAGAAGCAAGCTGAACAGACCAGTGAACAAACCCTAAATTATTAATCCATCGAACAGTCATTTAGTCGCCCACATTTCACATTCAGGGTTGTTGGTTTTTGCTTTTAAAAAGGCTTTGTTTAATGAATGGTGTATAAGACAATGAGAAAGGAACCACAGAGTCAAAAGCTCACACTGCAGCTGCTCTGGCTGTCAGCTATTGCAAATGGTGGCAGCGGCTGTTTTTTCAAAACAGGAATGTTTCCTCTAGCACAGAATATATTGCATATGCACACAATATAGCTCTAGCAACACAAATTCAGAATTTTTTTGATTGATTTTTTGGGGGGGCTAATAAAGGAATGCCGGTGTTCACCTGATTCTCCATTGACAGACCTAGCCTCTATTGATATATCCTGATATATCTTAAGCATTCCCAGATTTCTGCAGAGAGGGTTGGTATGATCAAATTATCCGGCTGATAACTTCAGACTACCACATCAGACACAGCCATTCTTCAAAAAAATTCTTTCTGATGGGTGTGTTGCATTTTTTTCATGGAGAGGCTGTAGTTTTACACAGGAATATGAAGTTGTAGTTAGCAAGCAAGGACGTGACCCCCCAAAAAAATAAATAAATGGGAGAACTGCTTCATAGAGTCATTATTAAAGTTCAGGATGGAGTTAAAAACCAAATACTGAACGCTTTTCAAGAATGTTTCGAGAGTTTATAGTAATTTGAAGCTATTGTTTTCAACTCACACATACAAATGATGTTTGGATTAAAGCCAAGTAGAAACTTTTAAAAATATGGTATGGTGTGGAAGGTTTCTTACATGGGGATTGGGGACCCAACTTTACACACATAGAAATGGTCGCCTTTAGAATAATGCCAATCACACATTGGGGCATGGCCAGCATCCATGATGTCCTGGAGGGACAGAGGTAGGCCTGCACATCCTCACAAGCCCTTTTACCCATTTCAGAAGCAAACACCTTAAAATGCCAAGTTTCTAGCAGACTGACAATAACTAGTGTATGCAATATAGAATTTATTTATCTTTAATAAGGAAAAGGAACACTGATTATATTTGACCCTAAATAACATTTGAAAAAATCCAACCATGTCCTTTCCGCTAGAGACAGCCACAGACAGCATGACATACTAATTGCAGCTTCTTATTGATCTGTTTTCTAACTCCAGTCGATAACGGTCTGTCATTGACGGAGAATCCATTTTCCCTTCTGTTTGCATTGCTTAGTGCAATGTGAAGAGCAGCCTAATTATTTGTAATCATAAACTCATCTGCCTTCAAATATGCTAAGTTGTTTTACTGTCGCAGTAAGTAATTCATTGTTTCTCAGGTGTGGAATTCCAAAAGAGAGTCATTAGAAGACGACAATGTGCTTGCACCAATGTGAATGTATCTAGATCCTTCCTCCTGGACATACATTCACAGAAGTTACTCCCATTGAGTTCAATGGGGCTTCCTTCCACATAAGTAGGAAGCGCAGCCTTACATGGGAGTAACCTCTTTTAAACACAGAGGGACTCCCTTTGAAATCAATGTGCATAGGAGTGCACTACTAGAATCATGACTGTTTAAGCAGTCAAATTGTACCATCTGATTTTTGCTAGCATTTAAAATATTTAATAGCCAGATTAAATATTTAAAATATTTAATCTGGCAGCGGCTACCAGTGTCATAGGAAACAGAGGAAGCTGCTTTATAGCGAGTCAGACAATTGGCCCATCTTGCTCAACACTGTCTACACTAACTGGTAGCAGCGCTTCAGGGTTTGGGCAGGAATGTTTGCCAGCCCTACCTAGAGATGCTGGGGACTGAACCTGGGACCTTCTGCATGCAAGGCAGATGCTCTGCCATAGATCTATGGCCTGACCCCTTCCATCCGTGCCATTTTACAGATAGTTAGGTTTATTAAATGTCTGCATCACTTTCACCCCTTTTTGACAACAACACTAGCCCAGTAGAACAGTAGTTCAGTATGAGCTGCAGTGTTGCCAACATGGCTTAGTAGCAAGAGGCAAATATCCTAAAGTATGGTTGTTCACACTGCTTTCTGAGTAACAAGCACTGAAGTGGCATAGATTAGAGTAGCTTAAATCGTACTCCAGTGATGTACTTTCATATCAAATGCAAAGAAGGCTTAGCAATGGTCATAGCTGCATAAATAATCACGACAGCAACAAAAATGACACATGTTAAGGTGTAGCTGTCCTTTCTGCTTGTAAACCATGACTCTAAGTAATCATTATATTAGCAGGCAAGCTGAATAGAACATTTTTCAAATGTAGGCTTCTAAAGTTGTTATCTGTTACTATACTGCCATACAGAAGGGGTGGGGGAGAAATCTGGTTTACATTTTAATAAAACCTACCTAATTCATACCTCTCAGACCAATTTGGAAACCAAAGCACAGCTATCTTTAAAAAACCAGAATATGTGAACAACTATATATAAATATATTCGTTAAAATTAAATTAAAAATGCACTTTATTAGGGGAAACTGCTTGAGGTAATGTGTATAAGTAGGATAAATACTGATGAATTTCCATGAGGACATTTTTTTTAAAAGTAATGTGGCAAATTGGAGACTAGAGAAATGAGAAACTCAAAGAAAGTGAAATTAACAGATTTGTCCATCCCTTTTAAAACTGAGTAGCAAATCAGAGGCAACACAAGAGATCTACAATTGAATCTACCCAATTTTTGAACTTTAAAGAAGCTATGGGGAGGGGGATTGATTCAGTTTTGATTGGAGAAGCCGCACTAAGGTAGAGAGTGTTTAACGCTTCCCTCCCCCATTTGCCCCATCTATTTTCCACTGCAGCTGCTATGATACCCACTTTTCCCAAGGTGGGGTGTGAGGTGTGTCAGGGAACTGCCATCGGCGCAGAGGCGAGAGATAGAGGGGGAATTGTGTTACAGGGAGCCTCCGAAAATCTTGCAAAGCAGTTCCTCTTCCGGAGAGGAGGAAACCCCCACCTCCAGTGGAGAAGAGGTGCAAGAGCCAGAGGATGCTAGAAAGAGCCTTAACACCGCAACTGAGCAAGCTGGAGAGGAGGGAAGCACACGCCTGCCTTCGCCCATCATGCACAGTAGCTTGAGGCCCAGGGAGGGGTGGAAAAGGCTGGGGGTGACTAAACTTTTATGTTGGGGGAAGTACAAGAACAGACCACTCCCGGATTCTGCTAGCGATTGAGCCAGACATGAACTTATGACGCTCTGCGCTGTAAATAGTTTGCACCAAAATAAAGCCTGGAAAAGACAGGTCGGAGTCCTGCCTGGTTACTCTCGAGCAACCACAACAGCATCTGACAGGGTGTTAGGCATCTGCATCATGGTATATTTTCCCCTGTAGGACTAATAGCAGCTTTGGAAAGAATTTTAGATTTCCTGGGAGCTTTTCTAAATTCCAATAAATAAAAAAAAGCCAACTGCCTCTAGGCTCCTTTAAAGTAAAAACCAAAAACTTTGATGGAAACAATCTCAAACCTCATGCATCATTTTTGCTTTGGCCCCAATACAAACTTCTCAAGTAAGTTACTTACGGGATCCGAAGGCCCGCAGAAGTCTCGGAATACTTTTTCAGGATCTACTTGCCTAATCTCTAGAGCAACACAAGGGCCTGAGCAAAGTTCCACAACCATCTCCTGCAACAGGAAAAAGGAACAGATTGTTAACTGGTTTTTATACCTTTTACTCTGCACTGTATATCAATTTGCATCATTTCTTGTTTTAAGAAAATCTAAGCCAGCCCAGACCACTCTCTGCATGTTGTTTTCAAAGGCAGTTCTATCCATTCTAACAGAAATGTTCCTAATGAAATGTTTCAGTTCTCTCATGATTTTTATATATTCTGGGGCTAGTCTGCATTCTTCAACTTCACTGACATAGTGACTCTCATCAGACCACCACTGTTGCCACCTCTGTGTTCAATCAATGAAAAAGCGAAAAAACACAGATCCTAATACAGATCCTTGAAGGACTCCATCTTTTGCATCCTTCCATTGCTTGAAGTGTCCATTTATTCCTTCTCTTTGCATCCTGTTCTTTAACCAATTACTGATCCATAAGAGAACTTATTCCATACCATAACATCACCTCTTTGGAATATACTGTATATTTTATTTCTTTGATTAACCTTCATTCTCTCTTGCGTTCAATTTTAAGCTGTTGGACAAATCAGCTTTATTTCTATTGTGTTATTTGGTTGCTTTAGTTGTATGGCTTGACTGATACTTATCATGGATTTACTTATTGACACTACGGTTTATGTGGAATGGCTAATACTTTAATTTTAAATTGTTGTATTGATATGTTCATCTGACGTGTAGTGAACCGGCTTGGATACAACCTTGGGGAAATGTAATATATAAATAAATGAATGAATGAATGAATGAAGCATCATGCTGTGGTTTTCCAAGCCTCCTTTCCACAGCTGCTGCTGGCAGGGACAAAGGAAGTCGCAATGCATATATCATTTCTCAGTGTGAGGTTAAGTGATCTTAAAAAATACAGACACTATCCATTTGGTTATGTTGCAACCAAGCCTCTTAGTATCAAGAATTTTTGCTGGAAGAAACCTACTCAACTCAGCCACTGCAGCAATATCAAATACAACTTTTGCCGTGTTTCACTATCCATTAAAATATTTGAAAAAGATAAGTTTTATGTTGAGCCAAACTAAAATCATCACTTGCGCAGTCTGTCTTGCCAATTCAAAAACATTACTAGGTTGAAATCTTTGTGGCTGAGGTGAAGAGCAGCACTGAAAAGTGACTTTATAATCCCTCAAAGCTTGTGCCATGCCCTTGACAATAAGCCTTCAGGACGGTCCATTAAGATTCTATCCAAAATGGGCCCTGAAACAAAGAGAGACTTTATAGCGCTTACTTACAGCATATTCAGCAACAACACCTTTGTAAATTGAGTAGAATTCCTCTGCATTTGCACGGTCCATATAGAACTGTATGTAAGAAAGAACAGAAAGGAAAAGTATTTATTCTGTGTACAGTGGGAACAAGTGTATACATCTCCAAGCATTATTGGTGCCCCTTTTCTTTTCATACACAACCTGAGGAGACTTTAACTTATTTCTCAATTAATCCCTCACAGAGTATTATGTGGAAAAGCTGATAAAAATTAAAAAGACACCAGAGATCAAGATCCCATTTGTGATCCATTCCTTTTTTTTCTGTTTTCCACATGTATGTCTCATCTTATCAAACAAATCACAAAATACCCATATTTGTTTTATTTTATTGCTACTCTTTTGTGTACCATTTAGATTGTACAAAACTCAACAAAGCACATTTTAAAAAAAGATTCCATTCGCTGTTGCTACAAGTTCAACTCTGTTAAATGGAGGGGAAGGAGGAATATACAGCACATTCATGCTGGGGTCAGAGAGCCACATGACAAGGAGAATCTAAATACAGCAGTACCTTGGTTCTTGAATCTAATCTGTTCCAGGAGTCCCATAACGGTTTGAAAACCAAGGCATAGCTTCCAATTGGCTGCAGGAGCTTCCTGCACTCAATCGGAAACTGTGGAAGCCGTGTCGGATGTTCAGCTTACAAATAACGTTCGCAAACCAGAACACGCACTTCCGAGTTTGCAACGTTTGGGAGCCGATTTGTTCGACAACCAAGGTACAACTTTACATTAGAAAGGTAAGCATTACAGTGCTCATTATGCAAGCACTAGCTGGCTTGGAAACATGTTATCTGAAGGAACACTTTCCCCTGTAGGAGCCTGCTTGAGTGCCAAGATCTTGCAGGGAAGCCCTTTTCTCAGTCCTGCCATTTTCTAGAGTGCATTTGGCAGGGGCACAAGAGAAGGTCTTTTCAGTGTCTGCGCCCCAGCTCTGGGGCTCCCTCCCACAGTTCAATTGCCGCCTTGTCTGTTGACCCTCCAGTGCCAAGTAAATACCTTTTCATTTTGACAAACCTTTGGCCTGCCAGGGCAACTTGTTTATTGCAATGCTCAAGGTGTTTAATTGCCGACTGTTTTTATACTTGGATTCTTATTGTTCTGACTTTTATCTGCTCTTTTGTATTTGTGTTGGTTATATAACCTTTAGCACCTCTACTGTATTTTTATCTTGTCGCTGTTAGAAGCCATGAGCAACATGGCAGGATACAAATTGAAGTAATAAATAATAATAAATAATAGACAGTTGTCTAAATAATGACCTGTGTGTGTGTGTGTGTGTGTGTGTGTGTGTGGTGCTGTGGGTTAAACCCCAGAGCCTAGGGCTTGCCATTCAGAGAGTTGGCGGTTCGAAACCCTGCAACGGGGTGAGCTCCCGTTGCTCGTTCCCTGCTCCTGCCCACCTAGCAGTTCGAAAGCACGTCAAAGTGCAAGTAGATAGATAGGTACCGCTCCGGCGGGAAGGTAAGTGGCGTTTCTGTGCGCTGCTCTGGTTCGCCAGAAGTGGCTTAGTCATGCTGGCCACATGACCCGGAAGCTGTAAGCTGGCTCCCTTGGCCAGTAAAGCAAGATGAGCACCGCAACCTCAGAGTTGTCCGCAACTGGACCTAATGATCAGGGGTCCCTTCACCTTTACATACATACATATATATATATATATATATATATATATATATATATATATATTGTAAAACATGCATATACACCTACTACATAAGTCAGTTCTGACAAGCTGGCTAGCATTATTTTGGTTTTAAAGACTAAGTAACCTTGATAAGTCAAAGTCAGCCTTAGTCAAAGTCAGCCAAAAGGAACTGAGCTTATATTGAAATGCAGCATAATAAGGTGTTGTTTACCCACCTGTTGAGATGGAAGGAAGAAAAATACAGAGACAGCAAGAATGAAAATTGTGCATAAATGAGAAAGAAGGCAACAGCTCTCACTCTTCCTCTGTGAGCAAAACCAGGCAGACACTGCTCAATATAGACTATTTGCAGCCTGTTCCTGTCCATTTCTATCAACCAATTTCAATGGGGATTTACTCCCAAATATAGCATTCTCCTCCCCTGGTAATGATTTTGGGAGGGTATAGTAGGGTTGAAAAGGCTATTTTTTTATTTTCTGTATTCTGCAAGAGAGCAGACTGGGAACCTGACACCCTTTAAAAATAGGCAAGTGTAAGAGGCAGCTGATATGTATGGGGTTGCTGCCTGAAGGAAAGGCTTTGCCCAGGTGAAATGCATTAAAAAATTAGTGTAGGAGAGGGTGCAACAGGTGGCAAAGGTTGCTTTTCCCTCATCTCATCAGAGAAAAGGTCTGATCAAATACCAAGAAAGAGTTACCATCTGCAAGGCTGAAATATCAAATCCTCCATCAAGTATTGCTTTTATTATCTTCCCAGTCAGACCTGTGAAGAAAAAAGTTTGGGTTTTTTAACTGGCTACAGAAATTTGTCTCAAATGGTGGGGTCCTGGGACTACTTTGCTATAGTACATCAAACATTTATAATACAGTTGCTTTTATGAGAACACTTGTTTCTTGCACATTTACCTGGGGTATATGAGGCAGGCACATTGCTCTATGGCCTCACAATAACCATAAAAGGCTGTGACCAAGTCAGGAAGAAATGTCACTGTTTAGGTTCCTTACAACTCAACAGTAACCAAATTTAACCAGAAGTAGATCCCGCTGAAATCACATCCAAGTAAAAATGATTAGGATTGTGCTATACAACACTGATTTTTCACACTTAAGGTGAAGTAAAATACACCCAAATTATGCAAACCACCCTTCCCATTTATAGGCTTTATCCCCAAACAGTGCAACTCATTCAGTTTGTATAGTTTTTTCTACCTGGCCTAACATTAGAGATGTGCAAATATTGTTACATTTTGGGGAAAGTGAGAAATCCCAATATAAAACAGAAAGACAAATTTAAATGCATGCTGAAGCCTTTCACAAACAGGAGTTTCACTTTTCAAATATATGCCCAGCTCTGTAACAGCTAAGTATAACTTTTTTTTCCTGTAAAAGTCTGGGTTTTGATTTCTGCAACAAAAACAAGCTCATGCCTACATTTGAGTTTTGGATAATGAGGAAAGCACTTGACAAATATTTTGGTGCCCATAAAAACATGGAGGGGGGGATTAAACTTATTTTAAAATATTCAGACCTCACTCAATAAGGAAACTGGCTATTTAAAAATTAGGAAGACTACATCTTTAAAATGTGATTACTCTAAGCCAAATCAGAGCCACAGATTAAGTGTTCGTTTAGGATTTAATTTTTAGTGACAAAGTACAAAAGAAATCACAGGCATTACTAAATACAACTGAAGGAATGTAATACTAATCCTAGCAAAAATGCATAACAAATAACTCTGGGCATAAAAAAAAAACAGGAGAGGGAAGGTTTTATGTCTCCAAGACAGCATTAGGTTACTAGGCACCAATACAGAACAGATAATCTTCAAGCGCATTTTAATCAGATGAAGTGATGCGGTACAACATCTACTCTGCAGTTTAACAATTCACTGCTTTGTGACACATAAGGACAAATTCAAAGAAAGCAGATCTAAAAACTTAAAAGCAATCAGAGGGTGCTGGCTTTGGTAAAAGCTGCACATGCATGAACAACAACGCGTTGGAACAACAACCTTTTGCGTTTTGAGATCTAGAGATTAATCTATTAATTGGCTTGCCAGTTAGTCAGCTATGGCATTCAGAACACACACCGCTAAATCCGTTTGAATTCCGAAATGTTCAAAAACCAAGGCACAGCTTCTGATTGGTGCAGATGCCCCAGAAACAATAGCCGACAGCCACATTGGACATTTGGCATCCGAAAAACGTTCGAAAACTGGAACACTTACTTCCAGGTTTTCTGCATTTGAGTACCAGGGTACTTGGGTACCACTGTATCTGCTTTAGGCAATTTTTTACAGTCTTCAACTCCAATATAAAAATCAATGCACAAAGGCAAGAGGAGAATACAGCTGGAAGAAGTGGGTGGGGCTAAGAAGAAAGAAGGTGTCCTCCTCCTTGTGTGAATACTGGGAGGAAGGTTGTTGGTAAAACCCAGAGTTCCCTTATCAAAACCTCAGTTTACTGGGCATAAGTCCAATAAGAACATACATTATGGGAGTGCTTTAACGGTTCTTAAGATATGATCTGTAGAGGACTTTGCACTGCCAATTCAGCTGATGTATAATAATTCATATAGAGCCTGTGGACTTTGATCTCTAAGATCTCAACCTAAGCTGAAACTATAATCATGTTCCTGTTAGCTGACTTCCTTTTGAATTACAATTTATGCAAAACACCATGGGAAAAAGGTATGCATTTTGCATTCTGGGTCTCGCCACTCTGCTTGTCCTCAATTATATCTCACTACAATTGCCTTCAAAGGATAATACTTACAACACAGATAAATTCGGCACAGCTGACAGACCTGGAAAATCAACTGCCTCACTCTGTGATTAAATTCTAAGAAGCTGCAGCAGATATACTCTGCTTAATTTAGAAGCCCTCACCCATCTTTACAGATTGGGAACAGAAACCATTGTCTGTGGTTACCAAGTGCAGGGAAAGCACATTCTGAGCACAGGATTTCTCTTGCAAAGTCACAAGATACAGGGTCAACCAATAATCCCTATTTTTGTTCCTTTATTAAACAAGGCTGCATATGGGCAGTAGCTCACTCCACGTGGACTGAATATAGTCTCAGCTAAGATCTAGAGAAACCACCATAGTGGAAGAGGGGAATACAAAAAACTAAGCCAAAGACAAATCATCATCTACCTTGGCTCCCTGCTCCCAAGACATGGGTTCAGGTGGAAAAGCAAAGCTAAGATACAGGAGGATTTCACAGCCATTGAGAATCAGCTCTCTGCAGGAAACGTGAGGTCCTCAGCAGTACCAAGAGGCCCCCAAGACAAAGCTTGTATCAGGTTTGCCGAGGACAGATTCAAACCCCATTACACCAGAAACTTTTTAAAATGAGAAATCCAGGTGAGAATCTGTGCCTTCCTCCACTATTATTGAGTGAACTGAAGATAAAAGCCCACAATAAGGACAGAGAAAAAATAAGAACCCATGGTCTCGGCTTTAAATTACAGTGGTACCTCAGGTTACATACGCTTCAGGTAACAGACTCCGCTAATCTAAAAATAGTACCTCGGGTTAAGAACTTTGCTTCAGGATGAGAACAGAAATCGTGCTCCGGCAGCGCGGCAGCAACAGGAGGCCCCATTAGCTAAAGTGGTGCTTCAGGTTAAGAACAGTTTCAGGTTAAGAATGGACCTCCGGAACGAATTAAGTACTTAACCCGAGGTACCACTGTATGACCGATATTTTTAATCAGTAGATGATGGAAAAATTTAGATGAAAATCTAAGAAGAAAAACAACAATGTATGCATTTAAATACACGTAAAAACTGAACAGTTGCAGGCCTCTTGAAGGTAGGCATTGACAATCTCTGAAAAGCACTTCCATTATTTCCATAACAAAGTAGAAGGGGAAGGAAGAAAAGACAGTTTTAAATCATAAAAGCAAAAGTTGCACTGAAAGATGGTAGACAGCTGAGAGGAGTGATGTATTTAAGCATCTGGGAGCAACTTCCAATAATGCAATAGACAGATTTTATTTGCAATTGTCAGATTAGTTCCAGCAGAAATAGGATGGGCGCTGGCTGTTTTGACAGCACAATCCTATACATTTCTGTGTAGAATTAAGTCCCAGTGAGATGAGCTAGTTACTCCAAGGTAACTGGATATAGAATTGCAGCCTTAGTTTTTTAAAGTAAGGCAAGTAGAAGGGTTGTTACTAAGAAATATGCAGATCTTTTCCCAAGTACCCATAAGTCATATAATAGGCACCAGCATTTTGGATTGATAAGATAGCATGCAAATCATTTTGCCACAAGGAATTGTAATATTTTCTGCAACAGACTAACATGCCTTCCTCTAGGCATCATTTAGAAAAATAGCGAATGCTGCCTTTGGATAACTTGAATACAGCTGACGCATACTGATTCACATGTGCCTTATCCCACCATATAATGATTTATGACAGTTGCCTAGTGGTGGAAAAACCACAGAATCTTCACTTGTAAGAAGTTTAAATATGCTCCAGCCGCCCCCTCAAATGCCTGGTAACCTGATGTTGAATCTTCCATATCAACTTTTAGGAAGAGGGGTCTAAAAACTACAATGCCCCAAAGGCTGCATAGATCACAATAAGGTTCTGATTAGCATTTACTTCTTACACAAATTTGTTTTAGAAATTATCAGCAGCTGAACCAAAGCATATAATCATACTGTAAACAGTCTTAATCATTTCCCAATGTTTGATGGTAGGGAAAGGGAGCAGTTTTCTATATAAGGTTATGTTTAGACATCAGCCATTTCAGCTGATCTGATGAAGAAACAACACAAAGAACTCCACCAAAAATAATGTTTTCAATAAATCACAAGGATTTTTAAGTGCTAACTCTGTATTTTAGAACTGCATGTGTAAATTAGTCTAAGGCAGGCATGGGGAGTTTGTGGCTCTCCAGATGTTGCCAGATTATAACTGGTTTAAGGGAAGGCTAAAATTCTGTTGGACATGTTTCCAGGTACCCAAGTGACCTGAAAAGGAAGTGAATCTATGTCCTCCAATTCAAAGTCTCTCCTTGCCCTGATTGCTTTATTTGGTGGAAAGGGGAATATCATCTGTTTGAACGTATTTCCAAGAAAGGTGATACCGTGTGTGTGTGTGTGTGTGTGTGTGTGTGTGTGTGTGTAACAATGGTGTACACTGAGGCCATCTTGCAGCCCTTTAGGAGTTGGGCTACTCTTTCGCAGAATGCTTTGTTAGCTAGTCTGTCAAAGAATGCTTCTTCTCTTCCAGACGAAGGGAACAAAGTTACCAAGATGGAAGTGTGGCAAGGGCATCACAGATGCTCAGCATCTGGGTCACCACCACCCACTCAGCTTCTTCTTCATTGCCTCTGGTTAGGAGCTCAGACATTACAGGTTGTGTGGTATTTTGCTACTTACACACGCATGGGCCTTCTATGGACAAGTACATATTAGCATGCAGCCTTGTAGCAGTACAGAGAACATCAACCGCTGTTGAACATAATTTCTCAAACGCAAGTATTTATGCAATTTGGTCTGTGTTAAATGTCAACAAGCTGTGAGCTAAAATAAAATAAAAACATAGCTTTCTTACCTCCAGCCATGCACAAAACACATATAGTAGCAATAGTGCAAGTCTAAATCTAGGCAGCTATTCAGCTAAGAAGAGTGATGCTGAAGTGCACTTTCAGCCGAGGGTCAGGTCAGTGTCACCTACCTTCTTTAACTGCGTGAGGCTTAATAACACAACAAGTACAGTGTGTGTATTTTGCAGTGTTTGCAGGTCCACGGCCTCCACTGGAGGGAAAGAACAACTCCAGCTCCTGAAAATAATTGGAATTAAATACATTTAATTGTGCACAACTGCACAATTCATAGTCATAGGACACCAGTTATGTTTATGAGGGTCAGAGTCATATTCCCAAAGCAATATTGAAATCCTACGTCGTCCCTCATTTATTATTATCTAGCCGTCGGCTGTATTTCAAAGTGCTCTGTGACGCTTTCCTCCAGAGGCATGGTTTTGAACATATTAACACTTACACTCCATTAAACCCCATACACATATGGTATTCCATTAAGCTTCATGTTCAAATTTGCTCATGCTGCTACCTATGCAAAGGGAACTACTCACCTTCCATAATTTAAGTTATGTTCTGAGTGAGCACAAACATAAGGCATCTGTCCTTCAATACAACATTTTTAAAACACTAACTCCATTCTTCCTGGCAAGCACCCTTCACAAGGTGAATTCTCCATGCCAGGTTTTGTACCAATAAGACAAATTACCTGGATTTCGTGATTAATATAATTTTCAGACTTTGTAATGACAAAATGTTGAAAAAATTTCTTGCCTTAACTGTAGAGTGGCTCTATAATCATATTTGTAAGCCACTTTCCCCCAATGACATCTTTCCGACCATCTAGTATGCCTGAGGAATGCCTAACAAACATCAGAATCGCGGGTGCCTTCCCTTTGGCTTTCTTGTTTCTTCCCCTCCCTTGGGAGAAGAGGTACAAAACAATGCACTGGAAGAGTGAGAGGAGGATAGGAGTGGAAGATTCACAGGTAGAAAAAAGGCCAGGCACAGCCAACCGAGAGAAGAGAAAGGACAACTATATCCCCATCTCCGCAAGTGGGAGAGACAAGGCTTGAAGGGAGGAAGAAAAAGTCAACAGCACAGAGACCAACCGATGGTGAGATGTTTCTGGCTGTCTTGCAGGGTTGAGTGCTGGAGTCTTTTCCATCCCCGGGAATGGAAAACCTCACACCCATCGTTACAAAAATCACAAAAAGCAGAAACAAACACTAGAAGTGGTATGTCTCACATGCCGATAGAGATACTGCCCTGGATAACTCAGCTGGTGACAAACTGTAAATGCAACCTACTATTGGTTGGGAAGGAACAAAGCAACCTTTAACTATAACAAATTCTAACAGGTGGTCCCTTCATTTGTATGCAGGGCAAACAATTTAGTCCAGGTTGACTTTAATAGCTATTTCTTTCTTCCCAGAACAATTTACAGATGCTGCATCCTACAGGTTTCCTTGGTAACTGGTACAAGGCTACATAACAGTTTGTGCTACCTGCTCATTCAATACACAATCCGAACCACTGTGCATCACTCCAATAATTATGAAGTAAAGCAAAAACACTAGGGTATTAGAATTTGTAGTCACGTCTAAGAGAACTGTGCAACTAAATATTTAGTTTAAGAGTGAAAAATGAACTATATTTTTAAAAGCACAGCTGTAATCCCTCCAAGGCAAAAGCATTTTAAAATAACTCAATTTACCACCATTTTGTTCTTTCTCAGCCTATATTAAATGATCCCCGCAGCATTCCAAGGCAAAGAAACATCAACACAGCAATGAATCATAGAACTGTAGAGTTGGAAGGTACCCAAGGGTCATCTAGTCCAACCCTCTGCAATGCAGGTGACCCATATAGGGATTGAACCTGCAGTCCTGACGTTACCAGCACCTGCTAACCAACTGAGCTAGATGGCTTCCCAGTATGCTCCTCAATACCCCACTGGCTACATCCAAGTGCTAAGGACCACACCAGCTTTCTTTTGCCTTTACACTTTGTAGTTCCTTAGTTACATGCATTTTATAGTGCTATGAATATGTATGCAATATAACAAATAAAAATGTTGATTCTTCTATTTGTCCAGCATCCTACATTAAAATAACTAATTTTAACGAAAAAATAAAGGGAGGTAGAAAAATATCAGAGTTCCCAAGCAATTGCTATTCCACAGAGAACAAATAAGTGAGTAATTAAGGCGCTGTGCGCAACACTATTCTTAGCTACTCCTGACAGGCGTAAGAAACGTGTTTCTATGGAAAGCAAAACAGGTATTGAAAAGCAAAGCTCAAAAGTGCTCTTTTGTCCATTCTGTTTTCTTATGGCTTGTAAAGATATATATAGAAGCCTGGCCTTTAGTCAAGCCGCAGTTCCAGCAGAGAACTTTCAGATGGGCTTCGTAATTCACCGCAACAAAAGGTCATTAAAACTCTGAGCTGTTCCTTAGTGTATCTGCTTATCGACATGCAGCTTTGACTCTCACAAGATGGGGGAGAAACCAAGCTCCAATATTACCACCTGTTTAATTTAAGCGGTGTCAGGGTCAGACAAGGGATGCTGGTCTGGGATGCTGCACCAATGAGGAGGCTCCCAAATAGCCTGGGGTTTGGAGAGGGGCTGCCACTCAGCTTAGCTTTATGAGTTGACTGGTGGCTGTTCTGATTTTCTTTAAAAGAAGGCGGTTTCACCGCTCACAGCACAACTTCCTCTATGGCCACTCCCTAGCAAAGATTGGTGATGCAAAACATCACGCAGTTGCCTGCCACACTTCCTAGAGTAATTTCAGAGCAATACAGTATCGTACTGCATTTCCTTGCTGTAGCCCTTCTGGGAAGCAAAGGGAACAGGCGCAAAGCAGCACAGTCTCCTTCTTTTAAACAACAGCAAAAAAGCCCCAGTCACCTCATACATTTAAGGTACATGGCAGCCAGCCCGTCAATGCTGGATTTAGGGTAGAGCGGGTGGTTCTTCCACACAGGGTCGGTGCGCACTGACCCCTCTCGCTCTCCAAGCTTCAGCGAAAGCCTGCATTCGCCCATAGGACGCACACAGATTTCCCCTTCATTTTTGGAAGGGAAAAAGTGCGTCCTATAGGGCGAAAAATACGGTAGCTACTATATGCCATGTAGCTAAACCAAGCTCAGACCACAAACATTGGAAGTAGCCAAACTCATTTTTGTATAATATATATGCCAGTAGAAGCCCAGTCATCCAGATGCAGAAAGATTCACCTTATCAAATATTAAAAAAATTGGGAGGGGGGACTTACTCTAGCAGCAGAAGCAAAAGAATCTGGACCATGAGCCACATTTCTTATGCCATCAGTTCCAAAACATGCCCTAACGCTATTTGGGGCATCAGTACGGGCCACAGAAGAATTTGCAGGTCCTAGTAAATTCTTCCATCGGCTTATAGCATCATCTCCCAAGATCTCCATGGCAACAACAGGGCCACTTGTCATAAATTCAAGAAGCTCACTGCAAGCAGAAAAGAGAGCAGTTAGCATTCACATTGAACAGGATATTCAAAAGGGATTCAGCTGCCCTAAATGCAAGCAAACCAATAGCCCCAAGGGTGGTATGCAACACTGTTGTCCTGCTCACAGACCTCTCCTTGCACAATGGAACCTCCTCCTATTTCTCTTTTCAAGCCTCTGGAGAAGATTTGGGGGGAGGGCATGTAGGGTCAAGTTACCAGATTTTTTTCAGTGAATCCAGGGACACTTTTCAACTTCCTACTAAATAGATGGATTTTGTCAGGGGACTGATTTGTAAATCTGGGCATCGTCTCCAGAAAACGGAGACGTTTGGTAACCTTAATGTAGGGGGCATTTCCGAGCACAATTCAAAGTGTTGGTGCTGACCTTTAAAGCCCTAAATGGCCTAAGCCCAGTATAACTGAAGGAGCGTCTCCACCCCCATCATTTTGCCCAGACACTGAGGTCCAGCGCCGAGGGCCTTCTGACGGTTTCCTCACTGCGAGAAGCAAAGTTACATGGAGCCAGGCAGAGGACCTTCTCGGTAGTGGCGCCCGCCCTGTGGAATGCCCTCCCACCAGATGTCAAAGAAATAAACAACTATCTGATGATTAGAAGACATCTGAAAACAGCCCTGTTTAAGGAAGTTTTTAATGACTGATGTTTTCATGTATTTTTAAGTGTTTGTTGGAAGCCGCCCAGAGTGGCTGGGGAAACTAAGCCAGATGGACGGGGTATAAATAAATTATTATTATTATTATTATTATTATTATTATTATTATTATTATTAGGAAAGGAAGGGGTCCTGTTGTATGAGTGGAACTGTTTGCATAGTGTTGGATATAATGCAGCATATACCGGTAATCAGCCATTTTCTAAACACAAAGCTGCAACAAAACCACAATTTCACATGAGTTCCCAAAAAGGTCTAGTTTGCTTGTTCTAGTACCTTCAGGCAACAACATCTGGAATAATTTCAGTCTAATATTTTAAGAGAGACTGCACTGGAGCTGAAAGCAGACTCCTTTAAATACCCAAGTTGTTATTCTATCATTGTTTTATTTCAGATTAAGTAGTTGCATAAGCGCCAGGCTCCTAGTTCTTCATGAACTGGCAGCCTGTAGGACAAATAAGGCTTGCCAAATCTATCTGGGCTGCATGGTGAGCCTCTCCCTCTGTCAATCTCCACTCATTGTTACTGCTCAAACATGGGTAACTGGGTTCAATCACAAGAATGTATGGGAATATCATATATTGCTTTTTTCATATTTTTGCTTTTATATGTATCTTTGTTGTTGTTGTTTTTCTTCCTCTCACTTTTCCTTCTTCTTTTTCTGTATCACTTTATTTCTTTTAACTGAAATCACCTTAATAAAATATAAATATTAAAAATAAAATGTGGCTCCCGTTAACAAAAAACACACACACATCATTGCAAAAGCATTCACTCTATCACTGAGCTACTAGCCCTTCTTATTTGCCTAGTAATGAGGAAAAAGCATCAATTGCTGAATAATTTCTTTATATTTCAGAAATATAAATGAGGCATTTCAGGGGAAAGCCTTCCTAAGGAGGTTTATGAAATTATTTAACAACACAAGGAAAATGTTAATACACAAGCAAACCCATGCCATTCCAAACTAAAAACAGCAACAGTTTGAAAAACAGCAGTCAACACCTCAATAAAATGCAGAATGAAACACATCTTTTTTATTTAAAAAAATGTGCATTTTTTAAATGAATGGGGCTATAGGTCCCTCTTTTGAGAGAGACTTCCATAGATGAGGGGCCACTACTAAATAAGGTCCGGTCTCTGGTATTTACCAGCCTGATAGGTCTTAGCAGCATACCTGCAAGCCATTTGAAACTAAATTCTTATGTTATCCTTCAAATAACCTGATTCCAAACTATTTCAGGCTTTGCAAGTTAAATAAGCAAGGTAAGGTGTTGTAATTGCTGTCATTGACCATGACTCAGTATATGGCAGCTGCTGCTTCTGCTTGGTTTCAGGATTGTGGGGAGACACCAGGAGGTAGGCCAACCCTGCAAGCCTCCACAGTCCCATGTACCTCTAAAACTACTACCCACAATTTATTGGTATAAATCTAAATCTAAAGATCAAACAAAAATCAACGTCAATTTCATATTGTTCATATTTCACTGGGCACCTTGTACAAGTCAAAACGTCCTGCAAATTGAAACTTACTTGTAATAAGGCTTAGCTTGGTGATCTGCGTAGAAATCTATTGCTTCTGCCCTACAAAAGATTTGTTTAAAAACACGCATCATTAGTGCTTTTGTGAAAAACAATTATTAATCAGCAATGGCTTCACCCACAGAACCACAAGCAGAGTTCTGCTTGCGCTATCAGGTTTCTCCGAACCTTCACAGGATCAAAGGAAGCTGCCATATCCCAAGTCAGACTGAGTAGGCTGAGTACAGCCTCCACAAGCTGGGAGTAGCATTCCAGGCTTTCACTCAGGGGTCTTTGCACACTCCACCAGGGATCTGGAATTGTACCGCCAAGTTTAATTTTGCATTAGTAAATCTTTTACTAATGAAGATTACTGAGTCTGAGGGATTTTTTTGGAAGCAGGCATTGTTTTGGAGCTATCTGCTCTGCTTCCAGGGGACGCGGGTGGCGCTGTGGGTAAAACCTCAGCGCCTAGGGCTTGCCGATCACATGGTCAGCTGTTCGAATCCCCGCGGTGGGGTGAGCTCCCGTCTTTTGGTCCCAGCTCCTGCCCACCTAGCAGTTCAAAAGCACCCCTAAGTGCAAGTAGATAAATAGGGACTGCTTTCTAGTGGGAAGGTAAACGCCGTTTCCGTGTACTGCGCTGGTGCCGGCTCGCCTGAGCAGCTTCATCACGCTGGCCACATGACCCGGAAGTGTCTCCGGACAGCGCTGGCCCCCGGCCTCTTAAGTGAGATGGGCGCACAACCCTAGAGTCGGACACGACTGGCCCGTATGGGCAGGGAGTACCTTACTCTGCTTCCAACAGAGCAGGCATGCCCCGGGTCGTTTGGGGCATGAACACTGACAAGATAGGTAAAGGACCCTTGGATGGTTAAGTCCAGTCAAAGGAACTATGGGGTTGTGGTGCTCATCTCACTTTCAGGCCAGCGTTTGTCCACAGACAGCTTTCCGGGTCATGGGCCTGCATGACTAAACTGCTTCTGGCACAATGGAACACCGGGATGGAAACCAGAGCACGTGTAAACGCCGTTTACCTTCCCGCCGCAGCGGTACCTATTTATCTACTTGCACTGGCATGCTTTCGAACTGCTAGGTTGGCAGAAGCTGGGATAGAGCAACGGGAGCTCACCCTGTTACGGGGATTCGAACAACTGACCTTCTGATCGGCAAGCCCACTGGGTTTAGACTACAGCGCCACCCGTGTCCCATTTGACAAGATATGCATATGCAGCAACATACAGAGTGCTGCACCACATCTCTCTGGACCACATCTACTTCACCACATCTGTCTGGATCATGGATAGGACCCAAAAGGATACAGTATCTTAAATACATGGCTGCCGCCCTCCCATGGATCTCCTCCCTGCATTTTCCTCTAGTATTCAGTTACAGCATGTGGGTGATATCACTTAATGGGGCTCAGCCTTTCCCATCTCCCCCCTGAGATACTGCTGTTTGTGGAGGGGGTGGACAGAGCACGAAAATGCTGTGCATGATGGAACATGACCAGATAACACGGGAGAATATAGGTTGGCAACAGTCACCCATTCAAGGTAAACAATAGTTTAACCGATTTTTGAAAATCTCAAATTATTAAAACCTCACCTTGAAACTTTCGTCATTTTGGCTTTAGTTATTGTAAAACCAGCTCTAATAATCATATCAATGACATCTCCAAGTTTGAGTGCTACATCAGGTTTCAATAATGCCAAGGTTCTAGAGAGGGAAGGGAAATAAACCAATAAAGTGAAAATAAGTTGTCAAAATATGAGCTTAAGTAAATCTCCAACAAATACCATTTCAAAAATATGTTATTATGTCTGTTATATTCGTTTTTATCCTTCATATAACCAGCTGAAGGTTTTGGATCAAATATCTGACCTGTACAAGCAGAAGAAGAAGAGGGAGAAGAGTTTGGACTTGATATCCCGCCTTTCACTCGCCTTAAGAAGTCTCAAAGTGGCTAACAATCTCCTTTCCCTTCCTCCCCCACAACAAACACTCTGTGAGGTGAGTGAGGCTGAGAGACTTCAATGAAGTATGACTAGCCCAAGATCACCCAGCAGCTGCATGTGGAAGAGCGGGGAAGTGAACCCGGTTCACCAGATTACGAGTCTGCTGCTCTTAACCACTATACCATGCTGGCTCTCAAGTGGCACATATGACAAAAAGTTGGATGGGAAGGGGAGAATGGTGGCAACAGGATGTGCACTTGGGTGATGGCCTTGCCCTCTGGAGGCCTGTTAAATTGGCATATTGGGGGGCAGTAATCATGGTGTCTCACACCAGGAAAATGAGTGTCTCCCTGTCTCCTGCTCTTTTGTAGTGCAGTTCTATTATTCCCATATTGAATAGAGAGGGGGCTGCAGAGAGGTATTTTGGGTTGTGACAACATCACAGTAACGTTCATTGTTAATATTCTTTCTCACACTGTGGGCTGGAGGGTCACTTAGCTGAGGGAGATATTGGCTTTTGACAACCCTCTAAGGTAATATAGTATTTTTATTGTTTATAGCCTTGAGAAGATTGTATATAAGATGATTAACAAATTAGTCATCAACATCCAGGGAGTATCTTGCTATCTCACTTGAGTGCTAGCACTTAAGGTTCTTATTCTTTCCCCAGAGATTGAAGGGTAACTGAAATATAACCAGAATTTAGGGGGTGCACATCACGCTCTTTCTCCTTAGGGGGCCAATTGAAAGAGTTTGCTGAGGAGTGGGTGTTGTGCTTTAACTAGTGTGACATTTGGACAATAAACTCCTAGAGGGCTGTGAACTATTGTGATGCACAGAGAGAGGAGAGGAAATGAGGATGCATTCCTAATAAGCAATCACTGTAGCAAGGCTCTCTCTTTGCCCTTTCTCTCTTGGAGGCTACCAGCTGGTCCAGGCACCCTGGCCAGCAAGAGAATGAAGGAGCACAGACATCTCAATAGCCTCAAAGGTAGAAAATGAGAGGTTCAAAGAATATATTCTCTCACCTTTCTTTGCGACTGCCCAACATGCGGGAAGTATATTGATCCCCATAGTCAACCAAATTGAGGTGGCGTGAGAAGATAGTAATTTTGTTGCCCACAAACAAATCTTTAAACTGCAGATCTTCATATTTGATGCGATTTAGGAATCGGCAGCGGTTCTTCATGTCATACTGGTAAGATAAAGAGACTGAATAATCTACATGCAGGTCTAAAATACCTTTGCTTTTAAAAAGAAGAATATCATGCACAAAGAGAAACAGATACTGTTTTTTAAAAGTTACTTTGACTCCTGTTATGTGCCCGTGCCAATTTTTCAAAACTAGCACCAGCTACCAGTTTGCTTCGGTGCTTGATTCAAGTTGCTTGGGGTTAGGGCTTTAAAGCGCTAAGCAGCCTGGGACTTGGGTACCTTAAGAGCCACTTCCTTTCATACATTTATTTCTGAAGGCTCCAAACTTCATCTGAGGCACTGCTGCAGATTCTTCAACTTCAGAAGGCAAGGCTGATGGCAACCAGTGCTAGGACGTACTCTGGGATGATACCTATCCTGAGGAATGCCTAGCAAAATGTGTCAGGCCCCAAAATTATATTCTTTCAATAGCAAGGGAACTGGGGCTCAGGTCATGGCTAGAAAAGACATAGATCTTCAAAAAGTTATTTGGCTGATGGCTGGTTGAGGGGAAGGTCCTGGTGTTGGGCTGTGCTAGACCTACTGTGCTTTCTTGGTTTTTAGTTTTTATTATGGGATTTAAACTGGGAGTTGTTTTAGATTTATTTATTTATTTATTTTGTATTCTGACTTGGTAGCCACCTTGAGTTCCGTGGAAAGTAAGAGGGATGCATAAAAATAATAATTAAAGAAAAAGATTCTGAAGTACTGGATTCTACAATACTTCATACTTCACAATCTGCATTTATAGAGATCCTTTTTATAATCCACCTATACCAAATGGTTGGAGGCACAGAAGAAATAGAGGTATCATGAGCTGATCTAAATGATCTACTTCACAGTGCAGTCATATACATGTGTACTTGGAAGTAAGCCCGGTTGAACTTAATGTAAGGTTACCAGACGTCCCCATTCCCTGGGGACAGTCCCCGAAATTACAAATCAGTCCCCTGACAAAACCTATCTATTTAGTAGGCAGTTGAAAAGTGTCGCTAGATTCAACTGAAAAAAAATCTGGTAATCTTAACTTAATGGGACTTACTCTCAAGTAAATGTTTATGGGGTTGCATTTTTAACCATACTTTAAAAAAAAAATGGCAAAACAAATTCTGTTCATAGCTTTTCCTAAAAACAATTCCAACTGATGAGCATATTTATTAAAAATGTAAATCTGATTACTTGCAAATATGGACAAAATTATCTTTATATGGAGTCACTTTTTCCAAGCCTGAAAGGAAAACACATTGTATACATGCCTTTACATTTTTACTATGTGTACACATTTATTATCATCATTCATAATCATATACAAGGTATGAATAAACCCACTGTGAATAAGCCCACTGTGTCCAAAATGGCTTATATTCAGGTTAGTGTGCACAGGATTGAAGCATCACTCTCCAACACATAATAGCAAATCCAGTTGCATATAGTACTACAGCAATAACTGAAATATACTGAGTTGTCTTACCATTTAACACTTTCAAAAGTAACCTTTTGGATATTCCTCAAATTGACTGAAGATCATAACTCAAAATAAACAAATACTTTCAATAACCATCCCAAACTGAAGGCACTTGGAATGAGAGAAAGGGGAACCAAACTGCTTCAACACAGAATGTCTGAACAGGACTGAGCACAAAACTTATTTTTACTCTAGCTTATTTGGCATTCAAAATCCAATAGTAGGTTTGCTACTGTAGTCAAATAATAAAGTTATTGTTTCCTCCAATGTACCTTCAAAATACTGGATCCCAATTACTTCCTGGCTCTGTTCCATAATATTTGCCAGAGCTTCTGGTATTTACTGCAAATGCTCCAGTTTCTTCTCAATCGCTACCAAGAAGTGTGACAAATTGGAAGATTAAAAACAACAAAACAATTCCCCTTCCTCTGAGGTTTTTATATGCTTTGTACACCTTTAGTTATTTATAAATCTGATTAAAACAAAGAGGCAGGTGCAGAGCAAAGTGGGTAAACAAAAGCAAAATCAACATCTGATTTGGTAAATACAGCTTGCAGATTTATTCCTCTTCCTGTTGCTTTCTTTAATAACCAAGAGTAAGTGAACTAGGCTGGCTTAGAACCGAAGAACCCATTTAGGCACATGAATGAGTTTCTACAGGCACACTGGAACGTCTCCTTTTTTCAGATGGTTGCTGCTTCCATTTATTATTAATATTAATTAGTTTTATCTCCCCGCCCCAACTTCTTCCTCCCAAAGCAGCCCAACTCTCAATGAGTTTCAGCATCAGTTTATCTACAGGAGCTGTTGGCTATGTGCATGGGTCCCAGATCTTAATGGTCTACAAATCATTAAGCACCTGAAGTTGAATTCTAAGAAGGACATTTGGGAGAGGGGGGTTAACATAGGGTAATAAACTGACTGACAGTATGTCTTACAATGAGTTGCCTTTATCACTTGCTTTCTTCTTTAGCAACTTGGTAAAGATAAGCATTCCTTAGGGAATGAAAGATGGCCATATAAGTAGATGCATTACTGAACCAATTTCTGTTTGCAAAGAAGAAAGTGAGTTTCTGATAACCCAGAATTAAGATGCCCTCTTACCAACCAAAGAAATAATTTTTATTGGCATAAAATGCAGCCATTCTTTCCCTGATTTAGATTCTGCTATTATTAGTACACTATATCTTGTTTCTTCTGACACCAGGAACAATTGAAGTAATTGGCAATTTCACTGAAACAGAATGCAGAAGAGAATATAAGAGCACAAAAGAAAGGTAACTCCATCCTCCCTCTGAATCACATGGGTAGGACTCCACATGATCAGCCACAATCTCTGTCTTCTGTGCAACCATCAGGTCTTGGTAACAAGACATTTACGTCCCTGAACCAATTAGATCTGGGCAAGTGATGAATTACATTATATACCATACCCAGTAACATACTCACTAGCATTTAAAATATGAAAAACAGGAGAGCACACAGGTGGGCAGAATACTGTGTATCAGAACATAATTTAAACACAGCAAATTAAACTCTAACACATGTCCAAAAAGAAATGGCTGCTTCTCAGCTTTCCAAAATGGAGTTTTACTCTTAAAGCAGAGGCCAGTAAGGTGAAGCTAGACAAACCTTGGAAACCATATATTGGCTTGATAGTTTAAATTCATATATCACCTTCTTTCCATCACTGAACTCAAGGCATGCATGTAGTTCCCAGGTTGTCTCCTGTCCAGGCACTGATCAGATCCTGACCTGCTTAGCTTCAGTGAGGCAGTGGTGCCATGTGTCTTCAATTAAGAGAAACCCTGCCTTATATGAGCCAGTTCATGACAAAGCTTTCACCATCCCCATGGTAAATAGCTATGCATACAGGAAGCCTGGGAAAGGCAACATAATCATAGGTTCAAGCCTCCATGGCTGGCGCTCAAAATAAGTCTTCCATGTACTCAGTGGATGAATGAATCTCAAGCAAGGCTGTTCAATTAGTCCTAGTTTGACAATAACCTTTATCACCACCACCACCAAGATGTTTTATGGTATCATCAGGAGGCCCTAAAAAAAGCTTTTTTTTCTTCTAGGACAATTTAGCGGCTAAGAGAGAATAGCGATTCTTGTGTTTTTGGCTTCACATAAGACCAAACCTATAATGCCAAGGGTAGCCTATTTTGCTCTCAACTAATGCAATCTGCAAGGTTGTCTTATAACCACCCTGAGACCTCTGGGTTTGGGTGGTATAGAAATTCAAATAACAACAACAACAACAAGTCTTACCATCTCCACTGATCCATCTTTTGGGTAATACAGAAGCTCATAGCGTCGAAAAAGTGAAGCATTTGTATCATACCACTCTGCAATGAAAGCGTATCTTTCATCCTGGCTCTGAAAGAAAGGGAAAAGAGGAACGTAGGAATTTAGTGGTAATCTCATAAAAGACAATTCAGGAAAATGCACTTCATCCAAATAAAAGGTTGATCGGCCGCAAATACATCTGAGGCACAGCACATAGCAACAACATTGCTAGGCCAGAGCAACACATCATTCAGACGCTGAGGTTTCCCAAAAGGAACAATATGGAGACTGCAATATGGAGACTACAACTACTGTTGACTTCGCAGGGCCATTCTAGTGATTACTGAGAGATAAAAGTACATAAAGAATTTGAACACTTGAAAAGAGTTATCTAAATGTGAAGTATGACTACTATTACCATTACATTCTGCCTTATGCTATTTTAAACATAAGCCAATGACTCTTACTGAGGTGACACCACCTCACCCACAGACATCTGCCAGGGGAAGAGGCCTCACAACAGCAGCTTTAGTCTTTCCAATTTTTCCCATCAAGTTCCTACCCAGGCCATGATCTTTAATATGGGCAGGGCTTGCCATGAAAATTGTGTGTCACATTACGGCACGTCTACTTCTCTGCAGCAACCCTCGCCCACACTGCACTGCACAATATAGCACTATGCACAAAAGACAGCCTCAGTAGGTAAAATGGGCAAAAGCACATTGGGAGATTTTTATGTGCAGATGGATATCATGATTTCTCTTGCGAATAGCAGCCCCTTCAATCCCCTTTCCCAATATGCTTTTTAATCTATCCAGGGTATATGCCCCAGGCAGATTTCATATCTACATTCAGCTATATTTTAGCACTACAGTACTGACTTTTTTCAGGAAGTCCTACTCTGGAATTTGAGATGAAATACACTCTCCCTGACCAAACCCTGAAAGTAAACACTACCAACCTGTGCAGTCAAATGAGAATTATTGTCATTGTTTAAACACATATCTCAAGCCAATAGTGGTGGGTTCTGTACACTTGATGGTGACACGGCTGTTTGTCAGGAGGGCATTCAACATATGGGGCAAACACAAAGAACAAAGACTGGATCTGATAAAGGAAGACAAGAATGGGAGCAAGGGAAGGGACTGGTTCAAGCGTCTTAGAACAGAACACTTGGCATAAGTGTTTCCCACTTCCCCAAGCAGCAAGAAGTTCCAAAGTTTATTTCCTGTGGAGGGAGAGGCCCCTGGAGACTTATGGGGACTTTGTAATATAAAAAAGGTAAAAAGGTAAAGGATCTCCAGACGGTTAAGTCCAGGCAAAGGCAACTATGGGATGCAGTGCTCATCGCACTGCAGGTTTGCCCACAGGCAGGGTCATGTGGCCAGCACACCTTAACTGCTACTGGCGCACGGAGGACCGTGACGAGTGCCAGAGCGCACGGAAATGCTGTTTACCTTCCCACCGCAGTGGTATTATTTATCTACTTGCACAGGTATGCTTTCAAACTGCTAGGCTGGCAGAAGCTGGGATGTGCTCTCTTACAGGCTATAATGGAGATAAAAGCACACCTAATTTTGCACCAGACTGCCAGAAAGGAATTATTGATCTTACTACTTTATGCGGTGCATCATTAAAACCATGGGATTTGCTTCCACAAGGTGTGATGCTGTCCAACAACTTGGATGACTTTAAAAAGAAATTACATAAATTCATCAGGGAAAAGGCTATAAATGGCTAGCTATATGCTACCATATATGTCCCTGAATACCAGTTGCTGGAGAGTCTTATTGTGCTTATGTCCTGTTTGTTGGCTTCACCCTTGGTTGGCTACTGTGAGAACAGAAGACTGGGCTATACATGGGACCTCATTCTCATTGAGGAGGGCTCTTCTAATGTTCTTATGCAGACATTTTCAAGGGTGTACCTTCGTGTAGCTAATGACAGATAAATTATTTTCTCTCTTCTCTCTCTGCCCAAGTTCAAAGTACAATGATTCTCTCTCTTTCCTCTTCGCTCACTCACACACAGCCTTGCAGCCCAGGTCCCAGAAACCACTCTTTGCTCAGAGAGGACTGTCATCTTGTAGAACATTCCCAGCCATACAGGAAGATTAGGGTTATTTTGTTTAAATCCTTGGCACTCCCCTGCCCAGCCATTCCCAGCAATCAAGGTGGCAATACTCCCAACAACCCTGATTTGCAAACTTTGACCTTCTCCCCACCTATAAATGGAGATTAGTCAAAACCTGCCATTTAAACCACCAGCATTCCATAAGAGCTGATGACATTCAAAGAAGCAGTTCTGTGCTATTCATTTCCCAGTGGAGCAGAAGAAAACAGTTGCAACCCCCTTTGTGACTCAGCCTGCTTTCCCCAGCTCAGAATCTGCTTCCATACTTTGCCTGTACTGAAAAAGAGGCAACAAGTCATCATTATCACCCCAGACTGCAGAATCCTACATGAAAGAGCATGGAAAATTCTTCTTCCTTATCCTTACTGCTGTTTATCCAACTCAGGCTGAGGCATGGCAGCAACCTGAGAAGCTTTTGTTGCCCTTGTCAACGCTCTATTCTAACGGCAATTTCCACGGATGCCAATCACTCACCTGTCATTCTGCCAAATGACACCTGTCATTCACCATTTCTTTTATGCTACCTACGTGCTATTTGAGGATTTAAAGGTTTTACATTATATATTCCCACCCCAGGAAGGCTACTACTTCCTGAAAAAGTAGATGTACTCTATATTTTTGTTAAAGAGGGCTTTGTAAATATTATAATTAGTCAGGATGAATTGATTCAAAATACAGAAAGTAAAGTAGACAGCATTGCCATTATGGAATCATTTCCAAGACAAGGAAAGGCATAAACTTTTGAGAAGAAATCACCATTAACTTCAGTAATAGAAAGGAAGAAGCCAAGCTCCTCAAATGACCCTGAACATCAAATACCAATAGAGAAACACTAAAGTAATTACCTAGCCACATTATTTACCTTCACACTGACCTTGGTTTAATGTGTTTTTTTTAGTGTAAATTTTATTTACACTATATATGACCAATTGCACATAAGAAGCATAATCCTTTATACCTCCTGTAAAGCTGCAAAGAGAAGTAAGTAAACTTGGTTGTTTAGCAACTCCTATTTAAGGTCACTGCCTCACCCAGAGGAGCAGGAAAACCACGGTGCATATCAATTCATTTAAATATATGCTAATGGTAAATTGCTTGTTTCTATAAAAGAGGCTAAGTGAGTAAAGAAAATAAAGCAGGTGGAAAAGAAAACCAAACATCCTGGTTAAGAGCAGGGCTTCAGCTCCTTGGGAAACACTTGCACACAGCCTTTCCCACGTCTGACACATCGAGGTCAGGTTTACTCAGAAGAAACTTCCACTAAGTTTAATGGGGCTTACGCCCAGGTATACAAGTATAGGATTACAGCTTAAATGTTGCTTTAAAAGGGAAAAGTAAACTGACTGGCTCAATATCATCATATTTAGATTATGATTTAGATCAAGATTGTTTTTGAGCCATAAAGATCCTCAAAGGAGCTTACAATAAAGTAATCATAAAACATCATTAAACATTCATCTGTAATACAAAGTACACAAAATGCTGGCACCAATTCATCTCCTGTTAAACCAGAGCCAATCCTGCTTCTCAAAAAGTCTGGCAGAATTTTTAAAAAAGATGTTTTTAAAGGATCCATAAAGATCACAATGGAATAGTGAATTTCCCTCAGCAGAACACTTCACAACGCAGTATACCAGTGCCACAAAAGCTCTATTTACAGATACTTCAGATGGCAGTACCACCTGAAGCAACATCTCTCTGGCAGATTTTAATTCCCTTAATTATTACTTATTTATACCCCACTCTTCTGTATTAAAATTGCACTCAAAGTGGCATACAATAAAACCGATGATACATTTCCTCAAATGATCTTGCACAGCAGTTCATGCAGAGGTTAAAAAGCATGGAAAACAAGGAGGAGCCTGGCAGAACTGAACTGCAAAGGAAAGTTTCCACAGGGAAGACCAATTATCTTCCAGCACCATCTCCTTACTGCTACTGCAGTAAAACAGTACCTTCACTAATAATGTATGCAGGTGATCCAGAAGGATACCAAAGCAAATAGTCTCAAAGCCACAGAGAGATCCATGAGGACCAACAGTGCAGGTAAACCACCAAGGGGAAAATGGCAGCCTTTAACCCAAACCTAGGCTTGAAGCTGGCTTGAAATAGATTTACATAAGAAGAGCCCTCATGGATCAGACCAAAAGCCCATCCAGCATCATGTTCTCACAGCAGCAAGCAAGATGCCTATGGGAAGGGGGAAAGCAGGACATGAATGCACATTAGACAACCTGTTTCATAAGTCAATGGTTTAGCCAATAAGCCACCAGCCATAGGACCACACACACTGGGCAAAAGAAAAGCAGGGGTACAATATTCCAGCACAAGGGGACCAAGAGTTTTCAGCAGTGGTCTTACAATTGCTACTTTTAAGGAGGTGTGCATTACTCCTCCCCCTCAAATATGTTTTGATAATTAGCAGTAACCAACTGAATTATCTCCTCCAGTATACAGCCATGATGGACATTAGCCCCTACTGTTTTGTTCACATACTTAGGTGTCAACAACTGAAACTTTCCTCATACAACAGGACAAACAGCTCTGCTCAAGACTCAGTATCTAATGTGGCATCTATTTTGGGTTGGAAGTAAGCTGTTTGACCCAAAAGTACTCTGGAGAACTGTCATGGCATGCATTCAAAGGCCCCAGCAATCCAAGAGAATGGGGACCAGGTTAAAGCATAGAACCAAATAATTGCAGAGTTGGAAGGCGTCCTGAGGATCATCTACTCCAACCACCTGCGATGCAGGAATCTCAACTAAAGCATGCATGACAGATGACCATCCAACCTCTGCTTAAAAACTCAGTGGGGATTCACCTGTGGAATGGAGCTATGCTGTGCAGGAAGGATCACTCCCCAAATAATTAGCTTCTAAGGAAGAAAAATAGGCTGCCATTTTATAGAGAGATTTGGAAGCCAGAAAGCATTTGTACAAACTGTTACCAAGATCAAGGCGGCGCAAAACAGCAATGGCGGTCCTCTTTACTTTGTGAAGAGGGGCTCCGCGAAAAAGGGTCGTCCGCTGCGGCAAAGCGGAGACCCATTAAGAAAAACCGCAGGCAGAGCGAGCCTGCGGCCGTGGGACTCGGCGGGCGCCTTGAGCCCCCCCAGAAACGGAGAAGGAACCTCGTAAGAGGCTCCGGAACGTGAAAGGGGGAGCAGCGCTGTGAGTTCATCGCTCTTTTCGTGGAAGCAAAGCCGCGCTGCTGCTGCTGATGAGCGCTGACCTTTCTTCTTGAAAATATCGGAATTGGAGCAACATACCCGTGAGTAAGGGGCTTAAATTTTTAACTAAATTGGAGAAATTCGGCTGAAAACGGGAGGCGAGTAACAGGAAGTCCGCCTCCCGACCCTGCTAATCAGATCAAAGCAAGGGCTCTGAAGCGAGCTGAAGTGCTTAAAAGGGATTGTAAAAGTGGAAGAAAGAGTGCATTGATAGACTTTGCATTTTGAGGATAAAAAGGGAAAGAATTGTGAAATTTATGGACTTTTGCCCTCTGGAACTTTCCCCCTATTTTTGAGCTAAACGGAGTTAGAAGGGGTAACCCCGTCGTCGGGCTGCCAGCGTATAAAAGAGAACTGTCAAACTGCTGTCAAATTGACGACATTGTAGCAGAGACTTAAACTGTTGCACAGACTGAGATACTAATGTTTAACATTGTTGCTGGGACCTCTCTTGACACCTTGTGGCTTGATTATAAGAAACTGGAAGCTTTGGAAACCTTCCTTTTGTGTTCTGGAACTACAAAAATCTAAACATGGGGAATATAGGAACTTCAATGGCGGAAAATAGTTCTTTCCTTCTTTGAAACTTTGAAATACCCCCCCAGAGGATTGTGGAAATATAGTGGCCTGGGAATTGAACTTTATTGAAACTCTTTGTGGTTTAATTGTTTATACTCTGGACTTGTCTTTCTCATGGGACAAAAGATCATTTGACCTTGAATAGAGGCAGGTGTGGAATGAGCGGCTCAGGGAGAACAAGAGCAGCTAAAGCCAAAGATAAAGAAAAAGAGAAAAAATCTGGGCAACTTTTGCAAACAACTTTAACTCATCAACGCAGATCATCTGTCCCAACTGTGCTGACAGCACAGGAGGTGGAAATTGTACAGCCTGCTGCAGAAGATATGGCAACTGGAGGATCTGAAACAGTCTTGAAACAAATTTTGGAACAACTGGCAGTTTTAAATCAAAAAGTGGATAATCAAACATCAAAAATCGACCAAGCTACATCCTCTATTGGCAAATTAACTGAACAGGTTTCGCAGCACACACAGGCAATCGAGAAACTGCAAGGAGCTACGGCTGAAAATTACAAATTAGCTGTGGAAGCCAATCAAAAAGCAGAACAGGCGAACATAAAGGTTGATGAGATTAAAGGGGAAGTAAGGCCTCTGAAAAGACAGGTAGGGGAACAACAAGCCTACCTGTCATTGGTTGAATTGAAAAGTAAAGAAAATAATCTCAGGATAAGGGCCATCCCGGAACTGGAGAAAGACAACCTAGAGGGATTTCTGACACTTTTGTTCTCCAAATTCTGGGGAATTGAGGAAGATAAGGACTTTAAAATTGTGACAGCCTTTAGACTGGGAAGATCTGTAAAGAAAGACAAGTCCAGAGACTGTTTAGTTATTCTGAGATCAAGAGAAGAGAGGGATAAGATATTAGGCCTACATTTCAAGAAATCTTTGGAGATAGAAGGTAAAAAGGCTGAAATTTACAGAGATATACCCAAATATCTCTTGGATCTCAGGACTACCTATATAGACTTGACCAAATTGTTGAGACACAACGGAATTCCTTATAGGTGGGAGTTTCCACAAGGACTATCATTTACTTACAAAGGAAGGAAAATAAAAATTAAATCACCTGAAGACCAGCAGAAGTTCCTATACGACCACGAGGAGGACCTGCAAAAAGGAGCCGCAGCTTCTTAGCCACCACCACCACCGGGACCACCTTCAAAAGCTACACCGTCTGGATCTGGACCAGCACTACTACCTCCGGGATCGGAGGGAAACCTAGATACCCCATTGTAGGACCCGCTAATTGAACCAGGATGTCTCTGCAGCTTCTTAGCTGGAACATAAATGGCGGAAATTCCCCGGAAAAAAGAAGAAAAGTTTTCCACATTTTGAAAAAAGAACAATTGGACGTTATTTGCCTACAAGAAACACATGTGACAAGGCTCCACAGAAAAGTGCTAATTAATAAAAGACTAGGCCAAGAATTTATTTCTTCGGATAAAGTTAAGAAAAGAGGAGTGGTGATATATGCAAAGGAGAGCCTGTCACCGAAATTTTTATTCAAAGATGAACATGGCCGAATTTTGGCGATTGAAATACAGACACAAGGAGAAAAATTTTTGATATTAGGAATATATGCTCCAAATGAGGGAAAATCGGAATTTTTCAGGAAGCTGCATGAGACTATGCTGGATTACTTGGACTACAATAACATCATTATGTTGGGTGATATGAATGGGATTGTGTCTGTAAACATGGATAAGTCACAAAGTGTCAACATATTGAAAGATGGCAGACTACCTAAAACTTTTTTTGAAATGACTGACAATATGGACTTAATTGACATATGGAGGGTTAAGAACCCTCTAGGGAAAGAAGGAACTTTCTTTTCTGAAGCTCATCTGACATGGACACGAATCGACCAAATATGGACAACTAGAGGACTGGTACCTAAGACTAGAAAAGTGGAAATCTGCCCAAAAACTTGCTCCGACCATAATGCTTTGAAAGTGGAACTGAGACTAAATACAACCGGATCCTTTAGATGGAAAATGAATGACACCATATTAAGAGATCAGGAGATTGTTAAGAAGGCCCAAAAAACCTTAAAGGACTATTTTGAGATAAACTTGAATACCACCGTGGAAAAAAGAATAATCTGGGACGCAAGTAAAGCAGTCATGAGAGGGTTTCTAATACAACAAAACACGATTAAGAAAAGGCTCTGGAATGAAAAGAAGGAGAAGATATTGGAGAAAATAAGAGAAGGAGAGAAAAAATTAAGATCTAGGCCTAAGTCGAAGGATGTGCTAAGAGAAGTGAAATTTTTCCAGGCGCAATATTCGAAATTGATAAATCAAGAGGTGGAATGGAAAATTAAACAAATGAAACAAAGATCCTTTGAATCAGCGAATAAGTGTGGGAAACTGCTAGCATGGCAGTTGAAAAAGAGACAAAAACTTAATACAGTTACAAATCTAGAGATTGAAGGGAGAATGGTTCAGAAACCTGAGGAAATTAGAAAGTGTTTCCAGAGATATTTCAAAGAACTCTACTCACAAGGGCCGCAAAAAGCTTCCGAGGTGGATCAATTTCTTAAAACTAATGGATTACAAAAAATACCCCAGGAAATGAGAACAACCCTGAATTGTAACATCACACAGCAAGAAATTGAAAGTGCCATTCAGAATCTCCAATTGGGCAAGTCTCCAGGCCCTGATGGACTAACCTCCAAATACTACAAGGTTTTAAAGGATTATTTGATACATCCCTTGATGGAGGTTTGTAACCAGATCATGGAGGGGAGGAAGGCACCGGAAACGTGGAAAGAAGCTTTCATCACATTGATACCTAAACTAGAAACTGAAAAGACTCAGCTTAAGAACTACCGCCCCATCTCACTCCTAAATGTGGATTACAAAATTTTTGCGGATATCCTGGCAAGTAGATTTTAAAAAGTATTAAATGAAGTGATCCATAAGGACCAGGCTGGCTTTCTCCCTGGTAGGCATTTGTTTGACAATACAAGAAACATTATTGATATTTTGGAACTTCTACAAACAAATCTTAACACTAGAGCGGTCTTAATCTTTATTGATGCAGAGAAGGCCTTTGATAATATTTCTTGGATGTTTATGAAGAAAAATTTGGAAGGGATGGGAGTGGGGCGGGGGTTTGAAAATGGTATAGAAGCAATCTATTCAGAACAAAAAGCTAAATTGATAGTAAACAATGTGGTGACAGAGGAGTTTAAAATTGAAAAAGGGACACGTCAGGGGTGCCCCCTATCCCCCCTATTGTTCATCTCAGTTCTGGAGGTGTTGCTAAACATGATTAGAAAGGACCGGTTGGTCCAAGGAATTGAGGTCGGAGTGAAACAATATAAATTGAAAGCATTTGCAGATGACCTGGTATTAACATTACAGGAACCAGTCTCTAGCACTAAAAGAGTGTTAGAATTAATTTCTGACTTTGGTCGGGTGGCGGGGTTTAAGTTAAATAAGCAAAAAACCAAAGTTTTAGCAAAAAATTTGACAGTTACAGAAACAGATGAGTTCTTTAAAGAAACAGAACTAAATGTGGTTAAAAAAGTAAAATACCTAGGGGTGCATCTGACCTCCAAAAATTTGAATTTGTTTAAAGATAACTATGAGAAATGTTGGTCAGAAATCAAAAGAGATTTGGAAACATGGTCAAGATTGAAACTTTCCTTGTTAGGCCGAATAGCTGCCGTAAAGATGAATGTATTGCCGAAAATGTTATTCTTGTTTCAGGCCCTACAGATCGTGGACAAGGTGGAATGTTTTGGAAAGTGGCAGAAGGATATATCTAAGTTTGTTTGGCAGGGCAAAAAGCCCCGAATAAAGTTTAAAATATTAACTGATGTGAAAGAAAGAGGGGGATTTGCCCTGCCAGACTTGAGGTTATATTATGAATCTGCAGCCTTCTGCTGGTTGAAAGATTGGATTTTATTGGAGAACACTGATGTCCTAGATCTGGAAGGGTTTGATAATGCGTTTGGGTGGCATGCATATTTGTGGTATGACAAGGTTAAAGTGCACAAATTGTTTAAAAACCATATTGTCAGAAGAGCAATTTTGATGGTCTGGACAAAATATAAAGACTTATTGGAGAGTAAGACTCCGAGGTGGCTCTCACCGGTGGAGGCCAAGGCACGTAAGAGACTTAACATGGAGGCCCATTGGCCTAAATATTGGGAAATAATCGAAAAAATTGGAGACAATTGGAGGTTGCTGAGCTTGGAAAAACTGAAAAACAAGGTGCGAGATTGGTTGCACTATGCTCAAATTCAGGAGGTCTTTAAAATAGATAAAAAGGTTGGATTCCAGGTGGAAAAATCGAAACTAGAGACAGAACTGTTAGAGCCAAAAAATAAACTACTTTCGAGAATGTATAACTTGCTGCTTAAGTGGAACACACAGGATGAGACAGTCAAATCCGCCATGATAAAATGGGCGCAGGATGTGGGGCACAACATCATGTTTGTAGACTGGGAAAGGTTATGGAACACCGGTTTGAAATTCACGGCATGTACTGCCTTGAAGGAAAATATTATGAAAATGGTATACCGGTGGTACATGACCCCAGTCAAGCTAGCTAAGATATACCACCTGTCTGACAATAAATGTTGGAAATGCAGAGAGGCGGAAGGGACATTCTTTCATCTCTGGTGGACTTGCCCGAAAGTGAAGGCCTTTTGGGAGATGATTCATAATGAACTAAAAAAGGTACTTAGATTTACCTTACCTAAGAAACCGGAGGCCTTTCTTTTGGGCATCGTGGACCAGAGAGTACTTAAGAAAGATAGAATTTTTTTTATGTATGCTACCACAGCAGCTAGGATCTTGATTGCAAGGCATTGGAAGACACAAGATCTACCCACGCTGGAGGAATGGCAATCGCAGTTGATGGACTACATGGAACTGGCCGAAATGACTGGCAGAATCCGAGACTTGGGAGAAGAAACAATCGAGGAGGACTGCAAAAAGTTTAAGGACTATTTGAAAAAACATTATAAGCTGTATGAATGTTAAAAAAAATGCACCTTTTAGGAAACTCTAGCTTCAGCAAATGTAAGTTAATGAAATGGAAATTAAGACACAAGAATTTAGAGGTAAAATAATGAAACAACTTTATTGTGTTTAATATAAAACGTACAAGAATTGAGTTACAGTATATTTGAAATTAGGTAACATGATAAAATGGAAGATACAATAAGCTTCGAAATAAGTTAACAAATTGCTGATGCTTTATATTACAGAGAATGCAGGGTTTGGAGGATGCGGGGAAGTCCTTTAGATTTGATGGAAAAAAGAACATGGAAATTTGTTATTCTTCTATTCTATTTTCTTATATCTATCCTTTATTCTTTTTTTCTGTATTTCATAAACTCAATAAAAAAATATTTAAAAAAAAAAAACATAAGTCAATGGTTTAGCCAATAAGCCACCAGCCATAGGACCACACACACTGGGCAAAAGAAAAGCAGGGGTACAATATTCCAGCACAAGGGGACCAAGAGTTTTCAGCAGTGGTCTTACAATTGCTACTTTTAAGGAGGTATGCATTACTCCTCCCCCTCAAATATGTTTTGATAATTAGCAGTAACCAACTGAATTATCTCCTCCAGTATACAGCCATGATGGACATTAGCCCCTACTGTTTTGTTCACATACTTAGGTGTCAACAACTGAAACTTTCCTCATACAACAGGACAAACAGCTCTGCTCAAGACTCAGTATCTAATGTGGCATCTATTTTGGGTTGGAAGTAAGCTGTTTGACCCAAAAGTACTCTGGAGAACTGTCATGGCATGCATTCAAAGGCCCCAGCAATCCAAGAGAATGGGGACCAGGTTAAAGCATAGAACCAAATAATTGCAGAGTTGGAAGGCGTCCTGAGGATCATCTACTCCAACCACCTGCGATGCAGGAATCTCAACTAAAGCATGCATGACAGATGACCATCCAACCTCTGCTTAAAAACTCAGTGGGGATTCACCTGTGGAATGGAGCTATGCTGTGCAGGAAGGATCACTCCCCAAATAATTAGCTTCTAAGGAAGAAAATTAGGCTGCCATTTTATAGAGAGATTTGGAAGCCAGAAAGCATTTGTACAAACTGTTACCAAGATCAATAAAGAAAGGAAACACGATTGTGCCAATTGAAGCTATATTAGTAAAATGCCAAAGAACTGCATGGGGCTAAGCCTTCCTCTGCTACTCCATAATAAAATGTTCAGAACTGTAAGAAACACTGCATTCGGCTTCTTTTGCACTTTAGTGAAAGGAAAGGCTAATGAACGATATTGGAAAGCAAAGCACCAATACTCTCATGTTATGTTCCCAGCTTTTTTCTTGACATGCTGTGTAATTGTGGGCAAAATAGCTCAACCACCTACATGCCTCAATAATCCCCAAATTAAAGCGATGGAATTAGATTTATCAAAAACCTCTAAGACAAAGCAAAGTATGTATAATGTGGTAACGTGAAACTCTGGGGGTGTGGTTCCCTTCCGTGCTACTTTACTTAATGACTATATAAGCAGTAGCTTTGAGGGCATCAGAGAAATTAAATAAAGAGGACTGTGGTGTTACATTTCAGCATACCTGCAGAAAGTGAGTAGCACAGATTTACAGAACAAGGAAAAACTCTGTGAAATGTGAACATCTTGAAATGTGGCTTAGGCCCAGTGTTCCTTCAGGAGAGCCTTTGCCCATATGAATTCCAAGATTTTTTATCTTCTGGAAAAAAGAGGCTCTGGGAAAACAAACCAATAGGAGCAGAGGATAAAGGTAAAGGTAAAGGTACCCCTGCCCGTACGGGCCAGTCTTGACAGACTCTGGGGTTGTGCGCCCATCTCACTTAAGAGGCCAGGGGCCAGCGCTGTCCGGAGACACTTCCGGGTCACGTGGCCAGCGTGACATCGCTGCTCTGGCGAGCCAGAGCCGCACACGGAAACGCCGTTTACCTTCCCGCTGGTAAGCGGTCCCTATTTATCTACTTGCACCTGGAGGTGCTTTCGAACTGCTAGGTTGGCAGGCGCTGGGACCGAGCAGCGGGAGCGCACCCTGCCGCAGGGATTCGAACCGCCGACCTTTCGATCGGCAAGTCCTAGGCGCTGAGGCTTTAACCCACAGCGTCACCTGCGTTTAATTCTGTAACATGGAGCCATTCAGTGTAGAATCTCATTCAGTGCTATTTCAGCTAATAAAGAGTACGCTGTGATAATCAATTCACAGAATTCCCCATGAGGCCCAGATAAACTCTTCACTGTTGGATTTCAGGTGGAATGTGAAAACCTTCTTTATTCAGACTAGTACTAATTACAGCTTCTCAGCAATTTCTATAGTCCAGTGGATAAATTAGATGGAATGCAGAAATTCAGGACCTGGTCTATTGCTACACTACATTGACGTTAACACTATTTCATTCACTGGGTAGATATTTCTTTTTAATCCCTTCAGCCATTTATTTATTTATTCTGCATAAAGAAGCAACCTAAAAGGCATTTTTACACCGAAGGGCTAAGCCACATATGTGGAAATATTTTATTTCAGAGAGACAAAAGGTGACAACTCTCTTGCTCAGTTTCTGTATGTATTAACTGAAGGATACCATGTTTATCTAGTTCAGTCAATGGCAGAGCACCTGCCTTGCATGCAGGGTTCAAATCCTGGTAATTAAGGGGCCGGAACCGCCTGAAATCTTGGGAGAGCCACAGCCATTCAATGGAAACTGAACTAATGGACCAATTGTCTGACTCAGCTTCCGAAGCTCTCCTCAACCCAGTTTTTGGGCAGAATGATTGTGTAACTAGTATCCTACTGGAAACAGTTATGGATGCATAGTTCTATGCTTTGTCTCTGACAGAGGAGAGATGAATCTCTGACAGATAAAAGATGCCAGCCCACACAGGCATAAGCAGCGCTATGTGGTGTGAATATGGGATTACTGCTGCTTGGCAAGGCCACGTCTCTTCACAAGTTGTACCAGCCAAATAAAAGAGCATTGCAAACCACAGATGACAAATTACACAAGCATGTTTGAGAATCAGAGTCTTGTAATTAAAACCAAGTAGGTTGTGCTAAAATTGGCCCCTCTGCTCTCACTGAATATAGAACAAGTTCTAAATGTTACCTTTAATAAGAACAAAGTGCTCCTCAAGACAGCAATACTTGCCCATTTTAATAAGCAGAATTTTCAGAGTGGGGAGAATAAAACTTGATACTAGGAGGCCGTTATAGGAACATGCAGGCAGACAAAATAGGGCTTCGACACAGGGGCAGCAGCTAGTGTTAGAAACTCAGATATATATGCTAGGCACCAAATGACTCCTTAAACCAGGAGTTACACTTGTAAAAATTGAATGGCTAGTCGCCATTTGGGGGCCAGACAGCTTGAAAGCAGTTTTCAATACGACTTTTTGGTTCCTGAAATTCATTCTGATTGCACAGATAAAATATAATGGATAGAATTCTACAGGATGTGTTGTTAAGTGTGTGAAAACAGTCAAGATCCAAGGATCCCCAGGCATGCACCTCCAGATGGTGGAGATGTCTGGCTCCTGGCACCTGGGCATCTTCACTTAGTGGTCACAAGTGGCCAATAGCGAGGAGGAAAATGCACCAGGCCAATTTCAAATGCTGGCAGCAGGACACTTGAGTAAGGGGCCTTGTACACAACCACAACTGGCCACACACTTTTGAAAGCCAGTGAAAAATAATATGAGGAGTCCTCAGAAGGTGCTAGAGCAGTTTACTGAAATGAGCCCAGACATTTGTTGAGGCCTTCTCATCTAGGTTTTTTTTTGGAACCAGAAGTTAGAAATAAAAACGTGTGTTTGTTTATGAACATATGGGTCTTTGAAAGGAAATATTCACAAATCGCACACTGCACCTTTCAACACCACTCCTCCAATGCTTAATTTTTCACTATCGTTTCAGAATGTAATTACAAATCAGACTTCTATCCCACTATTCCTTGAATAGACAGAGGGCAACGTACGTAGGAGTGTACATGAATGAGAGATTTCAACTCAAGTGGCTGAGATCCAAGCCAGGCACTCTACCCACCACGCTACGTTGCTCTTCTGCATTCCACACTTTTCCCGAGCACTTCTAAAACACGTGGACTCTCCTGAAACTGCAGTGAAGGTGAAAGGTGACCTTCAGCCAGCTGATACCGGTGTGTGTTAGCACCAAATAGCTGGAAAGGCGGTTCCATAGAGCACACGTTTGGCATTTACCTTGAACGTTCTGAGAGTATCATGGCCTATTAAAAATTTATTACCTTGCTACACAGAAGGCCAAGAGCTCAGCCAATCCCTTTCTCCTTCGCAACTGGGAACATTTTGAGCCAGCATGCATTGTGTACTATAGTTTAACCAAATAGTCTCCTGCCAAGGCTGTCATTAAAGTTAAAACGCTTCTTTCACCTCGTGTTGTGTCAAATATTAACCCTTGGGCAATTCAGCCGAATACAGATTTCAGCCAGCGCAGACAATGTCTGATGGCATACTCATAAATCCTCTATCATAAAGACAGATACTAAGTTAATATTGAACAGGTGTATGTGTGTGTAAAAAAACACCCTTTATCTAATATCTTTAGTACAGTGAGTAACGTAATGAATGATGAAAATGGAAAGTTTGCGGGGGGTGGGGGACCAAGAGGATTCCAAATGACAGGCACAGTATAAATTCCTGGAAATAAGTGCACAAGTACAAAATAACAATAAAACCTTATTTATTCAGATCAACTCATAAAATTAGCCCATTTAAAAGTTACACTATAAATTTACTTTTTTGCCAAAACATGAAGGGTCATTCTGTATGATTTCTACCACAAGCCCTCTCTCAGTTCAAAAGAACAATGACATTTCTGATCAGTTGTCTTATAAGCGATCAGGAACAAATGATTCATTTCCATCTCAGATATTCAATGTAACCAGCTGCAGTACACAGAACCAGATGTTTCTAACATTTCTGCTATAATGTGGTTGCTTGAACAGGGGCTGCATATGGCAGAGATGCATAAACAGACCAGGGCATAAGCCTTAGTCACACTTGCAGAGCAGTCCTATATTGGATTGGCAGAAAATCTCATGGGTTTCAAATAGAGATGCCTTCCCTATTATCAGCTATCTGATCCTTTCATGTCAAGGACTAAATCTGGAGCCTTCTGTCACTGAGAATGACCTGCCGTCCTGCTACTGGGTTTCCACTAGAATCAATAACCATTATAGCAAGCACAGGGGAAATTAGACCACCAGGAAGTAGGTACTTTACCTTTCTGACTTAAACTGGATTTCCGGTCATTTGCTCCCTTTGGTTCCATTGGTATTATCTTTTCCCTCAGTAAAATGGTGCTATTTATTATTCTGAATGGATTAACAGAGGATTGTCTCATTTAAATTGTAAGTATTTATGAAACAGAACAATGCTGATTGTGTGGCACTACTGTTGCCCATGGAACTGTTTGCACAACAGAACTGTTGCTCATGGAATGTTCTTCCATAAGTGCATCAGCTAACACGATTTAAAAGTAATTCCAGCTACCACAGTATGTTTTCCAATGCTCCAAGGATAGGGAATGTTTACAAATGGGTCCAACTAATATGGTTAGCATGTAATGGGCAGCAGGCAAACACTCACCCTTTAAAAGAAATGGCAGGTTCAGGTTTGTCAGCTAAAGGGCTCCACCTAGTGCTCCACAGAAGTCAGAGTATATCAAGTCCCAACTAGGACAAATTGTTTTATTAATTAATTATTGTTAAACTATGGACGGGAACAAATATATGAAAGAAACATAGTACACTTTGGCAAATGACCCCAAAAAAACAATCCCAGGCAAATAACCAATCAAATGTATACTCAAGCAAATTCACACCATTATTTAAACATTTTAAGCACCCTAGCCTCCTACTCTTGCACATGAGGGATGTGAGGCCCTGGCTTATAAAAAAAATGACCAGTGCAGTGCACTGGGCGCATCAGCAGCATGCCCAATTCAAGGTTGATATGGCCATGAGATTTTGTGACTAACTACAAGTTCCCAGAAATCTCTCCACAGTCTATAAATACAAACACTGGGATTGTAGCCACTGTTACTCCTACTCAGAATATAGACCCATCGAAAATACTGTTAATGATTCGCTTAGGTCCATTCATTTCAATGGTTTACTCCAACAATAAATAAGCGAGATACAGCCCTTTATTTCTATCCATACTTCTTTGAAGTCAAACATAATTCTGCTCTTGCTGAACTAGGGGCCGTTCTGCAGGCTGCTTACATCATGAAAATTCTACCAGAGATTTTGAGAACATTAACAAACTCATCAGTTACACTTAAAAGTCATCTTTTAGGAAGAGGGCCAGCTGAGGGAGAAGTGAGCTTGAAGAACAATTACTGCCCACTTTCACATAAATTCATTTTATGCGTGATGCAAGTATAAATCACACACTCGCAAGCACAGAAACTGAGCTAAAAATAAAAGCAGACAAAGGGCTAAGGCTAAAGAAAGAAGCTAGCTTTCATCTTGCCAGATGATGATCCTCTAAAACTGATATTTTTATTATACAATACAGTATAATCCTACTTTGTAAATTCACCAAATGTATTAAGTATTTTTTTAGAAATTATTTTCATCGCATCTAATCACAGTTATCTACAATTAGATGAAAATGTGATGCTTATTTTTAGAAGAATAAACAAATAAGTAAATATTGTATTGTAAATCACTCGTTATTCTTTCAACAGACTCACAAGAGTTGCAATATATACTCCAATACAATCTCGATAAATTTAATAGGTATTTTTGAGGCCCCAATGGTTCACACACAAACATTTTGTTTCATCTAACCAGTTATATAGGAACGTGTACCACCTACCTTCCATTTTATAGCACCAATTTTATAGGCCACAATGCATATATACAACAGTACCCTGAAAATTTGCTACCACAACATAATACCCATTCCCTGATCCCCATTTAATATCTGCAGTATTCAAGATAAGGCTGGCCCACCCATGAAGCAAGGTGAGGCAACTGCTTCAGGTGGCAGGAGCCATTAGGGCAGAAGATCCCAATGTTGATCTTTCTTCCCCTACACCTTGTTCCTGATGTAGATCTTCCCTCACCCTTCTTCCCTGGAGCCATTTTGGGGTCAGTCTCAGGTGCCAAAATGTCTTGGGCTGGCCCTGGTTCAGGATACATTGTATATATAATATTTAAAGTAACAGTTTGGTATATAACTGGGGTGGATCTGGTCAGCAGACTGGACCCTAATCTCCCACATCCACCCCTTGGGCCATGTTTGTCAGGTGGACAGTCGTTATCTAATGGCACATGACTCATGTTCTCCTGCAGCTCATCAGTCATCACTCTGTAGAAGAAATCCCAAATGTGGCTCAGACAGGTAAAGGAATTTATCTACTTAAAATCCTAATTCATGCTACATTAGCAGATAACTTGCTGTTTACACATGAAGTGGTAATGCTTACAGGACCCTGAATGGCTATAACTGAAAAATAAGAAGAAATCAGCTTGTTGATCTGAAGTATGTTATGTTGTTATTATGACGCTTTTAGCCTACTCCCCTGCTCCCCACTCGTGAACACTTATTTTATTCTCATAATAACACTGCAAGGTACTTATTTATACAGTAATTTAAAGTAACCATCTCGCAAACCATCAGGGCACTGTACAACAACATAAAACAATTTTTAAAAGTGATACAGAAAATTTTGAACAGCCACATAGGCCTGCTAGCATAAAAAGTCAAAAGGGAGGATGCCTGTCAAATCTCTGCTGGAAACGTCTTCCGTAGGATGGAAATGGTAGTAGGAGAAACCACCACCCACTCCCCTCTGGACTGTTTCAGCAATCAGGCTAGGATATGAATTAGACTGAAAGAAGGCAGCTTTGAGTCAGTCACCCTGAGAACGTTCTGTCTGAAAGGTACAGAATGTCTGCATCCCTGCTATTATGTATCAGATTGTCATGCAAAGTACATCACTGTTCTATGTTTCACTTTTCTTTACAGCAAGGGTTATCTCCTCCACCCTTCATGGACCAACTCTGGCATCTGGGCACCATCACCCACCTGTCTATCATCTGACATCATTATGATGTAGGAGACAACGTCAAAGGTGAGCCACATGATGGAAGAGGTGTTTCTAGGACTAAGGTAAAACTCAAACTCCCTATTGCCAGCAAGATTTATGTTGTTAATGTAATCTTATTATACTTATTGCACTGAAATGTTTTTTTTTTATGTTGTTACACTTGCTATTATGTTGTTATTTTATTATGCTACTATGGCATTGCTCTTGTGATTGTTGATTTTGAGAAATGTTACTGTTTCCTTTGTTGTAAACTGCTTTGAGCGTGATTTTTTGCATGGAAGAAGCAGCATATAAATAAAATTATGACCGAATGAAAGGGAAATCGCAGTATCCACTAACCAGCAGTTACAGCAAGGCCCTTTCAAGTCCATAGGCCGGCATAGTTTAGATCTCATCGTCTGTTGCTGGGGCTTCAAATGTTCTCTCTTGAAGTTTGTCCTCTTCAGTGCTGAAGCACACATGTCCCTTAAGTCTTTTCCCTTTGCCTTTGTTTTATTACATTTGTAATAGTATAGTATAGCATAGTATAGTATCATTGTATCCTTATACAAAAACAGGGAGAGCACAGTGGAAGCAAATCTGCATTCATTCAGTAAATCCCCAAAGACTAATATATACATGGGCTGCTCTCTACTTTGGCCTCCCCTTGCTCAAACTGTTGGCTGTCACATTTCTTCCAAACTGATCATTCTCTCTCTCTCCAGGTTTTGGAAGAAGGTAACCTATCAGGAAACCACCAGGAGAGCCAGTATAGTGTAATGCAAAAATGAAGAACTTGTGGCCATTCAAACATTGTTGGGCCACACAATTCCGATAACCCCTGACCACGCAGGCTGGGGCTAATGAGAGTTGGGAGTCCAACACCACATGGAGGACCACAAAATCCTTCTCCCCCCCACCCCATGGTACAGTGGTTAAACTGTCAGGCTAGGAACAAGAAGGGCCAAGCTCTGAACACTTGAAGTTCTGAATACTTGAAGGAGCGTCTCCACCTCCATCGTTCTGCCCGGACACTGAGGTCCAGCGCCGAGGGCCTTCTGGCGGTTCCCTCGCTACGAGAAGCCAAGTTACAGGGAACCAGGCAGAGGGCCTTCTCGGTAGTGGCACCCGCCCTGTGGAACGCCCTCCCACCAGATGTCAAAGAGAAAAATAACTACCAAACTTTTAGAAGACATCTGAAAGCAGCCCTGTTTGGGGAAGCTTTTAATGTTTATTGTATTTTAGTGTTCTGTTGGCAGCTGCCCAGAGTGGCTGGGGAAACCCAGCCAGATGGGAGGGGTATTAATAAACTTATTATTATTATTATTATTATTACAACTCCACTCAGCCATGGGCTTTCCTGGGTGGCCTTGGGCCTGTCACTCATCCCCAGCCTAGCCTACCTCACAGTGTTGCTGTGAAGATAAAATGAAGGAGAAGAGTAACAGAGGCCACTGCCTTGAGCTCCTCAGAAGAAAGGCAGGATGTAAATAAATGTAATCAGTGACGTCACAACACATTCCCCCCCCCCAAAAAAATCACCCCCACTGAGGAGCTATTAAGCACCATTTCTTCGCTAACATACCATCGTTCAATGGGAGTCACTGCAGAAGCATTATATACACACACACGGCGACTAGCTAATGCATCATTCCAACCCCCCCACCCCGGAACTCACCATGGTACCGTCCTCGCCTGCCCTTCACGCTCCTCTGCCTCAGCCCAAGCAACACTCGCTCCTTCCAACAACAAAACGGTCCAGCTCTGCCCGCCCGCCAACCAAAACCGCTTCTTAGCAACCGAAGCCACGCCTCCCTCCCGGCGCGCGCATAGGACGCCGTGACGGAAAATAAACTTCCGTTGAAAGCGGAAAACCGCCATCGGTTGTAAGCGCCGCTCTAGGCCTTGACGGTAGATAGAGCCAGGCTATTCCACCTCACTGAAAGGAAGCATACGGAGCGCAACATAAGCGGACGTCATCGCTGTGATGTTGCACGGAAGCGTAGAGATAGGAAAATGCAGAGTAAATAAATGCGCACTTCTCTCGCGGTCATGCCTCATAAATTCTTTTGGAAGCTCCCGCTCCCGCTCCACCTTCCTTTGCCAAGTGGCAGCTACCCGTGGGGGGGGGGGAGGGGGGTAGAGAAATGAAGGAATAGAATCATATAGCTGGAAGGGATCCTTAGGGTCATCTAGTCCAACCCTCTGCAATGCAGGCATCTCAACATGCGGTGCCCCATCCAATTTGAAACCATACCGGACCCTGCTGAGCTTTGCAAATGGGCTTGAAGTTTTACTGTTGCCTTTCTGCCAAGGAAATAAGTCTTGGAGTTAGAAAAGAGAACAAACTCTTTGCTAGTACATTTATATTATATTATATTATATTAGGCAGGGAGAGAGATGTCACTCAAATCAACGGTACACTAAAACCCGGGGCTTCCCAACTGGTTTTGTTAAGGCGGCTCTGCGACGTGGAAGGCCGTGGAGTTCGAAAGCAATCCGGAAGTTAACCTCTGTGCGCCAGTCTACTAGATATGCCTCTATACGCGGATGTCAATAGAGCGGAAGTTGATTAGAGAAGGCGGACGAGTGAGAGAGATGGCGAGGGAGTGAGAGGGGCGACAAAGGAAACTACTCGCAAGTAATCCGGGCCGGTGGTAAGTCGGGGGAGTGTTGTGCGGTGCGGGGGCGGCCTGGACGGCGGCGGGTGAGAGGAAACTATGCCTTTTCACGCGTTGTTGAATTCCCTCGTAGCGAAGCAACCTGCTGCTCATAGCTGTCAACTTTCAGATTTGAAAATAAGGGATCAGCAGCCTCACCTGTCCCAGGGACAGTCTACGGGATATCTAACAATCCGGGATAGCAGCTGGAAACGACGCAGGAATAAGGGAATTTCCCGCAAAAAAAAGGGAAGGTTGACTGCTATGCTGCTGCTGCTACATTTCCCAAACTGCCCATCCTGGGAAGTAGATCTCATCGAAAGGGTATTGCGGGGTAGCCAGAATCGTTTTTTTCTCATTCCGGCGTAGTACTGTGCCACTGTGTATATTGCTTAGCAGATGTTGGCAGAAAGTGGATCAGGATCTACCGGGAGGCTTCTGGGTGGGCTTGTTTTTTTGTTTCATAAAATTTCTACACCTCTTGACTGTAAACAAGGGGGGGGGGGAATCAAAGCGGTTTGCAAAAGATGAAATCCGGGGGGGGGGGGATACCCTACTTTAAAAACATGCAAAAGTTAAAATAAACAAATTAAAATTACCTCAGCTTTCCAAACACCTGGGTAGGCTTGTTTAAACAGGAATGTTTTTAGCAGGCGTGGAAAAGATGGGTGAGGATTTCTGACTCCCAGTTGTTTTAACAATGACAACGAAATGCCAAATTATGCTGCTGAAGTGGGGGCTGGGAGAGACTTGGGAGCAGAGATCAGTGTGTGAGGACTGTGAGCTCACTTCAGTTCTAGTGCTCAAAACAAATTAACAGGGTCAGAATTTTTAATTTTGAAACGCATGTCGTTTTCACCTGGCTCAAGCTGGTGGAGGGTTTTTAGTAAAAGTGGATCCTGCAGGGCTGACATCTGTCCTACCCAGTGAATTCAAATGGGACTAATTCACAGGTAAATGTGCATAGGAGTGTAGGCTTCCAGTGAGATGAGGCTGAAGGGATTTAAGATACAAAGTGAAAATCTGACACATTTGCAGAATTTGTGGTAGGCACACAGCCTGTGGAAGAAGCATCATCCTATTGCCTCTTTGCAGGTAAAGAATTTTATTTCTAGTATAGGACACTACAACTTAGTTTCTGAGTTTCCAGTGCACAATTTCTACCTCTTTGGGTTTGTCAGTTATTAAGAATGCCAAAACTGTAAGACTCTAGACAACAGCTTCAAGGGCCAGTTTCTGATGGGTGAAAAGACCTGTCATGAGCCAGGATGGTGAAGAGAAGTAACTTGACTAGCCTGATTCTGAACATGTTTGTTCACATTAAACCGCCTCAGTTCAGTGAAAGTTGCTGCCAAAGTATGATTAGCGTTGCAGCCTTAGTCAACTTCCTGTTTCAAAATAAGAGTCTCACTGTGTCTTAAGTTTTTGTGTCTTGCCATTCTATGGTGTTGGGCCAACCCAGAGCTGGTGCAGTGTTTGAAAGTAACCTCTTCGTCTCTCTTGTACGTTTTGCCCAACTGTATTGGGTAGTTCACCTTTTGCAGCTATGCAGGCCCTGACTGGAGATCCACAGCCAGTCACGGACAATATTGAGCTGCATGCTGGGCACAGAGGTGGCATTGATTCTTTTCCATCCCTGCTCCCAAATCTTTTTTAAAAAAACTTTGCTTACAGGGTGGTTCTCCTTCTGAAGTTGACCTAAATATGCATCTATATGTATAAATTAACATATTAACTTGTATGCATCCTGTAGCCTTTTAAATGTGTTTTTCTTGTTTTTATTATGTGTTTTGTGTTTTTATCTTTTTTATACTGTGAACCACCCTGAGATCTATGGATGAAACACAATTATTTAAAAAACCAACATTGTGTTATAAGCCTGGTCCCCAAGTCTTTGAAGAACCCAGCACCACCCCTGGCTATAAGAACCAATAATCTAATTTGGTAGAAGGCAGTGGTTTCTAAGCTTCCCACACACAGGCCACTTGAAAATTGTTGAATGTCTTGGTAGTCCAGTTAATTGCTTTTCTCCTCTTTACAGCAACTGCAATGCACTGTGCTAGATAATTGCATTATTGTTGCTTTTTCATGTTTCTAATGCCCCCTGCTCATCACTTCTGGTCTGTCTCACTCACCAAGCAAACTTAGAATAACAGCAGCCACTGTGCCCACCATTCACAGCCACAGAGGTTGTGGCCAAGCAATTCATAAGGATCCTGAATTCACACAGCTAGGGTGTATATTTGCACCCTCATTGGTTACGTGTGCAGGAAGTTTCTAAACAGTGCTTGCCTTTTTGGATTGGAGCAATATGGCTTGATAAAAGATGCACTATTGGTTTGGCATATTTCTCAGAAGAATTAGAGGCTAAAATATACAACAGAGATTTTATGCATTTTTCTTTTTCCTCTGCTTAGTGTTTACCTGCTGTGTGTGAAGCTCCATCAACAAGATGACAACACTACAGAATACAGTAAACAGTAAGTGTTCATCCTTTTTAAAAACAAATGTTGTGTTAAACTATGCATTCTTCATTTATTTGTAAAGGAAAGACTTTGGTAAAACTATCTGTTTAGACCAAGAAGTAGGCTAAATGTATGGTAATTGCAAGGTCTAATCATTTAGGGTTTTTACTTAATATTTTTTATTGCCAAGTATATCAAATAAACAAAACCTTTGTTAACAGATATTCAGACATTAAATCAATAAAAATAAATCTGCTATATTGTATCACTCTATCTGAGTGATAATCTGCTTCAAACTATCATATTTTGGGGTAGTACTGTGTAAATATGGCCACTGTTAAAATCAACTAACAAACAATTTCTTAAACTGGTCTTATGTCTAGTTATGCAATTTTCTTTTTAAAAACTTGGCTAACAGTGTCGCATGCAATGGAGGGGATGCAATGAAGAAACAGAAGCTTTTGGACCAACACAATGACAAGTACTTACCTCACCAAAATATCTTTTTTCGCATTAACTTTTCTGCTTTCTTTCTCCAATCTTCAGCTGAATATGCCACCTCACCCATCCGTGGACCTGGGGATGGCATGGAAATGGAGCAACTGCCCAAATCTGTTGAAGTAATCCAGCCCTCAGCCAATCATGCCCATCGAAGCCCACACAAGAAAGCTCTTCCTTCACTAAGTCCTGGAGTTCTTCAACTTGGGAAGATAAAAGGTGATACGGCCGTGGAGATCGAAGCTGTGCGAATCCTGGTTCCCAAAGCTGCTATAAACCATGTAGTTCCTACCAAAAATGCAAAGATGCCCAAGTCTTCAGGACACCAAAGAGAAACCCTCACTCTGTTAGATGAAATTCCGGGGTCTAAAAAAGAGCTTAGAAGTGAAATAGCAAAGCTCAAGAACTCCGAAAGAAGATTGCTACAGGATAAGGAAGGCCTTTCCAATCAGCTCCATGTGCAAACAGAGGTGAGGGACCAAGAAGTGGATTTAATCCATTATACTTTTTTTCCTTTTAAAAGCTGCCCTGTACCGGGGCTCCTAGTAGGGAACTGCAATATAACAATTATTCATATTGCATTCTGGGCGGTTCCCTCACTACAAGAAGAGAAGTTACAGGGAACCAGGCAGAGGGCCTTCTTGGTAGTGGCGCCTGCCCGGTGGAACGCCCTCCCATCAGATGTCAAAGAAATAAACAACTATCTGATGTTTAGAAGGGTTCATGGGAAGATAGAGGAAACCCCATTCAACAATATGTTCCCTGTTTCTTCCATCCTAAATAGCACACTCTTATGGAAGCTTCCTCAGAAGTAAGTTCAGTTGTGTCCAATGGGATATCCTTCCTATTGTGTTTAGAGTTAGGCACAAGACATGAGTGTTTATTATAAGACGGTGGCTGATCAAGAGGTGACATTGATGGTATCTACTATAATTAAAAAGTCCATATCCATATACAAGAGCTACACATTCAGTGTCTTGTTTAAGAGATTCATAGTTTAAGCCCCAGCCCATAGGAAAGCAGTAGTTGTCTGCCAGCTCTGTGTCTGTTGGAAAATCAGTAAATGTATATGGGTTGGTTCAATAGTTAGGAGTGTTCATTTTGTGGATTTCCTATGCAGGTAAGGGTTCTTGGACAGTGTATAAGCTCACAACCACATATAAATTAGTCCTGAATGTATCATTGGGATTGTTGTGGCTGTGCTGACCATAAAGAAAAGGCAATAAAGTAGATGGGATATCAGTTAAGAACAGAAGAGGGATCTGCTGAATCAGGCAGTGGCCTATCTAGTCTTGCATCCTGTTCCCACACTAGCCAACCAGATGCCTATGGGAAGCCTGCAAGCAATTTTAATGGACAAGTTTCTATCACAGTAATTTTGGATGGTGGTGTTGAATTAACGCACATCAAATGAAAGCCTAAATTGAGGAAAATGTATTGTTCTACCTTCTTTCAGCAGTTAGTAACATTTGTACATCCTCATTGTTCTGCTCATGGATGTTAAGGGCCAATTCTGCTATATACTGTAGTTGTCTACTAAGTCTTTCCTTTCCTTCTACCCGCTATGAAAAAATGCCAGGAGTGCAGCTTTCAGATGGTTCACACACTCGTTGTTCAAGACCAAACTAGATGTGATACAAGATGAGGATTGCCCTTTTTTTTAAAAAAAGTTAACAGCACCCACATGGAGACATAAGCAGATCCTACCCACCCCAAGCAGTTATTTGTCCCACAGGGGAAAACATACAGAGACCATATGAGTAGCTAGCACATTTGAATACCTGAATTATTCCACATGATTTTGATCCTATGGTGCTATGGAGACATGCAACTTTCATAGTTTCCAGTGTTTTCTGGAGGCAGGGATGTTACAGAGATCAATATGATCAGCTAATTGGGTGTGACATTGTAGAAGCAATTCATGGAAGTGGCAATATGAAAGCTATTGGTCTCAACATGTTGAAGCTGCAAACTAGCCTCTGAGATATCTAGACAGTCATACCTCGTGTTGCATTAGGTTCATGTTGCGTCTTTTGTGCTTGCGAATGCGGGAAACCCAGAAGTGTATATTTCTGGGTTTTGCCGCACACACGTGCGCAGAAGCGTTCTGCGACTTCGCACATGCGCTGTATCGTGCTCCACACTTGCACAGAAGCGCCACTCTAGTTGCGGACTTTTCGGGGTGCGAACGGCACCCAGGAACAGATCATGTCCTCAACTAGAGGCACCACTGTATATATTTATCTTTTAGCAAATTGCACCTTAGTATTTGTTACTTTAAGCAGCTACAGTTGTATCAAATATCTTAGCATACAGTATTAGTGTGCTTATAGTTTGGGTATCCAGGCATCATGTTTAAGGATACACATCTGTCTCTTAGTGATGTGTCCTATATATATTTACTATGAAAGTCTGCTATGCTTGGAAGGGGAGCCTTCTAGCATCTTGTACTTGATAGCTTCAATATTAACCAGGGGTAGCTTGATCATATTCCTTGATGACACATGATGAATGGTTAAATAATTGTCTCATCTTAGGTCAATCGGGAGTTGAAGAAGTTACTTGTTGCTTCTGTGGGGGATGACCTGCAGTATCACTTTGAACGCATGGCACGTGAAAAAAACCAACTGATACTTGAAAATGAGGCCCTAGGGCGAAATGTGTCTCAATTATCTGAGCAATTAGAGCGGATGTCAATACAGTGTGATGTTTGGAGGAGCAAATTCCTAGCAAGCAGGTATTGTGCCTCAATGCAACTTTATAAAGGCTGTCTTGATACATTAGATGTTGCTGAACTACAACTGGTAATCTGCACCTTGAGTGGAAGTTCTTGAGTTGAACATAAATCCATACTTAGCCCCTAGAGGACATGCAAGAATCGCATGTGTGGGATACAGGAAAGCTATTTGTGGGGGATTGATGGCTGTTTAAGATTAAGATGGATCCTTGGGTGCTAAGAGCCAAAAGAAAGTTGAGGGTAAGGAAAGCCTTGTCAAACTCATCGTGTCTTATTCACAACAACCTAGACCTGAGCAAGTGGCATAGCAGTACAGTTGGAGATGCCACTGAAGAGGTGGAAGAAGGCTGGAAGTGCTGGGCTTTCTGAGGACTGCTGCTCCTGTGCTGCATATAACTTTGAATAGTATAACTGGGGGCCTCGTAGACTTAGCCCATCTTGCTGACCCCAAGCTGCTTCCCTCTTAGGCTTGCTTATGAGATTGAATAGAGAGTATAGCCTGTTTCTATGCAGCAGATCCACAATTCCTCTTTCCTTGCAGGCCAAGTATCAGTCTTCCACTCTCAGGTGTGTCTTGCTTTACACTTCTAAATAGCATAAAAAGATACACAAGCCTAACAGTGTTTTTCAGTTAGCGCTTGATCAGTAGCACCACCAAAGCCCCAAAGATAAAAAGCAGTTTAGAAGTTTGGTTCCCGAAGAAGTAGCCGGCCAGAATTACCCCTTCTCCTTGCTGCTGTTTTGCACCTTGCTGGATAAGTCCATGCACAATAGGAAAGTAAATAAAGTGCATTGGATAAGGTGTTCAGGTGTCAGTGCAGCAATTTTATGTTCTCAGGGTGACTGACTCAAAGCTGCCTTCTTTCAGTCTAATTCATATCCTAGCCCGATTGCTGAAACAGTCCAGAGGGGAGTGGGTGGTGGTTTCTCCAGTTACCATTTCCATCCTATGGAAGACGTTTCCAGCAGAGATTTGACATGCATCCTCCCTTTTGACTTTTTATGCTAGCAGGCCGATGTGGCTGTTCAAAATTTTCTGTATGCTTTTAAAAATTGTTTTATGTTGTTGTACAGTACCCTGGTGGTTTGTGAAATGGTTACTTTAAATTATAAATACCTTGCACTGTTATTATGAAAATAAAGTAAGTGTTGCCGAGTGGGGAGCAGGCTAAGAGTGTCATAATAACAACGTAATGTACTTCGGATTAACAAGCTGATTTCTTCTTATTTTTCAGTTATAGCCATTCAGGGTGCATCCTGTAAGCATTACCACTTCATGTGTAAACAGCAAGTTATCTGCTAATGTAACATGAATTAGGATTTTAAGTAGATAAATTCCTTTACCTGTCTGAGACACATTTGGGATTTCTTCTACAGAGTGATGACTGATGAGCTGACTAATTCCAGAGCAGTTCTCCAGCGTCAAACCAGGGATGCACAGAGTGCAATTCAGGATCTGTTAAGTGAACGTGACCAGTTTCGCCAAGAAATGATTGCTGCACAGAAGTATGAACATTTGGTTTCCCCCCAACTTCTAACAGCTCCTTCGCCATTTGCACCTGTGGGTCATTCATATCCATATTTGTGGGTGGGGGTAGGGAACAGCATTCTTACGTCTCCTTAACAATCAACAGGTTTATCGTTGCATACCATTTCAGGGCTTGGGATTCTTCTAACACACATTGTCAGAGCCTCTGCTTCACGAAGGGACTCTGGAGGTGCTCAAGGTCTCCCCAGTCCTTCATGCAAGATTTCCAATCAGAAACTTTGTCCAGAAACTGTACGATGTTCCTTTTAGCATCAAGATTGTATCTGGTAGTTTCTGCATTTGAATGCTGTCTCCCACCTTCCATACTTACCCTGCTAAATCTTTTCACAGTGGTCTAGAATGTTAGTCACCAAAATAAACTATTATCTTTATTTTCTATACAGATTGCTGGAGGAGCTGCTGGTTTCTCTGCAATGGGGAAGGCAGCAAACTTATTATCCTAGCGCACAGCCTCATAGTACAGCAGAATTAGCAGCTGTCAACCACAAACTAGCGAGAGCAGTGACCTCACACCTGCTCGGAAACACTGGTAGCACTAACAGTCCCAAAAAGGGCTCTTCGCTGACAGAACTCTGCAACACACCTGCTGAGAAAATGGCTGAAATGGTAAAAACCCTTTCATTTTGGCCTCACAATTTACCTTTTTTAAAAATATATATATATTTTTATTAAACATTTCTCAATTTACTCTCTTGAGCATTAAGATTATGCTGTTTCAATGTCATCTTCTGAAAACACAAAGCATTATCTTCTTTACTGTATCAACTGGTGCTACATTATTGAGCCTTTAACCCTATCCCAACAGGTCTATCATACTCTGAATACAAAATTGTAGTCACAAACTAAAGAAATCCCAGCTTACATGGGCTGTCCATTCAGTGAAAGATGGGGACAGTTGCCCTGGCCCTAAACAGCTTGAACTGTGCAGTATATTAGAATGCAGGACTTCTACCCATGCAGAAGAAACTGCATCTAAAGACGCTGGGGCAGCTGGGGCAGTTCTGCCACCAGTCATGATTCCTGATCGCTGGAGTTTCCATACCTGTTGCTCAACATACAGCAGTTCTCCCCCAGCCCAGAACAGTGTTGGACATAAAAACATTGCCCCATCCTACCTTTACTGTTGTTAATGAAGTGGGTAAGGGTTTGCTTAATAGCAAGGAGTTCAGAAGCTCATCATGTAAAATGCACTGCTCCCGGACTTTCACCATAACGTAATGATTATTTTCTTGCAGGTTCTGAGAATGCTGGATCCCGGCACTTGTACAGAAGCATCTCCAGAACTTCCTTTTTCTGAGCCTTCACCATCCTCTTTCCTTTCCCCAAGGAAGAATATTGGACGGTTTCACCCATACACTAGATACGAGAACATAACTTTCAACTGCTGCAATCACTGCCAGGGAGAATTGATAGCGCTTTAAAAAAAAAAAAAAAAAAGACACTATGCCTAATAGCCAGAGATGTTGTCTCTGAATATGCTAACTTTCTTAGTGATCAGTATTCACTTTTCTATGCTTTTTTCAGATAGGGTGGGCTTGTGCTAGAAATATACTTGTCACACAGCTTTCAGACCTCTTAAGAGTTCTTTTATCAAACTTTTTTTTTATCAGGCTGGGATTATAATGCAATGAGAGCAACACAAGCTGTTCTCCAAGGCAAATAAGAAAATGTTAGAACAGTGTGTGCATAGGCCCTTAAATAGAATTCACATGCAAACCTTTTTTTCAAGAGAAGCCTGAAGGGGAGTATTATAGAAACCCTACCAGCAGCAAGTATTTGGATTTTATTTCTGTGAAGAAGTTCAGATAACTAGTTTAAGTATTTATTTTAATTTAGAATGATAGTGAGTGCTGTGCTTCAGTATCTTTTAGAACCTGTTTCTAGCGCTATTATAGCAATTGTTACATAGCAGGTGAAAATGTGAGAGCTCAGCATTCTTACTATGATAGAAACTGATCTTGAATGAATTTTGTTATTGATTGAGGCAAAATGAATTCTGGCATGCACAAAAATTGAAGCCAAAGAGTAGCAACAAGCTTCTAGGTCAAACTATTGGAGGTGATTCTCAGTGGATTGTGTATCTCTACTGAACCAGCTTTTACAGCCTATAAGTATTCCTGGTGGACCTTATATAAGGACATATTTCATTGGTGCTATTAAATGTGACAGAACTGCTCTTCTACCTGTACTTTTAGGGAAATAAGCCTTGAGGGTTCCTTTCTCATCTTTTAATTTGGAAATAGGTAAAAAGGGTCTACTGCTATATATAAAGGAAGAGGCTTTTCCTTTCATTTCTGGGACAATCACATTTCTAACGTTTTCATATTACACTGAAATACTAAGCAGATGTACCTGCTCTGTGTCTGCATGCAACAACCTATGTTTGGTTAATGGAATGTATGGATTGAGACATGCCGCAGTTTTGGCCTACTCTGATTTTGACAATTTTACAATAAATGTTAGCTGCATATTTTGCAGGGGGAATTTTCTACCTCTTCCAAAGCTGGTATATGTGAACAACCTTTGCTAAGTAACTTGACAATTAAAATTAATAATGCATGATTATGTGTGCTGTTTTTGCAGTAGCAAATGTTTATCTTCAAATGTGTACTGTATGGGTGAGAACAAATTGACAAAAATGTAAGAATAAGGTCGGACAGTATCAGAGCACCTTGCACTTTACTAGTTGTGTTCTGAGCACAAGAACCATTCTCTAACATTTACCTACCTTCACCAATGCAGTAAATTAGTCTGTGCTTGTTTCCATTGGTTCTGTGCTAGGAAAGGATGAGATTTCTTAGGCACAGTAAGTACCCCCAAATGAGCAAACAGTGCTTGAAGAAATGGTGAATACCATTAAGTTTCAGTTGTTATTTTCACACTGCCCCCTCCACTACCTATTCAGGATCAGTATAACAGGGAAGAACATTAGGACAGAACTTTGAAACTGCAATGTCCAGGAGTAAGTGCCAACTAGATGTTGGTAAAGTCCTTAGTGCTATGTGCTAGCACATTGTCATCAGCTGTGACAGTAGTGTAGCTTTTACACAAAATACTTGGTATGAAGATAACACTAGCCCCCAAGGCAAGCTATTTAAAAAGGATTTACACCACAATTGCCATATGGGCATTTATTCTGTTTTTTGCTTTGTAGAACTAACCCATTCACAAATAGAGACTTATTCTCTAAGAGGGGGAGAGATTAGTAAGATTGAGAAAATTAAGCCGTTATTGAAGGACTATGAAACATCCCAGAAGAAGCTGCTTTCAAGAGCAAGCTATACAAAGGTACTGTGAGAGTCATACTGGAGGCATCTGGTGACTCTAAATCTCAGCTGTACTGGTCCGTGAAGCGAAGAGATTTTGGTTCAGAAATTGAACAGAGAATATTCTCTATTTGTTTTGCTCTTCTGGCTTCCTGCCTAAGCTGCCTTGCTCGCTCTTTGGCAGCCATTTGCTCTTCTCGCCTCTCCCGTCTCTTCCTTTTTAGCCATCTGCAGAGAAATTAATTATTTTGAAAAACTGAATATGAAGTGGTCCAAGCTTAATTTGATTACTTCTTCCAGGTTTACTAAAACCAGGTCACCTACTTTACCCTTGGCAAAAACAGCACACTCTCCAGAATAGAACACAGCATCAGAGGATAGTTTATAGAGCTATAAGAACACGGAATACTAGGTGGACCACAAGTGCTTTTGACTAGATAATAACGCTTGAGGGCTAATATGCATTTTTGAAGTTCCTGTTATAAGAATTGAGTTCATCATGAATTAAAGAGGGCTGTGAGATATAATGATATGATATTGCACAGCCCCTTTTGATCAGTTTGGGAGCAGTCTCAAAATTTCTAAAATTTTGGCTCTTGGCAATTCAGTATTGTTCTAGTGCTATATCCTGCTGTCTTAGCAGCAGGTACAGTTAAATGGTGTTGCATAGGCACCTTCCCAACATGACCATATACTCTGCTGGTGTGCCTGTGCAGCCAATTCCTCACAGTGACCCAGCCCAGGTACCACCCTAGTAAGCAGCTGTAATGCTGATGTTAAGAGAGCAGCACTGCTCTTTAGCAGGAGGATGCTCCTCAGAAATGCATGGGCTCTAGAGGGTGAAGAAAACTGTAGAGTGAGCGAAGACACTTCGGAATGAGGGGAAAGGCTGTCATCTTCTGCTTCCTAGGGAAACAATCCAAATTAAGTTGATAAAAAGTGAGATGGAATTGTTCCTGTTAGGCAGTAACAGGACAAACACAACACTGAACAACTTACTGTTTATAAGCGTTGTCATTTTCCGCTGTTCTTGGAAGGAAAAACATGCATTCTTCCTGCTCTTTCAGGTTCTGTATCTGTTTTTCTTTCATGTGTTCTATCTGCTTTTTTCTAAGCCATGACTTGTAAGCTGCTTCTGGATTTCTGCTTTCCTGCTTCAAAAGAAAAATAAACTCCCCAGAGATCTACTCCAAATAAATCAAATATTAGCAACTTGTTTACAATGCTAATGTGAGCATTTTACACCACTTTCCAGTTACAGTCACACCTTGGAAGTTGAACGGAATCCATTCCAGAAGTCCGTTCGACTTCCAATACGTACAGAAACCAAAACACAGCTTCTGATTGGCTGCAAGAAGCTCCCAAAGCCAATCAGAAGCCACGGAAGCTTCATCGGATGTTCGGGTTCCAAAGAATGTTCGCAAACCAGAACACTCACTTCCAGGTTTGTGATGTTCAGAAGCCAAAACGTCTTGAGTACCAAGGCGTTTGGGATCCAAGGTACGACTGTATTCAGTATATATTTTGAGGAGGCATAGTTTTTTGATAATCCACAAAAATGCATCTAGAAGGCATTCAGATTCACACATATTGAAGCTAAGGCGCATGGCAGCATACCAGCTTCCCAGAAATGGCTAGATACACTAAAGGCTATATAAATATATATATATTCCAATATATACACATACATTTTGGAGGAAACAATATTACTTACCTGCAGTGGAAGTCTGAACCTTAACATCAGAAAAACTTCACAACCTGAGAAAAAACTAGCTGTAACTCAGTTTTCAAGCTGGTCAGTCACAAAAGGATGCTGTTTTTTTGAATCGAGCCTCAGATTTGCATATCAAGTGATTTGCTTTGCTCAGTAACACAATGATTTTAGTATGAGATGTTTGATATTAGAATTTATACCCCATCCTTTAGTTCACTGAGAACTTTCAAGTTAGAGTAAGAACAATATTCCTGTACAATAAGGGCTAAATGCAGCTGCCATAAAAAGTCTGAAGTAATTGACATCATCATCATTATTATTTGGATGTAAAAAGGTCTTGCACACTCCTTACTCTTTACCACCACCATCCCAAGAGCCAAAGACAAATAAGGCCACCTTATTTTCTATGCCTTCTGCATAGTTATACCAGGCATTAAATACATTTGATAAAAGCAAATACCGTATTTTTCGCTCTATAACACGCACCTGACCATAACACGCACGTAGTTTTTCGAGGAGGAAAACAAGGAAAAAATATTCTAAATGAAACAGTGGATGTATGATTTTTGTGGTTCATGCTGTGGCCACAGACATGTGATCTGACGGTGAGTTTGGGGTAGCCCAATGCAAAAATCCTGAAGATCCATGTGGATCCATGCTTTGTAACCACGTTTTTGCGCCATTGTGGCCCCATGAAACAGTGGGTGCGTGTGTGTTTTTTGGTGCAGGCTGTAGCCATGGACATGCTATGTGATCTGATGGTGAATTTGGGGTGACCCAGTGCAAAAATCCTGAGGATCCATGTGGATCCGTGCTTTGTAACCACATTTTAAGTGGAGAGGGAAGGAAAAGCACTCAAGGAACAAGGAGCACGCGTGGGGTGTGTGGAGAAGGAGCTTTTCGGGGAGCTGAGCAGGGAGGAAAAGAGCACTGTTGCTTTAAAGGTATACTTAAGGTATTTGCTCTGTGCCTGGGTTTTTTTTCCATTTAACAGTTTGCAGCCTGTTCCTTCTGCTCCTTGTTCTGAGGCAGAATAGATTTGAGCAAGTGAGGAGGACTTGGATTGCAGGAGATTCGCCATTAGCTGTGTAAAAGCGCTCCTCCTTGCAGCCTTCTACTTGGTTTGTACACTTGGCTACTGGTATCAGGTTCAGTTTGAGTGATAAGCAGCCACCAGCAGCAATAGAATGGAGCACAAAAAAGCGGTAGGGGCACTAGGACCCAGACAAAGCTCAAATCTATCCTGCCTGAAAACAGCTGAGAAGCGGGGGATTTGCCAAGTTTCCCCCTCTCCCTCATCCCGTGCCCTCCCTAGCCTTTTTTTTTACTTCCTGGTTTTCACTGCACTTGTGGCTCAGAGCTCCAGGTTGGTTTTTTTTTACTGCTGGTTGCTTAAATTTATCCTTGCTGATCCAAGCCCTCCTGTGCCCTGCTGTCCTTCTGCAGCCTGATTGCTCCATTTAGAGAGCGTGCGGACCTTTGCTAGCTGAGGCTGCAGCGGCTGTTGCTGCCTACTTTAAAAGTGCCTGCTAGCTTTGAACCTCCTGTCTCCTCCCGGCTCGCTTTGGCTCCCGTCTGTCCCTCCTCCCGTGTAAGCGGCTGCTGCCCGCTTTGCTGCCATGGCTCTCCTTCCCTCCCTCCTCCCCGGCTCCTCCGTAGGTCGCTTTAAAGCAAGCAAAGCGAGAGCCCCGTAGAGTGTGTAAGCAGCTCTCGCTTTGCTTACTTTCAGAGAGCCCCTCCTCCTGGCTGTAAAGCAAGCAAAGCTAGAGCCGTGCAAAGCCCTGCAAGCGCCTCCCGCTTTGCTTGACTGACGGCAGCCATGGCTCCGATCCAGTGCATTCGCTCCATAACACGCACAGGCATTTCCCCTTACTTTCTAGGAGCAAAAAAGTGCGTGTTATGGAGCGAAAATTACGGTAAATGTGTCATGACATAGATAAGTAGTCTCCAATGGATGCCTACACCGGACACAGACATCTGCTTAGGGGGGAAACTGCCATATTAAATTTAATTAAAGGGTAGCATGCAAATACCACAACTGCCACAAAAAGAGTCTTGCAGATGCTTGACAGCATAGCAAATGGGTTTCTAAATAACTGATAATTGTATTGACTGTAGGCAAGTGATCCTAAAATTGTCATGGCCATATACCTGCTTGCAGCTACAGTTCTGAAAATAGGTGAGATTGCCGTCAATCCTTGTCAGGCAGATTAGGTTTTTCTTCGTTTCAACTTTTTAGAATTAAAACAGGCTGCAGCAGGACAACAGGCATGGGAAAACTTACTCTGCTATTCAAGTCTTCCAGCTGTTTTGCCCTCTGAATTCGCCTCTCTTCCTGCAGCTGCCCTTTTTTCTTCTGCAGCCAAGCTCTGAAGACCATGTCATTCTCTCTCCTTTTCTCCTCCTCCTGTATTCTTTTCCGAATTTCTTCCTTACATTAAAATGTGAACAAAGAATGTGAACTTTTCAACAATCCCAATTCAAAAATTCAGCAATTCTTCAAGCAGCGGTAGTAAAAGGTGTTTGAAATTATTCTAGACCATCCTGAAAAGAACCGGAGCATGAATACAGAGTGATGATAGTAATGTGTTTCAGAGGTTACAATGCAACAATGTTATCAATGTGTCTGGGAGATATTAAGAACATTAAGGTGAATGGAATGATTTTTTTGGTGCTGCATTTACACATCTGCAAGCTAGGTGTGGACAGTAATGATCATTATTTGTGTCTAAAAATACTAGAAGGATAAAAAAAGGAGAATTTCAAGTTTAGAGACAGCTGCAGTGAAGTCACATATTACTTGGCACCTCTTTATAAGATCCTCCCATTCCCCATTTCCAATTTCAAACCACAGCACAAAACCAACAATAAGGGGAACTGCATCTGAGCAATGCTTTAATGATAAAGGCTAATGGTTTTAGGTGGAAGAGATACAGGTAAGCAAGATGCTGATATGCAAAACACCGTATCTACTTCAGATTTCTCTTCAAGTCATACAAATCTTTCCTACAAGACTTTTTAAGGAGCAAAATGTAATTCCATTGAAAGTGGGTAAAAACCTAGGTAAAGGTAAAGGGACCCCTGACCATTAGGTCCAGTTGTGACAGACTCTGGGGCTGCAGCGCTCATCTCGCTTTATTGGCCGAGGGAGCCGGCGTACAGCTTCCAGGTCAGGTGGCCAGCATGACTAAGCCACTTCTGGCAAACCAGAGCAGCGCACAGAAACGCCATTTACCTTCCCACCGGAGCGGTACCTATTTATCTACTTGCACTTTGAGGTGCTTTTGAACTGCTCGGTTGGCAGGAGCAGGGACCGAGCAACGGGAGCTCACTCCGTCGCAGGGATTCGAACCGCCGACCTTCTGATCGGCAAGTCCTAGGCTCTGTGGTTTAACCCACAGTGCCACCCGCGTCCCTGGGGAAAAACCTATCTCCTTACAAAAGGGGTTGCCAGCATAGTGCCCATGGGCATTAGCACCAAATATCTCAGTATATGTCCCCTAAAAATCCAGAGTATGTGAGTTACTGTTTGCTCTTCCTGCTCAGCTCCAGTTTACACTGGCTCAGCCTACCCTACATTACACACACACCTCTAAACATGCCCATGTTTTATTAAATGCTAAAACTGGACATCCATCCTCCCATTTTGAATAGAGCAGAGGTGCAAGGATTGAGCATGATGGTGACTGATATAGGTGTCTTTTTCTAATGATAGTGGCTACCAGGACCACAAAATGGTACAGTTGAGTGCCCATCTCTTTTTCCATTCTTTTAGATGTGGCAACCATTTTGTGTTATGCCAAACCTCCACAGCAGTCATTTTGTGACTGGTACTCTCAGAACTCCCTCAAATTTCCCAGTGTGCCCAGTGGCCCAAAAAGATTGGTGCCCTCTGCCTTAAAGATACATACATACATTTTTACACTGAAAGCAAATACAGTATACAACACTTAATTATTGCTAATGATGAATTGATGGCAACTAGCTTAGATGGTATTAAAAGCGGAATTGGCAGTTCTCATTAAAGGCTATTAGCCATGACAGCTGAAGGGAATTTTCATATTCAAAAGCAGTGTATCTCTGAATATTAGTTGAATGGCTTGTGGGCATTTCAGATCTACCTGCTAGATCTGAAAACCGACTGCTAGGCTAGAACCCCAGTCACCCCACCCCGATTTTACATTATTATGCTAAAAGCAGCACTAATACCTAAAAGTGTGGTTTTTAAAAGGTAGTTAATGCTCCTCTTTCTGAAAGCAAAGTGAAATACACTTGCATATATGCACAGGCAGCTTGTTCCACAATTGTAGAGCCACAACTGAAAAGGGCTTACTACTTGCAACGGTACTAGTGGAATGATGGGACTCTGCAACAAGATGCTCCTTGCTATTCTTAACAAGAAAGTGAGAGTCGTGGAGGGATGTGTCGAAAACAAGACCCAATTACAGTGCACTGATCTCCTCATTTCCTTTGTACTCTCACCTCTTTCTTTAATTTCTCTTTTCTTTGTTCCATTTGCTTTTGCAGTTCTTTTTGCCTGGGTGACAGGCAGTATGTAGAGCTTCTTGCACCGAGACTCACATTTGCTGACTGCACCCTTCGTGGACTTTTCCCCCTTTCCGTGTTTCTTGTAATGTTGATAGCTGAGCATGGCCGAATGGGTGGTGGTTGAGGGACACGAATGCACCCTTCTCTGGTCACAGATGTTTGTCCTAAGGAGTCTTCCTTTGTTATACAGACAGGGCTGAAAGCAGTACTGTAGGAGGTTTTAGGAGAAATATGTTGAGCTTCAATGTCACTAAAAGAAACACTTAGTGGAGGAAAGAAGCCTTGGCTCTCAATGTCATGGATACTGAGGAGTTCAAATTTCCCATCTCTTTCTACTAGGATCTTGCCATCCTTGTGCTCATCATCTGTACCACCATTAATAGAAAGAGAAATATCCTCCTTTCCTGCTCCATTACAAATGTGCAATTGAGACAGTCTGCCTGAAATGTTCCTGTGGGAATCATTTTTTTCAGTTTCTAAAGCTTTCAAAGAGGGGATTTCAAGATCTACTAGATCATCCTTGAATTTTAGTTTCCTTTCTTTCGTTTCATCTAAAGGTTCCTGAGATAGAAGTAGTTTGTTGGCTTCCTCAATTTTTTCTAAGATGTACCGCTTTATATCTTCATCATCATCCTCCTGGTCTTCTAGCTTTGATTCCTGACAAGAACCATCACTGTCAGAATCAGATGTTTGCTCCAACTGCTTAGGATCAAGTTCAAGTATTGAATAAATTTCATTTTGTGACTTCTCATCCAGAACTTCCTCAGGCTCAGGAGGCTCGTGTGAAGGATGTTCTCCCACTTCATCACCTTCAAAAGATTCTTGTGGAGAATTTATTCTATCTTCTATACATTCTAAGTCTTTGTCAACACCTTCATTTTCATCATGATTCTACAAAGAAATTCAAAGTACCTATTTATGTTAGGATGTAATGGGAAGCACACAAAATGACTGTCTTCAAATGTCATGCTAAACTCCATTTTATGAAATGAACAAGCCTAGTCTCCTCTCTGACTTACTCCACACACTTTCTCTCTTTATCCCATGCAGGCAGGAATTTGGAATAATTCACTTCCACTTTTGATTAACCAAACTTGCTGTATCATCTGGACCTAAAAAATGTGGTTAATCTTAAATAGTGTTAAACAAGCCAGCTTTGGTAACTATCGTTTGAAATTGGCTTGTTTGAAACTAATCATAGCTAAAAGTGAACACAGTTTGTCAGTCCAACAACAAACCAGTGTCAAGCAGAACCAGAAGCAAAACATTCAAATTCCTCCTCTCTGGCAGGAGGGGTATGAGCCTGAAGCTGACCACAACTCACTTCTTTTGCTCATGTTGCATAACTATGGTTTAGTATAATCTGCACATACAACCAGTGTGCCATTAACAATTATATTTAAGAATATGGGAGAAGGGTTGTATCTTGGGGGTAGAGCATCTGTGTTGTATGCAGAAGATCCCAGCTTCAGTCCCCAGCATCTCCAAGCATGTCCCCTTTAAAACCCTGAGAGCCACTGCCAGTGAGATTGACATTACCGATCTAGATGGACCAGTGGTCCAGCTCTGTATAAAGCAGATTACAATGTGCCTGGAGCCAATTCAGATAGTTCCCAAGGGAAATTTCCTTTTTGTTGTAACTAAATAAAAACTTAATAGCTTAAGTTCAAAATACGTATAAACAGTATTCTAGAAGAATAGCCAGTGAGGTGCAATGACTGAGAAGCTGAGCTTGGATATAGGAAGCCCAGGTTCCATTCCTCACTCAACTGTGCTGAGTTATTCCAAGTCAATTACAGTCATACCTTGGAAGTCAAACAGAATCTGTTCCGGAAGTCCGTTTGACTTCCGAAACATTTGACTTCCAAAGGGCAAGTTGATTGGCTGCAGGAAGCTATTACAGCCAACTGGAAGCTGCGGAAGCCCTGTTGGACGTTCAGCTTCCAAAAGAACATTTGAAAATTGGAACAATCACTTCCAGTTTTTGATTGTCTGGGAACTGGAGCGTTTGACCCCCAAGACGTTCGGGAGCCGAGATACAACTGTATCCTGCTTTAAAAGTGACCATTTTTACCCAAGTATATATATATGTTATCTCAAAAAAAATATTAGATTGCCTGTTTTTTAAAAAGTTTTAAACAGTGCAATCCTATGAATGTTTACATTGCATTTAACAGAGCCTACTCACTATTATTTAGGATTGCAGCCCTAGACTGCAAACCAAAGAATCTCTTCATTCCAACACACACTTCTAGGTGCACACAAGGAATTCTCTCCTCTTGTACCATTAATGCCAGGTAAGGTCACTCCAGATGATTCTGAAAGTTGGCACTGGCTTGATCTCAAAGGTCTAAGTTTCCTGGATCTCAGCCTACACCCAACAATATTTTAGGAACCATAAATGTCCTCTCATTCCAGTCTGTCTATTTACATCAGCACATTTCATATGGAATTGAGATACTGGCACAAGACTAATGTAGTATTTTGCTAATACCTGTATATCATTAGAGATTTGTTTTTCTTCTTCATTAATTAGCCATTCAAGATCTTTTTCAAAATCATCTTCGTAGTCCCCACCATCTGTGGGACCTCCAGTGTCTGAAGATTCACTAGTGTCTTTTTTGTCACTCATTGTGGATGTTCCTTAATGGAAAGCTACAAATTAAAAAATATATGAAGTGTTTCATTACAAAGAAACTAAGTGTTTTGGAATATGGACACTTTAATGACTCTAAGAAGGCAATCTTGCAGAATATTATCATGACTTGAACCCGATTATTTCACAGCTGTAATTCAATAGCTTTATTGCCTGTTGGACCATTTCTGACTTTTTACCCAAATTTCATGACCACCAACCGGTCCTACAGTCACCCAGCTTTTTGTAGCTTGTACAAAATGCCACAGGCCTACAAGATTGGCTCAAATAACTTATAGGAAGTTTCCTTGAGAGTCTTAGATACAAGAAATACTGCCTGAACTCCATAGTTCCTGTTCTGTACTAATCATGTTTCCAATTACAAAATTATTCACTTTTCCTTTATGTTGCAGTTAACGAGGGTTGAATGTGTATCAACACTAAATTGCTACTCATGCATACTGGCAGAGAAATGCATGAAAAGCCCTCTGATAGCCAGACGTGTTCACAACAAAAATTTAAAAAATTGTCACCAACTCAGGTTGTTATTTAGTAAGTGTCACATTAACCTGATTACTGATAAACTAAAAGCACAATCCTATGCATGTGACAGGGTGAGCTCCCATTCCTCAGTCCCTGCTCCTATCCACCTAGCAGTTCGAAAGCACGTTAAAGTGCAAGTAGATAAATAGGTACCGCTCTGGTGGGAAGGTAAATGGTGTTTCCGTGCGCTGCTCTGGTTTGCCAGAAGTGGCTTAGTCATGCTGGCCACATGACCTGGAAGCTGTACGCCGGCTCCTTCGGCCAATAAAGCGAGATGAGCGCTGCAACCCCAGAGTCGGCCACAAACTGGACCTAATGATCTGGGGTCCCTTTACCTTTTATGCATGCCTACTCAGAAATAAATTCCACTAAGCTCAACAGGACATATTGCAAGGTAAGCAGTGGAGCGCTGATCCATCAAGGAAAACTGGCCAAGCACCATCCCATTCTTACAATGCAAATCTGCCGGGCCAGGCGATGAAGGTATCGCCTGCAAAGCAGCCTCAGACCAACTTTCCGGATCCAGTTGGAGGATCCAAACCAAGCCTCGGGGCGGCCACTTGATAAGGAAGATCGAGGCCCCTCCCGAGGCGAAACCTGCCTGTTCGGACCCCGAGGCTTCCCGAGCACCTGAAGAGCCTGACCGAAGCGAGCGATTTACGCCCGTCGCCATGGCAGCCGTCTCCCCGCCCACCCCCAGAGCGAGGCCCGCTCTTTGCCGAAACCACGGAGCCGGAGGAGGCGCTCAAGCCCTGCGCTTCTGCGTTTCCCCGCCGCCCCTTCGGCTCCGTCGGCGGAGAGCGGCTGCCCGACCCTCCCTCGCCCCTCCTGGCCGGGACAACCAGCCAAGGGGGGCGCTTCGGACGGGTCCGCGCCGCCCCACCGAGCCCAGGCTCTGACAGGCTGCTGGCCGTAGACCGCAGTCCGCCTCGACAAGACCCGCCTCGTCCCTCGCCCTCCCGTCGTTCATCTCCACCTGTGGACGGCGCCGGGCCGCGACCCGCCCTCCATGGCGTTGTCATGGTAACCGCTGCGCCCCCCGGCGGCCCGTCATGCCGCCGAGACTTCCCCTCCCCACGCCACTCACCAAAGCGGAGGACGACGGCGGCTGCGAAGGTCCACACGCGGCCTCTCACGCGCCGCCCACCACGCTCGCCGTCTCCATAGCCACCGCAGGCAGGGCGAGCCGGCGGCAGGACAAACGCGGGCTTCCCGCCGCGGCCCTTTGCCGTCGCCATGGAGACGCCGCGAAACGTCACGCAGGGCGGGAAATCCGCCCCTGCCTGCCTGCTTCGCTAAGCTGAGGTTATATGTGGTAACTTGGCAAGGAAGGCATTTTACCGGTCAGCTTCAAGGTCGTTTAATGAGGGCTAGTGGCCTCTCGACCTCCTTCCCTCATGGCATCGGGGAGTAAAAAAGCACATTTATTACACTTGGGATACTTATCTGCGCCTAGGATGCTATAGTGACTCAAGATTATTTAACACCCGTTTACGAAAAAGTAAAATTGAGTGCATTTTTTACTTTCGAATTTAAATGGAATGATCTCAGATTGCGGATTACGTTTATTCTAGAACTACCGCTATTAACTTTTGTGCGTTTTTTGTTTTTTTTAAAAAAGTATCTTGTAAACTGCCTTTAGAACCTATTGGGAAGCAGACACCCATAACGAACAGCACTATGAATGGATGGATGTATTCTGGTACTTATGATTCATCTACAGTTGTACCTTGGTTCCCAAACGTAATCCGTTCCTGAAGTCTGTTCTAAAACCAAAGCGTTCTAAAACGAAGGTGCGCTTTCCCATAGAAAGTAATGCAAAATGGATTAAACCGTTCCAGACTTTTTAACAATCCCTAAAACAGCAATTTAACATGAATTTTGCTATCTAACAAGATCATTTCTGGGTTAGGTTAATTTTAGGATTGGGTAAGCATTGAGAGTGAGGATTAGAATTAGGGTTAGAGTCAGTGTTTTATGTTTTCTTGTGATTTTGATTCATTTGCGATTTAATTGCTCTTTTCAATTTGTTGTGTCGCTGCTTTTTCAAGACTTGCAAGTTTGTTGGCTTTGTGGTTTTCTGGATAGTTTCAGTTTTAATTTTGAATGACAGCTGGGGAGCACGAAGCCTCCGTTTCCCAACTGAGAGATCTCCCCCCCCCCCCCGCTTTCATGGAAGTAGGAGCTGGATGGGGCTGCTCAGCTAGAGAGCTGCAGGCTCCGTCACACTTTTCCACTGAGGGATGCGTAGCTGCGTTCATCTCAACGTACGTTTAAAGGAGCATCTCGTGGCAACGTGGAGACAGCCCAACAGCTGCCTCAGTGGCAGTTTAGGGGCTCTCAGATGCAGCTGCCAGGCTGCCTCCACCTTCGCCACCCCAGCAACTATTCCACCTGACTGCCTTCCGGTGTTGCAGGGGCTCTGATGCTCCCCTCAAGGGAGAAGTTTAAAGGAGCCCCCAGCCGCAGACCCCTCAAGTGTGAGGGAGCCTGCACCTCCCCAGCTGAGCAGCCCAATCTAGCTCCTATTCCCGTGAAAGCAGGAGCAGGGGCACTCAAAACGGAAGTGTGGCACTGAAAAAGGAAGTGTAACACTCAAAACGGAACAGTTCGGATTCTGAAAAAAGTTCGCATATCAGAACACTTACTTCCGGGTTTGCAGCATTCGATTTCCGGCCCAAGGCACCATTTGCCTGGGGAGCTTGTAGCCAGAGCTGCCACAATGAACAGCTGTGCAAGCTTTTGGGAGGCAGAGATGCTAGAAGGCATCAGAGGAGGGACAAAAGGAAAGAGGGACAGAGGCTAGTGTTACCCACAGCAACCCATCATTCAAGGCACCCCAGGTTGCCACAGCACACTGGTTGAAAACTACTGTAATGTAGATATATATTATTTTCTTAAGCTATAGAGAAGTGTGTTTGATTTATTCTGCTAGCAAAATTTGGGAGCTGGATTTTCTCATGAAATTGTAAGAACTCTTGTTAAGATCATTTAATGTAATTATAACATTGCACTATTAATAACAAGCAAACTTTAAAGAATATCATAAAATAATTTTATTTGATTTAAAAAATAGGTTTGCCACTTGGGTAGAGTAGTGTTTTCCTATTCCAATACCATTACAACAATGCAAGAGAACCTGGAGCCATCTCCAAGCTTACATTCATCAGACTGGATTAGTGCTGCATAACCAGTTATGCAAATTACTACAAGGCAACTCTTAGGCAAGGAAGACATCTTGGTCATCTACATTATATTAACAGGATTTATCCAGAGATGAGGTCTTCTAGTTATTTCAGTTCCTCCCAGGAGGAACACAGAAGGCTAATCTAGAGTTGTGTGCTTTCCTTTAACATTCACATTTGCAGTGCAAGTAGCAGCTGAAGGGAAGCCTAGAGTTAAACTCTCTCCCTGTAAGTGTCACAACAAAAAACACCTCTCAGAAGATGCTGTTTGCATACCACAGAAGTTCCCCTTGACACCAAGGGAGGTTTCCCTTGAAATGCAAATAAAAGTAATTTTTATTAGGAACCCAGCAATAGGAGGAAGAGTTAAAACTCCTCTTCACAGACCCCTAGTCCCAAAGCTGCTCAGGCCTAACCTCAGTGCTTATTTATATATATATATATTAATGCATGTAAATTACATTCATGAAATGAATGTCACATCTTGATCCAGAGGCAATAAGAATTTGCTGCTTGATTATAGGTCCAGCTTCCTCTTTTGGTTACCCAACACTTCTCTCTCAAGCTTCTGAATGGGTGTGGATTCTCACCTGTTCCTGTTAACAATGTTTTCAAGTGTGTGTTTAAAGGAATCTAGGATCCACATGGCTATTTCCTCATCAACTTGAGTAAACTGTTACAATTACCTTAGGATGGATGGATGGCCTTGTTACTAAGAAATATTAGTCCGGTCAGTTTGTACCTAGAAATTGGTTTCGAAGCCAGACCTGCAGTTGGATCTCACCACAAAAGCAACTGCAAATATATTTGGCTTTTTTTGATGAGTTAGTTCTTGAACCTTCAATCCATTGCCTCCAATGAAAAACATATTTAAAATTAAAGTCCAAGTTAAAGCTCTCTGAACATTAGGGGAAATGGTATGCTTCACATATTATATAAAAGCTAAATCTCGTATGATAGCCAGGCTCAGTACTGTAAATTCAGGAGTAATATCCATCCTTTCTTTCCATTTTCCTCATTTGGATTTTAATGTGGCAAAGAGAGCACTAGATGAACAAGTACTGGATACTTACAATGGACAGGACTTATACTTTACACACTGGTTTTCCTACTTGCAGAGCACTTCTATCTTGAACATACAACAACCACACCACATGTCTGCTTGATTTACATGAATTAGGAAACACAACTAGCTGTGGCCTCCCAAAGTCTGTATACACAGCTAAAGAAAATGTGCAGTCTTCAGGTGTAAAACCTACTTGTGGCTTTTAAGTTACATAGAAGTGCTTTTCATGTTAAAGTATGTACCACTGACAACAGCTTCATTATTTGGGCTGGTCTAACATCCTTAGCAGCTTGCCAGGAAACAACTCTGCAATCCTGAGGCAAATGCTCCTTGTTACTAATTCATTCAACCCTCTCATTTGCAATTATTTTGCAAGCCACAGGAAGTAACTGTGGCCAAAGTAAGTGGACATGGAAGGGAAGAGGAAATAGAACATGTAATTTAGCAGCATCCCTGTTCCCCATAGTGTTTACAAACACAAACCATGTAAACACTCTTGCAGTGTAATCCCATTCCATATCCATCCTACAATGGAGGAATAGAATCAGAGATTCTAAATTCTTGAGGATGAGATTTCATCCAGTCAAACGCATTTGGTCGCCACTGGAAAACATATTAGCAATAGAGGAAAATGGTAATCAAGGAAGTTTCAATTATTTGAATGAGTTAAGCAAAATAACATTACTGTTGTGGGAGTTCATCCTCCCAGATGTCATGAAAATCTACTATGAAGAAAGCTTACAGGGAATCAAGGAGTAAATGAGGTTTTAAGGATGCCAAACCAAGCCAAATTTTCATCACGTGCTCCCTATATTATTTATGAATGAAGATGTATAACTGTCACAAGGTCAGCAGGATAATCCATCTATTTAACCTTGCTGTGCAAGGGTAATCAAAGGAAGCTGAGCCTTTAGAAATATCAAAAGGCAGACAAGACATGACTTACTACATTGTGATATGTGTTTGCACATGTATATGATAAGTCTATTCAATATTCATGAGTTTGCATCTACCAGCCTTGGGAGAGTTCTTCTTCTGCTATGTCCAACTTGACTTAAGACTACTTTTGATATACCTCACTGCCTTAATATTTCTTCTATACCTGCAAAACCCAGCCTACCAAGACCCCTGTAACAGCATGAACCGGGCTAGTTTCAACAACACCTTCACTTCAATGGCCGATTTATGGGCTTGCCTGTTTCAGGAAGCAATCAGTAAACCTCAAGGATGCTTCTGACCATCTCTAGTTATGCAGTTTTTACCTAAAAGGCATTATCCAAGACCAATGTGTTGCATATAAAATTCTTACTTACGTAAGATATAAGTAAATAAATCTGTTCCTAATTTATGCTACTAATATAGTACAAACATGTATCACGACAATTTAGGTAACAGTCTTGAATTAACAGCATTTGGATACATTAATAAATAGGAACCAGCATATTTAAATAGATCCCCCTTCTCTAACACAGGGGCTTAACAAGTCCATAGTCTTCATTTTAAGCACCATCTGTTGTTGCTTCATTTCTCCTCTCCTTCTTCCAGGATTTCCTGATAATACTGCATGTCCCACTGATAAAGAACACTACTGCTATGGCAGCAAAGTAGCCGGCATAGATCATGAACTGCAGGGAACAAAAAGAGAAGAGAGTGGTGAACTGAGAAGCAAAGTTCGTTAACCTAAATCAGGGCCAGTCCTACCATTAGGAAGGGTAAGACGGCTTTTAAGGTAATGTTGCACATCATAGGGCAGTAAACAGCCAATAAATAGTGCAATCTTCTGCACAATGGGAGGTTGGCAGTCACTATTTGGATTTTATGTCTCAGGCACTAAGATGGCGGGCTGTCTGAGCCATCATTTTATTATAATGAGTAAGAATCACATTTTGTGCTCGATTTTACACTCACCACCCATTTTTGTCAATGCATTTATTAGGTATATCTAAATAGGAAGCAGTCTTGAAGCCAAGCCTGAGAGAAGCTTCCATTTCAAGCAAAACATGTGCAATGGTTTTATCTCCCGGCAACCCATTAAGACAGATAAGCATTCCCAACATGTATTAGAAAATGGGGTGTATGAAGGAAACCTCCTCCCCTCAGCAAGCATAGGACAAGGCACTATCCACCCCACAATGAAAAATTGTTGCAACCAGAATGACCTCTCACGCTCTGAGGCAGACAAAAGGCTTTTACTAGGAAGGCTGTATACCCTCTTTTTCCCCACCCAGCCAAAATGGGCCTTACCTGTGTGAATATGTCCAGGCCAAGCCCTTTTGCATCAACAACAATCAATGTGAGCAGAGTCTGCAGTGCCAGGGCAATGAATGTATTGACGCCAAAAACAAGAGCATAGCGCTCTACACTTAGATTTGTTGCAATCTGGAAACTTCACAGAAAAAGAAGAAGAAATAGAGAGCATGAGTACTGAAAACAAAAGCCTCTTTTCAGGCAAACAGAAGAGATCCGCACAAGTTAATAATCAAAAGAGTTGGGATCATACAGGATCAGGGCAGCCAGTGTGCTACCCTCCAGATATTGGATCCCAGCCAGCAACTATTACCATCCATCATCAGTGGCTATGCTGGCTGGCATCCAACTTTCAGAGGGCACCAAGTTGGTTACCCTAGGACTAGATGCACCTGCCCATGGAAATATCCCAATCAGATATTTTAAAAGCAAATGAGTTATATATATGGGACCAAGGAAACAGGCTCATCCACCATCCCATGGCTTGCTTTCATCCCAGTAACTTTTAATCTCAGCTGGGGTCGCTCTTGCCATCAAAGCCCCCGCAGAGAAAAAGATGTTTGGCAAGGTACTTGCCTATGGAATAGTAACCTACATGAAGGGAAAAAGTTATACTCTTCCCCCTGCACCTCTTTTGCTTTTAAAAAACTGGGTATTTTACCTCTTTCTACATCGGGAGGGAAAGCTTTTTTCAGTCCTAAGGCTGCATTCCTTGTCAGCAACCTTTTAGATACCACATAAAGGGGAGGGGTGCGCAAATGCAAAATGAGCCAATCAATGGATACATGCAGGTCCTGTTTTCTGAACACAATCTCTCTTGCTCCTGATTTGTCCAAACCTCTTCCTTCCCTGCAGCAGACGCGGGTGGCGCTGTGGGTTAAAACACAGAGCCTAGGGCTTGCTGATCAGAAGGTTGGCGGTTAGAATCCCCGCGACGGTGTGAGCTCCCGTTGCTCAGTCCCTGCTCCTGCCAACCTAGCAGTTCGAAAGCACATCAAAGTGCAAGTAGATAAATAGGTAGGAAGGTAAATGGTGTTTCCGTGAGCTGCTCTGGTTTGCCAGAAGCGGCTTAGTCATGCTGGCCACATGACCCGGAAGCCGAGCGCCGCAACCCGAGAGTCGTCCGTGACTGGACCTAAAGGTCAGGGGTCCCTTTACCTTCCTTCCCTGCACAAACAGGTAAGGAAGTGGGCAAACTCAAGCTGTTCAGCTATCTGAATCAGCTGTTCATGTAGCAAGGTTTGGGTATAATGTTCAGATAACTGAGATTTCAGATAACCTACATGTACAATTCTACTAACTGCAGGATGCATTCCAGCCATACAAAAGTCAATAAGTTCTCACACATCTCTCCATCGTCCTTCCAGGTAAGCACGAGGCACTACCACAATCCAAGGACACATTAAAGTCAGGTAAAATTACTTAAAGAAAGTGTGGCCTATGGGAATGGACCTGGCCTGGGGAGAGTCCCAAGAGTCAAACAGAGAGAATGGGAAAATCCCATTTGGTCCTTGAGCCTAAGGTTCCCCACCCCTGCTCTACATGATTGGTGGCAGCTCCAAATTTAATAACACAATGAAGTGCCACCATCACGTGTAATTTGGCCCTTAAATATTTGCATATGCAGTGATCTTATTGCTTCAGCCCACAAACCAAAACACACACACATTGATGTCATTTCCCAGCTGAGTATATCAAAGGGAAAATCAAAGCAGTTGAGCTGGTTGTACTATCCCAGCTTGTTCAATGGAGGAAATGGAGGCTGACATGCCCATTTGTAAAATGGGAACTGTGACCTAATTCAGTGCTGAGGAGGATAGACGAGGTGCTGAAATATTAACTGCCAGGAGCTCTAATGATAAAATGACTGATAAATTGCATAGGATTTGTAAACAGTGGGCAGAAGGGAGGAGCCAAGATGCACAATGGAGAGGTGACTAGTTAATTCTGACCACAACTGAGAAGACTCAATGGGTGGGAAATCAGTCAGTCGTTTTTGCCAACTAAGAATCGCTGCTTCCCAGTGCAGCTGGTAGAGGGCCAAGCAAAACTAGGTTGAAGCTGCAAAGCATCAGATCAGCCCAATCTGATGAACATTTATTAGGGAGAAATGGGTGGTCATCCAGATGTGGTTTTAGGCTTTTGGATGCAATAACTCCCACCCAACTCCAGTTTTGTAAGCAAAAAGCACTGTTCCAAAACAATAATGAACATCAGTTGGGAAAGACTGTAGCTCAATGGTAGAACACATGTTTCCCATGCAAAAATCCCAGCTTCAATCCCTCCTGGAAGGGCTGGGAAAGTTCTGTCTGAAACCCTGCAAAGCTGGTGCCAGTATCACTGGTGGGGAGTCTGTGGCCCTTCAGAAGTTGCTGGTTTACAACTCTCGTAATCCCAGACCATAGGCCATGCTGGTTGGAACTGACTGGAATTGGAATCCAGCAGAACTTCTGTTGAAATTACCAAGATAGCTGATCCAGCTCAGTAGAAGACAGTTTTCTTTGTTCCCACATGTAAACGCATGGGAGTCTCTTGATAATACAGTTTCCCTTCCATGACAATTAAAAGATGAAAGCTATTGATACCTGTGTCCTTGCTATTCTTACTTATGTACTGTCTATAACTACTGCCCATTGCTCAGTATTCAGCTACTTTATAGTACCTGCAGTAACTAGAACAATCTGTCTTAGTTTGTGTGCTTTCCTGAACTATTGCATTACACTGCAAAATGAATTATGCAAACCCACAACATAGCTGATGCATGTGAAAACACTGCTTACAAAGCACTTATTGCTCTTCCTAACTTTCACCTTTATCCAAACAAATAAGCTTGGAAGAAACCCAACACATGAGGATAGCATAATATGGAGAATCTATTTTTAATTCTGACATTTCTGGTTGCCAGTGTCTTACTGGCTGCATGCCCAAAGTCGCAGTCATTTGGCATGACAGCAACTAGATGTGCACTGCCAGAAAAATAAAAAGACAAATGGTTGCATAAGACAGGCTGGAAACCCCAGGCCTAGTTTCAAAGTGACACCAGGTATGCAAACCCAACTTTACATTGAAAACGGAACCCTCATCTGCTACGTGCAACATTAGTAACTCAATTCAAAACAAAATGTCAGGCACTTTTTCTTACATAACCATAGAATCAAAAGAGTTGAAAGGGACCGTGAGCATCGTCTAATCCAACCCCCTGCAATGCAGGAATCTTTTGCCCAACCCATGGCCCTGAGATTAAGAGTCTCATGTTCCACCAACAGAGCTCATGTTTAAATTAGGCCACAGAATGTAAACAGCACACATTGAATAAAAGTACCCGCTGTTCTTTGCTTATATTACAATTTTCTGATTTCAGACTGAATTGACCTGATTGACTTGTGCTCCAGCAGACATAATTGAACAAGGCACTGCATTCTAAAATTCAAGAATCTAGATGCATGTTGATTGCCTTTGCTTGTCTGACATTCTTAAATGCAGAACATCAATTCAATGCTTACAATGCAATACAGCTCTGTGCTGAGTTTATGGAAACATGGATGATTAATTATAAACTGTCAGTTTGCAAAGATCTACTTACGTTGCAATTGTGATGAGCAGCATATAAACAATTCGGAATACTATGTACGAAGCATAACAGACCCAGATGTTATGAACGCTGTCCATGATATACACGGCGGCACCAATGCAGAGGGAAAACATGGCTAAGGCTATCTCGCCCCAGGTAGCCCAAGATGTTTTTATGTGGCCCACAACAAACACAGCCACAGCTCCTGTAAGTGCAAAAAAGCAAATTAATTTTTATTTAGCTAGCCTTTAGGGCAGAGTTGCCTAATCTGTGGCCCACATCCACCACTCACCCGCCCCAGTTTTTGTGGCCACCCAAAAGACACATCCCTGAAATATGTCATTTTACATATATATAATAATAAATTGAGGGGAGATATCCCCCCGCCAAACACACACGTACCCCAAATTGTCTTCTAAATAGAAGTAAAATTGGCCATACCCACTTTGATATGTGACTCCCTGGTCAAAGGTCAATGTGGCCCTCAGCCCCCAAAAGTTTAACCATCCCTATTTCAGGGCTTCTACAGTTATATGGTGCAAGCAGGCTCGAGAATTTTGAGGGCAGAGAGAAAACAGGTGGGAGGTTAATGTAGAAATGTTGCCCAGTACTAACAGTTACAATCATTACTCAATTGTGGTTGTGCATAAAAGCCTGTGTAAGCGTCAGCCTATTGCTCCAACTGGTGTTGCATTGGTCATATTAATGTACCAAACCTGGGCATTCTTTGCTTGGGTAAAGCTCCTCAGGAGGTTGCTATAAACACTATCATCTCCAGACATAATTTCAAAACACTAAATTGCTAGCAAAAGCAAGTGAGTCATCACATGCACACATTGTATGAAACTCACTCAACAGTAATTTAAGGGAGTGCCGTTTACGGAAAAGGGTCTCTTACTCGAAAGAGGAAAGCACCAGTTTTGGCAGCTACACAACACACATGCCCTGTAGGTAAGGAATGTTTAGTCCTTTAGATCCAGTGCTTAACATTGTCCCATAGCATGGATCTTACCTCTTTTAAAAAAATTGTTACAGAGGGAACTTACCCAACAGTGTGGAAACAGCCTCTACACCACCGTTATAGATCTGAGAGGTCTGAGAAGGAAGCACTTTTTCCCATAGACCTTGAGCATAGTTTATGACTTGGAAGTAACCACATGTTGAGAGCGCCCACCAAACAGACCAACACAGCAGAGGCCGGGACGAGTAGCACCGAAGGAAGTCCTGCCAGAGCTCTTTGATTACTCTCACAATGTCCACTCTCTCCTCCTGCATAGATTTAAAACACACACAAATTTCAGCTAATCTTTCTGTCAGTTACTTGCATGTACAACAGCACAATAGGAAGAATACAGATCTAAATAGGGCTAAAGATATAAAACTGTCTCCTATTCAAGAAGAAGCACCACCAGAGAGCCCCTGGCTATCTTTCCAATAAAAAGATGAACCCATGACAGTGAAACTGAAGTCCACTAGTTCAGATACATTCATGGGGTTGGACTAGATGACCCTAGGGATCCCTTCCAACTTTATGATTCCATGGTCCTTTTCTCATCCTGGATTGGGCCCTGCCTGATTATACATGCCACCACAATTCTTTTTGATCTTTGAATAACTGTGTACAAAAATAGCCTGTTTGTGCTAGGAAAAAACTGCATGATGGAATCTAGGTAGAGAGGTAAAAAGGTTGTGTGGTGCACAGAGAGATCATACGAACTGGCCACCCAAAATCGTCAACTGTTAATACGTTGCTACCTATAGTATTAAACAAATATAATATTCCTGCTTAGAAAAGAGTCTATGCCATGTATGGACAAAACAATGGGATGGCAGGATAGTGGCTTCGGGTGGAGAATTAGTCGAAGAAATATGCAATTCTGGGGTGAAGATGGACAGCGCTAGTTCCTGCTAGCCATATCCCGTATACTCAACATTCAACATGTAGTAGAAAGTGGGTCATTTAAATAATGGGGCAGCAATGGTTGGACACATGGAGAATTCTACAAAAACCACTTGGCAAACCCTGTGCCCAGAACTTCCAAGGGCTTGCAACGCTTGCTCAGCCCTGCACACTCCCAAACACCCTACAATCGGCTGTAACACATGGAATCCTTGCCTATACTCTGTGCGGGTAAACATTTACACTATGGCTGAGGTCAAACAGCCAAAGGTTCATAGCATGCCAGTTGTTTTTAACAAGGGAGACAAATATTTATATGCTTGATCCCAACTGCCCATGACCAGGTTGCTGTAGTAGGTGACGCATTTGCTCTCTGCCTTAGTTCCTTTCCGATAAATAAAAACAGCCACAGTCCCCACGGGATTGCTATGACTACGATCAAGATAAGAATTATAATACTCTTTGTATATTCAGCTATGGGGAATTATTACAACCGAACTAAAAGGTGCAGGAAACTGCACAGATACCCTTCAAGCAATTAAGGGGGAGGGTACAAGCACAGCCAGCCAGCCAATGAGGTGGGGTGAGGAAGCTGCCCCCAAGAGGCAACACACCCTCTCCACTACCCAGCTTTGCCACTGGTCTCCCCAGCCTCTAGGGGCAGAGAGAGACCGGCAGCAAAGTTCTGTGAAATGCCTCCCCTGCTGCTGAGTCGGTGAGAGAGGAGGTGTTCCACCACCCAGCTTGGCTGCCATGTGTGGAAGGGAGATTCCCCCCTCCACACATACGTACACACACACCAGCCCAGAGACGGGGCAGGGCTTTGCACCAGCTTCTTTCGAATGGAGAAGTCGATGCAAAGCTGCATCACATGACAGGAGGGGGAGGACCCAGAAAGGATTCATACACACACACGCGCACACACACACACTGTGGGAGATGCCACAAGGGCTTCTCAAGTAGCCCTCAGGGAGTTTGCCCCCCTACATTGCAGGTGGCAGCATATTTCACCTCGTGCATACAGAGCAAGGACAATGGTAGCCTAGAAAGCACTACTCCTTGCTGTCAATTGGCCGTGCTAGTTAATATGCCTGATTAACTAAAATCAGTGGGTCGTTTTCAACCAGGTTTTACTCAGAGTACACCTATTTATATTCACTGACCTAACTTAGTCATGTTCATTACTCTGAGTAAAACTTAGTTTAGTATCACCCAGTATATTCCCAGAACAATTTTTTTAAAGCATTGGAGAAGCAGCTTTTCAAAGACTAAACAGGCAACGAACAAGATGAGCGACTTTCCCTCCCACAATTGAAACAAGCAAGCACTCCCTCCGCTCAGCCCTAATATTTAAAACCACATACTTTTTCAACGTACATCCAACTGAGGTAGGGCTGTAACTTATTAAGAAACAGCTGCCATGATTACTCAATAGAGTGTTGGGGAGGGAGGGAGGCTCGTTTAATTTCACTGTACACAGGTTGTACAATGATGAAAAAGGTATTATTATTATTATTATTATTATTATTATTATTATTATTATTATTTTGAAATACTCGGCAAAATGTGCCAAAAATACACAGGCAATGGATATGCCACATAATCATAAAAAGAGATTGTAGAGAGGACTCAGAACCCGCCATCTTTAGTCAATATCTGACAGCGGACAGCTAGTAGCCCAATCCCTTAGGGAACCTGTAACCCACCGGACATTATCGAACTATAATTCCCATAATCTCTGCCCAGTGGCCATCCAACAACAACAGGAGTGATACAGGTTAGGCCACATCTGGTTTAAAGCCACAATCAAATAATGCCTAACCACATCTGCTTATTACTGAAGAAACAAGCTAGTGCACATCCAATGGTACAAGGGAATTATGTTTCTCATGATGGGAGCCAAGCAAGCTTAACACGCTTAAAATCAATGGAGAGAATGGCTGTACACTGCTGCTAGTTACTCTAGCTAACTCTTTTTTCCCACAGGGACAAAGCAATGTTTATTTACACTCTATGGCTTTTTAAATGTGTTTGTGGGAGGGAGTTATTGGTTTGTTTTTTATTTTGTTATGTATCATTTTGTATTTTAATGTTGTGAACTGCCCTGTGATCTTCGGATGAAGGGTGGTTTACAAATTTAATAAACAATAATATTTCCTCCACCTTTTACTGATGAAATGGCTAGCAAAGTACGGTAAGTCCCGAAGCAGCATGACTCACAGCAAGAGTTGCAAGTGGTATGCTGCTGCTGTAGTAATTTATCCCACATTGGGTCTGAGTGAATGTAACTTTTCAAGGTGAACAAAATGTGATTTGTGAACAAAAGAGAAAGGATAACTTTCCCAACAGTAAAACTCATGGGCAGCTTGGAGCAGGTTTACTGGAAAAGGGGGGAAATTCCAATACTGCCCCACACCTAAATTCAGATCCAGTGTTTTACTAAAGTTTTAGAACTTGCATTTTTAACAGCATTCAAGCTGTTTTTAGAGAGTAAAAAGCCTATTAATGGCAGTCTAGTTTCTGATTCCTTAAGTGGGACACAAAACATATGCTGGAGCAAGTGTACAAATTCTGCAAAAACTGGCCAACATCAACACCTATTCACCAACCTGACACCCTCCAAATGCTGATGCCCTCCAAATGCTCCAAAATCATGCTGTGCTGCACAGTGGTGCCAAAGAAAACATACTGCCTTCAGTTTTCATGAACTAAGGAAACACAAGTTCCCTCCTCAGCACAGGATAAAGAGGAGCAACTATAGAGGTCTATACTCAAAGACGGGGGGGGGGGGGGGGGAATGCAGACCGCCAATACCCTAGCAGACTGATGCAAGATCTGCATGTGTATTCTCCTCTCTCTCAGAGCCTGCGGCCTGGAATCTATAATCTGTAGGGTTCCACCAGGATGTTTAAGATTATATGTGCTTAGGCCAAGATCAAGTTGTATTTGCAGTTTGCTTGTGTACACAGTCTGCAGATAAGGGGCTTTTTTGCCATTCCCTATAACTAAAGGGACGCGGGTGGCGCTGTGGGTAAAACCTCAGTGTCTAGGACTTGCTGATCGCATGTGGGTGCGCTCCCGCTGCTCGGTCCCAGCGCCTGCCAACCTAGCAGTTCAAAAGCACCTCCGGGTGCAAGTAGATAAACAGGGACCGCTTACCAGCGGGAAGGTAAACGGCGTTCCGTGTGCTGCGCTGGCTCGCCAGATGCAGCTTGTCACGCTGGCCACGTGACCCGGAAGTGTCTCCGGACAGCACTGGCTCCCGGCCTATAGAGCGAGATGAGTGCACAACCCTAGAGTCTGGCAAGACTGGCCCGAACGGGCAGGGGTACCTTTATCTTTACCTTTATAACTAAAGAATCTCTTTTTAGAATGGACTTTTTCTCCATTCAGAACTCTCACCTCAACATCAGTGCCCCGAGTAGGCTGGTGGACACAGCACTGACAATGCATTCAACTTTCAATGTATAGAATACGTACAAGAATACAATATGAAAACACCCGAGTTGCAAAATGTCAGTAGAAGGCATGGGTGGGGAGAGATGAAGGAATGAGAGAATAGGAGAGGAGGGACAGTATTAGCCTATACCAGAATACACTGTTGTGCTAATTTACATAGAACTGAAGAAAGTGCTGCCATCTATCCATACAGGTTCTCTCAGCTTCATGCTAATCCTCTGCTAGGGAAGCAGAGCTTGACTGGGAAACTTTAATTCCATGGAATGCTAAGAGCTTTAATTACCAATTGTAGCCTAGCAAACAAAACAAGAACAAAAACACAGAACCCTTTCTGGCCAAGGGACAGGATTTTGAAAAAGTAATTTCTAGATTTGTTTGCACAATTGCAGAAGTTTGCTTTCTGCTGAAGTGCTCATTCAGGCTTCACTATGTCCTGCAAACTCCTTTAGAAGCATCTCCACACAAGTGTCTCACTTTTTCTGACCCAGTCTTCACTTCATTGGTTCTTATCTCTGGACCTAGTTTACCCTGACAATTGGCCAAAACTTCTCCATAGGCTCTCCTAAGAAGCTTGTGGTAGCATCTGTACTTGCGAAGAATGTCTACAGTTTAAAGGTATCATATTCTTAAGATGGGTTCTGAAGCCCACCTTCAGAAACACACAAGAATACCTGTTCTTGGAGCTACCACCTCTCATCCCCAGCAACAATAGATTCCCAAAAGAATGTGCTTTCTTCTCTCAGGCCTTTTAATTTTATTTTTATGTTCCTATGGAATGGTTAGTGGTTTTAGCATAAGCATTTGATGGTTCCAGTTTCTGCACTCTGTTCAGTATTTGATTGTGCCTGATTTTTGTATTTGGCTTTTATGCTGGCTTGTTTTACGCAATTGTAGGTTTTTATTGTAATACTATATTTTTCTCCCTTTGAATACCTAGAAAATTCATTTAATGAGGCATCTCATAAACAAGAATAATAAATTGGAAGTTAATAAAACTGGCATATTTGATTTGCCTGAACTTGTACGAGTTCCAGGAGGCAATAGGACTCCACTGCCAGAGGCATGCTGAAGATCACATCCCCAGAATTTAAAGTGATCAGACACCTGAAAACCCAATGAACTGCCCTGACATGCCACAAGCAACAGACAATGTAATGGTCAATTAACCTAACAGAGATGTTCTGTGCAATGAGAGAGCTGCACCTTCCATTCCCCTGGAAAACAGAATTATTGCTTACCTGTTGCACTGCTGGATGCTCATCATCTCTATTTAAAGGGATCTCCGATTCAACATCTTCCCACCCAGGAACCCTCTTTAAGGCAGGATCTACCACCTTCGTTTCCTTACTGACCTGGGTGCTTGACTGGCGATGGTGAAAGAAAAGGCTTTTCTGTGGCATGGGCAGAAACCAGGCCATGGCGAAGGCAACGGACACGGCAGTGAGAGAGATCACATTCAAATTGAACAGAGGCCAGTCAAATACAGACACCAGGATTTGTCCAGAAACAGAGCCCACTGTAAAACCCACAAGTGTAGCACTCCGACAGTAGCTTGTGACTTTTTGATACAACGTTAGGTCCACAACGCTATAGATGTAGGAATAATAGGCAATTTCTGTGGCAGTCACCAGTCCATAGAAGAACTCCAGGAACTGAATAGCCAGCAGTCCTTCTGCATAAAGCAGCATAAACCATGTCACTATAAGGCTTAGTCCTTGTAGAAGGATGACAGGCTTGTAGCGGAGATAGTCTGTTGCCAGGAAGACAGGAAAGAGCAGCACCAAATAGGAGTAAGTCCATACTGGATAAATTTCATTGAAGACCTAAATGAAGAAGAAGAAAAAGATACGTACATTTGTTAACAGAAAATTCATATTCTCACAGGTACAATTTACAGCTCTTTCAAATACAAGCTTTTGCGTAACATCAAACTGTGCAAGGGGTAGTTGCCAAGCAAATTCTCTCTAGAGAGACCATCATACAGCCAGAGTCCCTTGGAAAGCATGGAGCATCTGATGGCATTTGGTAGTCATTTCTAGAGAGGGGAAATGGAGAATGAGAAGAGTATGCTCGCTGGTCCACACTGCAACCTCACTCCATCACCCCAGTGTGATTTGAGAAGAAACAATCTCAGGGAGAACAGCTATTTCCCCCCCTATTTGTGGTTTTAGGATCGAGTCAGAGATATCCTGCTCTGTTAAAGAAAGGATGGGCAACCTCTGGCACTCCAGTTCTTATTGGACTCCAACTCCCACTAGTCCCGGGCTGTATGGGCAATATTCTTTTTTTTGCAAATTAATTTTTTTTTATTTTCAGTAAACATACATACATTCATAAATTACACATATATAGGTTACATATTTAACTTAGGCTCTATCATGCCTCTGAGTTCCCTCCATTTCTTTGGTAAGTATCAAATAAAATTCTAATGTATGGGCAATATTCATGGCTGATAGGAGTTGCAGTTCAGCTACAGAGTCAGAGGCTCCCCATCCCTGTATTCAGGCTCCACCCCACTGACCTTTACACACAGCTGCAGGGAATTATTTTTATGTGTTCAGCACAGAAAAATAAACTTGTGCTGACTAGAGTGGGGGAGGGAGAAGAGAAGGTAAAATAGGTTAAGAAAAGTGGTCCAAAATCAAAGTTTCAGAAGCAGTGCCTTACTAGGGTTGGCTGGCATGACACCTTATTATCTCAGGCTTGGACACTGCAGTAGTAGTGCAGGCTGATATTTCCAGCTTGAAATGTACCAAATACATACTGAAACAGAGTGCACGTGGGGTTAGTTGGAAAAGGCAACAGAAGATGACCCTGTAATGTTTACAAGCTCATTTGCACGAAAAAGTTATGTGTTGTTGTTTTTTAATCTTCACTATGGAGAACAAGCACACAAACCTGGAAGAACAGAATTGAAAATACAGAGTCACACACAGCTAATCGAAACAACAGTCACAAAAGATTTGTTGCAAGATCAAGATGTATAAAAAGCAGCAGTGAGCTAAGTGAATAAAAACTTGTAAGACTGGATATTTCAGAACCTTATCACAAAATCTTCAGTCAATTTTGCTGTCATCTGCAAGAGTCAGGATAAAATCATTTGCAAGGACTTACAGATTGCTAAAGGTTGAGACAGTCTGCATTATTTCATTATCATTATTCATAAAAGGTAAAAAAAATCCAGTTAAAAAACTGATAGAGGTAGAACTATGGAACTTGTTTCATGATTTCTATTCAAGTGACAGCTGTCCTTGCAATAGCTGTCTCCAAGGGCAAAATTTTAAAAGTATGGTTTCTCATAAATAAGTCCTATTCAGATCAATGGGATTACTCCTTGGAAAGCATGTTAATGATGCAGTCTTCAACCAGCAAAGGTCTACCTGTTCATTATGGCACATTACTGGCATTACTGAAATTGGGCCTTTAATTGTTTCCTGGACGGATTTTCTCCCCACTAAAGGTGTTCAGCCCTTTAATGACTAGTTTCCTAAATTCAAATGGCATTATTTTCCTGTCCTGTTTACCTTTGTTTTTATTAGCTTCCCTTTTGCAAAAAACAGAAATGAATTTACTTATTTTTAAGAAAATGAAGGTCAAGCGTGTGCACTCTCTCCAAAACGCAGGCAATACATCCCTTGAAAAACTGAAGCAGGGAGCAGGTGCCAAAAGCGACCACGGGTTTAGATGAGATTGAAGGCCAGCAGCACACCAACTGTATATTCTCTCAACAACTTTGAGTCAACCAGCTTGTGCTGATGATGATGGGCAACAAAGGTAAGCTCCCCAAGCCCTCAACCAAGGGTCAATAATGCTTAGTCCATGTAAGATGGCCTAGGGCTGCAGCTTGTAAGAACTGCTGCAGGCCAAGGCTTGAATGAGAAAACCCTAAAATGCAACAGGCAGCAACTGAAGTCTCCATAATAACTGAGTGAATGACGGCAATTCCAAATACAGTAACAGTTACAGTAGACGCAAGTTTGATCTAGGTGAGGGATGGGCAGGAGATAAGAGCAAAATCTTCTGGTAGGAATTATATCACTCATTTGCACTACCACCATGCAAATCATAGAATCATATAATTGTAGAGCTAGGGCCATCTATTCCAACCACCTGCAAAGCAGGAATCTTTTGCCCAAGGTAGGGCTTGAACCCATGACCCTGAGATTAAGAGTTTCATGCTCTACCAACTGAGCTACAAATATATGGTTAAAAATTATGAAATGGTTCTCCAAATACATGTTTGGGTTAAAAGTGGGTTCTGGGTCTGAAAAGTTTGAAGCGTATGGCTCTATAGGATTCTGCAGTAGATCAACAATGATTTTTGAATCCGAGTCTGGGATAGCTGAGTTGGTAGTGCGTGAGACTTAATCTCAGGGTCGTGAGCCTGAACCCCACTTTGTGCAAAAGATTCCTACATTGCAGGGAATTGACCTAGATGATTCTTGGTGCTCCCTTCTGACTCTACAATTCTATGATTCCAAGTCGTCTAACAAAGGATTATACTGTATACTCCCATTATACTGTACTTCTGAAATTAAGGAAGGAGAGGTGATCACACAAGGAAGGGACTTTTCTTAAATAAGGAGTATGAGCTATATTGATTTCCGGCACTCAAAATAAATGTGTGGGCTCAGGATTCTTTAATTCTAAGTGCATGCCTTTTGCACAGGGATGCAAGATTCCAGTAAAAATAAGTAAACCCCACATGCCCACCCTGATCTGTCAACCTCTGCATACTATGCAGTATACCAGTGACAGCAGGACCCCATCGCAGGCTAATGACGCAAGAAAAGTCCCCGTACTTTTAGTAACCCTTTGGCAAGTCGAAGTCAGAAGATCCACCTGCTGCTGCTCAGGACAGTGCCAAACTTTCCCGCCGTGACATCCGCTTTCCCTCCCGCTTCCACCAAGGGGATCACGCGCTTATGAATCTACCCGTAATTCTGACTTCCCCTATAGCTCCAGCAGCCAGCCATTCATCCATACCGAGTCCCGGGAAGCTTTAGCTTTTCAAACCAAGGGGGGTCGGGGGGGGTCTTCAGCCTACCTGGCAGCCATACCCGCAACAATTGGGCGCTAGGGAAGGGTCCTCTGCACATGCTCGAGAGCCCTCTCTCCTTAGCAGGACCGACGGCCGAGGCGGAAACACAAAGCCCCGGGCTACTAGCACTGAAGGGACAAAGCCCTTGGGAGTAAAGCTCTACAGAGCTCGGTGGGGCTTACTTCCGAGGAGACCCCCGGACGAATCTCCTCTTCGAAACGCTGCGGACTAAAAATGCCGCCGCCGCCCGTGGAATACCTGAGTCTCGGTGAGGTTCTTGTCCGGCCCCAACAGGTAAGGCGTGAGGAAAGGCTCCGACGGCCGCAAGCTGGCGAAGAAGCCGTAGCCGCAGAGCACCGCCGTAGGCAAAGCCCAGCCGAAGGCGCGCGGAGCCCGCCCCGCGCGGCGAGGCAACAAGACGCGGGACCGGAGCCCGTCCAGGACACCCTGCGCTTCCATCCGACGAGCCCCGCGATGGGGCGTCTCCGCGTATGTACGTCCCTCTCTCTCTCTCTCTGAAGTGCAGCGCTCGCTCGGCTCGCACAAATCTGCGCCGCTGCCCACGCGGCCGAGCGCCAAAGGCACCTTGGCCCTGCGCAGTAGCGCGCGCGGGAGGCACGCCCCGCAACTTCCGGTGTCGGTTCGGGGAGTTTTTTGTGGTAGTGGGAGCGGGGGACGGAAATCTCCGTTCGCCCCCGCGGAGCGTTGTAAAGAAGTGCAATGCGAGGGGCTCAGGAGGCGGTCGTTGAATTGGAATTTAAAGAACTGCACCTTTGCTGCAACCTGAGAGGTGTGGCTTGCGGGTGTCCCCACACCACACACACACATAGATACACTGGGCTCTGGTTTTTTTAATAAACATATGCCTTGCCGTGGCGAAGGGGCTTGAATAACTCAGAGAAGCTGTGACCTATGTCGTGCAGGGCCACCAAAGATGGAGAGTTTTGACCAAACGTGATCCACCTGGAGCAGGAACCGGCAAGCCATTCCAGTATCCCTGCCAAGAAAACTCCATGGACAAAGACAACAGGCATAGATATGGTTTTCCCAGTACAGTGGTACCTCGGGTTACATACACTTCAGGTTACAGACGCTTCAGATTACAGACTCCGCTAACCCAGAAATAGTACCTCGGGTTAAGAACTTTGCTTCAGGATGAGAACAGAAATTGTGCTCCGGCGGCAGCGGGAGGCCCCATTAGCTAAAGTGGTGCTTCAGGTTAAGAACAGTTTCAGGTTAAGTACGGACCTCCAGAACGAATTAAGTACTTAACCTGAGGTACCACTGTAGTGATGTATGGAAGTGAGAGCTGGACCTTAAAGAAGGCTGATCACTGAAGAATTGATGCTTTTGAATTATGGTGCTGGAGGAGACTCTTGAGAGTCCCATGGACTGCAAGAAGATCAAACCTATCCATTCTTAAGGAAATCAGCCCTGAGTACTCACTGGAAGGACAGATCCTAAAGCTGAGGCTCCAATACTCTGGCCACGTCATGAGAAGAGAAGACTCCCTGGAAAATACCCTGATGTTGGGAAAGATGGAGGGCGCAAGGAGAAGGGGACGACAGAGGACGAGATGGTTGAATAGTGTTCTCGAAGCTACCAGCATGAGTTTAACCAAACTGCGGGAGGCAGTGGAAGACAGGAGTGCCTGGCGTGCTCTGGTCCACGAAGAGTCGGACACGACTAAACAACTAAACAACAAAAATGATGTTTCTAAGTGATTTTTCAATTTTTAAATATTGTTATTATCACAATACCTCTCTTCATCCGAGAATCACAGGGCGGTTCACAAGTCATTTATATAAGGGAATGGGCGTAGTCAAGGGTGGGCAGGGAGGGGCAGCTGCCCCCCCCATAAATCAATGCAAATCAATAGAAATACATAGCTAACTGGGGTTCTCCTCCACCAACAAAAGGCCTTTCTCCTCCCCCCAACAAAAATCATGGTTACGCCCATGTATAAGGGTGTAATCCTATGGTTCCTGAGAGAGCATCTCAGGCCATGGGATTTTGCAGATTCTGCAAGTGTCTTTCCTTAGGCTACATATTTGACTCTTGGATCCAGTTGGTCAAAAGTCACCATCAGGAATATCCGGAGTCAGTTTTGAACCATCTGAATGAAAGATGGTGCTGGAACATTGGTGGAAAGGTTGCTGTGCATGATCCAATGTTGATTAGACATTAGAAACCAAGGCAAACTTCTTGACATGGAAACTGCTAGAAGCTGGCATGGGAAGCACTTGTGTAAGTAAGTAGTCAGTAATGTGTGAAAGTATATAGACCCAAGTTCAGACCCCACTAGACCCAACATCTGTGCTCTCTTACAATAGGAGCCAGCATGGTGTAGTTGTTAAGAGCAGTGGACTCGTAATCTGGTGAACTGGGTTTGCTTCCCCGCTCCTCCACATGCAGCTGCTGGGTGACCTTGGCTAATCACACTTCTCTGAAGTCTCTCAGCCTCACTCACCTCACAGTTTGTTGTGAGGGAGGAAGGGAAAGGAGATTATTAGCTGCTCTGAGACTCCTTAAGGGGAGTGAAAGGCGGGATATCAAGTCCAAACTCTTCTTATTCTAGGTTGTATTCCACTAAGTCCTACTCAGAGTAGACCCTAATAAACCCTAATGATGGGCACATCATTCAGTCACCTTGGGCCAGTCACTGTCTCTCAGCCTAACCTACCCCACAGGGTTATTGTGAGATTAAAATGGGGAAGGGACAACAATGTACACCACCTTTGGCTCCTTTGAAGATAAAGTGGAATATAACTGATAAAAAATTGAATGTCCATTAACTTCAGTGGGTCTACTCTGAGTACAACTAGGTTATATTATTTTATCAAGGATATTGTTGTCCTGTTTATCATTTAAAGTATCTCTCTCACACACATACTATTAGATAGAAAGCTGTGCCTTAATTAAGCATCTGACCTTGTGGCTGCAGCTGACATGAATTTTAGGTGATGCAATTGTTATATGAACTTTCAAAAACAAAGAGGCTCTGAATAATATGGTGTCACAACCACTACCAGTTCTCATGACTGTTTTGCCTATCATTTTGTGGTTTAGGACCCATTGATCTGACACATTATTTTTGAATCTGTGTTGTCACAATTGATTGCTATCCAGATCTAGAAATAGCAGGAGGAATCCTTGAGAATTAGTGTACTAGGTTACTAGCCACAAGGCTTCCCTTCTGTACACTCAACAGTATCCTTTCTCTTTCCTTGCTGAACTTCAACTAAACTTCTGTTATTGAGTTTCATGAGTTTTACCCAGATCCAAAGTCAGATCTAAAAATAGCCTTTGCTCTATATTAAGGGAAATGTCCACAATATGCAGGATAGGCCCAGGTCTCATACACAGAGGGACCACACTGATATTGACAAACAGTACATTCTTCCTGAGAGCCTCTCAAATGAATGTACACTCCCCACCCAGGACTCTTGGGGGCTTTAAAAGGCCCTGCTCCAAGGAGTGAAAAGGGCTCAGGAAACAGGGCTGCTTCTGTGCCCTGCCTAGATTAGTCTATACTTCTAGAACAAGACTTCAGTCTAGACACATCATGTAAGGAGCTTCTCCCCTCTGAAACTTTGAGGAGCCTGAGTCTTCATCAACCTAATAACATAATTTGGATCCCTCTCTCAGTTGAATTTTGCATGAAGTACAAAGTCAGAGTGAAGTCACCTCAGAACCTATCTATTTCACCAGAGTAAACCAGTTTCAGTTATTGCTGAAGGCGCTCTCAAAGCATGTTGTGGCAAGCATCATACACGAGACTGTTTCTGCCTAATGACTAAGCATGGTCTTTTGAAATTTCAGCTGTAGTCACCTAGGAATCACCTTATTCCACATAAGATCAGCTGAATGTATTGCAAAAGACAGGGCCAACAGACAGAAAGGGAAAATAATATTTCCTGGTTATAGTGTACTTGTATTGTAAAGAGCTTCTGATTTAATTAAGATGTGAGCTAATGGGGGACACTATTAGAAAGTTTAAAATGCTGGCCTGAGTTAAGCTACATAAATTCTAAACAAAATAATCAATGATACAATATTGCATTAATTATGAAGTACTAAAGTTATTTGTATTAAAATTATCATGCAAATATTGAGCTACCTGGATGTTGACAACTGAATACTGTGGAATTTCCAAGTAAACATGAATATAATAATAGTAATAATAATAATAATAATTATACCCCACCCATCTGCCTGGGCTTTCCCAGCCACTCTGGGCAGCTTCCAACAAAATATTCAAATGCAGTAATGCATCAAACATTAAAAGCTTCCCTAAACAGGGCTGCCTTCAGATGTCTTCTAAAAGTCTGATAGAATTGTGTTGTAGGTAGGTCTCAAACTCAATTTCTCACCTGTGAAATGAGACTATTTTTAGCCAAATCATCCTTGCTACTTTGAGGAAGGATTAAAGAAAATATATGAAAAGCTTGCTTCGTTTTCATTAGCATATTTTATGGGAGCGAAGACATTGCAATGAAATTATTTTGCCAAGGTGTGTTCATGGACCACACAGATACAACAAAGCAGAGCTGTAGGCTCCTTTCTTTACTTTTGCAGGTTTCTCTTCCTTGCATCCTTGGATTTCTCTCTGCTATGTCAACCTGAGTTATCTGCATTGGTAAAGGCAGGCGACACAGTATATCCATGTACTCATGTTTGTGCAACACCCCTACAAATAGCTGGATGTCAGAGGCTAAGCTTAGGATCATAGCTGATTGTTTAAGACCAATACAATGTTATTTGCCAAAAGTGAAATGGAAAATAAAATCCAGTTTAAATAAAGTACAATGAATACAGGAAGAATAATATTCATATGGTAAGCATATGAGCTGGCTGTGTGCAGGAACTCTGAACAGAAAAACATAATAATGTTGCAACCCAGAGTTTGAGTCAGATGCTTTGAAGTAAACTCATTCTTCACAGTTATAAGAAATAACAACAATGAATGGCTTGTTAAAAATTTAACATGCTTGATAAAGTGAATCGGATGCATCTAGCAGTAATCAGCTTGGCAAAAAACTTCAGATTTTTACAAAACAACCACTGCCTCAGATTAGATCTAATTAAGCACTTATCCAGTTTTCTATGACTTTGGGCCAAATTGCATGAAAGTCATGGTGAGATTTCTAAAAAAAAATTATATTTCATTCAAAGCAGATGTAGGCTGAAATTGATCAAGGTTTAACCCTTTCCCCCACTACCATTTGCCTTATAGAAATTGCTCCCCACTTCTAAATTGATGTTAGCCCATGTGGGGGCTTCCCCATTCCTCAACTAGAACTAATAGCAGCTTTGCGATAATTTATTTTAGTTGGGGAAACAGTGTAGGGGAATGGAGCCACATGCCTCCAATAGCACCAGTGACTGGATCCTGTTCAGGCCCTTCCCCAGTTGATTTTATACTTTAAAAAGAAGTAGTAAATGTCTCCTACATCATATATAGTTTGGGCCTTTGTTCCACAGCAGGAAAGAATGAAACAGCATTTGCTATCCATGGGTGAAGGATGGGGAATCTGTGCCGCCTCCAGATTGTGCTGGACTCCAAATCCCATCCAGCAGCTAGTATGACCAGTATTCAGAGATGATGGGATCTAAACTTAAGTTCCTGCACCCAGGCTGCAAACTTTACTCATTGCACCACACTGGCTGAGCCATGATTTCAGTGTTTTTGAACTAATTCCTTTCTAGCATTTCCCCTCATACAGTGTCAGTTTTGTTATACAGAAATAAGAATACAGCACATTTTCTTTGCCTCTTAGTAACAGTCCAAAGGTCTTCCAGTTCAGTGATTTTTAAAGCTGTTGGAATAAACGGGAGCTGCCACCAAGTGTGCTTTTTACACATTAGATATGCATTGTTTTGCATTTTATTCAGAAAATATGAATAACATCATGAAATAGATCCTGAGAAAGTGTTAAGCATCTTGCAGAAAGATTTACCACCCGCTTAGGAATTTCAGTGTTAATCCACCTCCAAAGTCATGGAAGGAAGACCTAACCATAAATAGTTAGCAAAATACATGACTGTGCATTTGGATACATACCTTACATTACCATTTCTACTCATCTTAAATCATTCTCTAATATGCAGTGTAAGTTCTTTTAAACGCTTTCCCCACATACAATGAAGTCAATAATTGTTGGAAGCACAAACATCTAGATGATATGCAGAAAATCACAGAACTCTACAATTCTTTGATTTCCTACTTATCTTTGGGAACTGCCCTTTTCACTTTGGAACTCATCTGAGATAATGTAGAACCAATGGCGGTGTTTGTCTACTTAGATCAGTTATACTGACAAATGTTGTGAATATTCATTTATCAGCAGCAGCAGGGATGGCTTTTGTGAAGAATCAGGACAGGAGTTACCAACGTGGCACCTGTGGCTGTAGTGGAGCTCCTGAGGTCTTGCCCAGGTGCCCCCTCTGAGCTGTCTCCTTGGCCATATGGGTGCTTACCTTTCCTCTCCTTAGGGAGGAAGTTGAAAGAGCAACACTATTCCCCACTTCTCTTTCAGCTCTATGCCCTTTCCAAGGCTGAAATTAATTCTGCTAGATCCAACTTCTATCCAGGTCCCATAGTAAGGGAAATATGTGCACTATCTTTCTGTCTCTCATGGAGGTGGGGTGTGATCTGCAGAGGAGAAATGAAAATTGGGTGGTGCTGATAGCACGGTCTCAAAAATCCAAATGTGCCTTCAGGCCTACAAATGTTGGTGACTCCTGAATTAGAACATTACCAACTAACCTCCCCTGAAGGAATGGCTCTTCAGAATCCTTTGGTAAACAAAGCTCATATGTCTGCTGACAGCTCACTGATTAGAGACTTCTGACCCCACTCCTCATTCCTGCTCTTACTATCTGGTTTAAGCATGCTGTTCTGAGCATGGAAGAGGGAAGGTAGGAAGTGCAGAAGAAGGCAAAGGCAATGATGGTAATACATTAAGGTATCTATTCACAGTGATAATGGAAAATACAATTGCTTGTTTATCTTATGCATTCACAGTACTTAAATAGGTATGAATGTCTTTTAATTGAATTTTCAAAGCTATTCCAATCCACAGCTTAAAGTGCTTTGGATACGCACACCATAATCACTCTAAAAGAGTTTTTTGTTCTGGTTTCCCCTTTTACAACATCTGGTATCAGCAAGCTTAAAGGTTGTGGGGCTTTCAGTATGACAGTCTTCTGTTCAGCCCCTAAAACACATCACAACCAAAGAGTTCTATCCGAAGTACAATACTCAGATTCCATGTTTTTGGAACGACACGAAGGAATCGGGAAAATATTGGTGGCCTGAAGTAGTTCTTGACTAGGCCACCACTGTTAATGTTGCCTGTGAACACCTGAAAACAAGCATAACAAAATGAGTGGACAAAAGTGCAGAATGAATGCACAATGAGTAGACAAAAGGTTGGACTAACTCATATTCCCACAATGGCACATAATATCTAAGTTCATATAAACCTGTGCAGTCCCTTATGTGTCAGGCCATTGGGCCATCCTTTGAGTCCACGGCAAACACTGTACCAATTATGATTCCCTAAGTTCTCAGGCAGAGATCTTCCCAAGTTCCATTCCCCACAGTGGCGTGGGGGGATCTGCTACACATTAGAATTTGGACCTAAGGCCTCTAGCTTTTGATCTTTACAATAAAAAGGTAGCTCCAGTATTTTATTCCATGTTACACAAGCCATATCTAATGATCACTGGTCCCTATATTGCTTGTAAGAACTCTAAATCCTTGGTGAAGCAAAATGATTTGGCAGTATAGAGCCACTGAGTCAAACCTGGCAAATCAAGACTGTTAAAGGAGACCTCAGCAGTAGGGGGGAGTGGCCAACATTTTTAATGCTTAGCATAAACAAAAATAATAAAGAGGGAGGGAGAGGAAGAACTGATACCTTTTCCATGGAAGTTGAATCATTCATGTAAGGCTTCCACACTGAACCATCATCGCTGTAGAGGATGGAAAATGTCTTCACATACATTTCACTGTACATTGATTTAGCTCCTTGTGTTATGATGCCTGTTATCTTCTTAGGTTGAAGGAGATCAATCTGCAGCCATTGTTGGTTGTTGTTGGACTGTAAAATTAATGAGAACAATAATAACACTGAGTTGTGCAAGTTCACTGGTGAATATCCAATACATGCAAATCTTTAACTGAGTTCTACAGAAGTGCACAGGGTCACTGAACACTGGATGAAGACTCTAAAATAGCCAAGTGTTTAGCATCCGTCCATGTATTCTTTATTTAATTATATGTATCAATTGACCTACAATCAAAATAATATGTAAAGTGGAAGTAATTCAAAGAAAATAAAACATAGTTGTTAAAAGAAAGCAATGAAAAATTTAAAGCTAAATAACCAACACTTCATTCAAGCACAATTCCATATATGTCTGCTCAGAAGTAAGTCCTATTAAGCTCAGTATTCCAGGGTTAAGTGTGTATATTAATCAAGGATATCACCTGCAGGCATTACAGCTGCTGATCCTGTGTACACTGGAGTAGATCCAATGACTTCAAGCTACAGGTTTTTGTTTTTTTTTAACGGAGTTCATTCACTAGCGCTAGCGCTAACTTCTTTCCTCTTTTTCTGTTGATTTCTTTATATGCTATTTTAATATGATGGTTAGCTTGTGTGCCACCCTGATTACTTCATTTTTACTCTACTTCTACATTATTAAAAAAATAAACAACTGCAGAAGCTTTGATTTTGCAGCTTTCGTCTTTACCTTTGCTTGCCAGGCATTCATCTTCCCTTTGAGATTGAGGCGGGCAAGAGATGGCTCCCATGAACCCAACCAAGTCTTCTTATAAGAAGAGGCTGTAATTTGCACATTCTTGATAGCCGCACTTTCAATTCCCAACGGCATAAAGCAATCTATTATAAAAAATATGGACACATCCTGGTTAGATCTCCTAAGCAACAGTATGGTTTACAGCAAAGATGTACACACAGAAAGGCCTCAGCTGCAGGGTCCGGGTCTTACCTTCCGTATCACAACCCAGGAGTTCCATACGAAGAGTAGGCCTGTTATAGAACTTGGTTGGATACACCCTAATATACCTAGCAACAAGAGGAGGGTCAATGAGGTTTTCTTTTATTCCATGGGCATCTGAATTGCCTTCAAAAACCTAGTGGAAACAAAAGAGCTCTGTAAGCAACTCTGTGGTATTCGTTAATGAATGCAGTCCCAGTGAAGTATCTCACGTATATTTTTTTACATGGATTCTGCCCATTGCCTGTTCAGACCCAGAAACCTCCCCCCTAAATAAATTCACACTTGACTCAAATTTTAGTTTTGGTTTTTGGCAGAATTTAGGCCACAATTTTATTGATTACAGAAAGTGAGTGGTTCCATAGGCTCTGGTTTGACTAGCTCCCTGCCATGCAGGTAGCGCTGACCCAGAGTTCCAGCATAGGTCAGCCAAGGGTGAACACCTGGATAAGCGAAAAGTCGGGAACTATGTCCACCACCCAAATGTCCCCCTGGACTCAGGCACAGGCACAACCCCCTCTCGGGTTGACCAAACCATTTGAGTCCCTGGATTCCTTTAACGGAATACCCTTCACATAGGGATGGCGAAAGCATTCTCCCATCCCTATCAACTGAACCAGAGCCTATCCGCAACCTTACAAGTTGTGACGATTTGCTATGCAGCAGGCGAAACCCAAATGGCAACAGCCAATCAGCCAAGTGGGGAAAATTCCTGCAGTGCCCCTGTCCCAATGACAGACAACACACAACGGCATAACAAGGTCAAGAGCAAAAGCCCTAAAAGTAGGGAGAGGTGGGTGGGTGTTCTAAATTCACGCAACGAAAGAGGAAGCTATGGGTCACATGCATGGGTATAAATAGGTCCCTCGAACTGTTTGGACTGCGTCCCATTGGCCAGATTGCACCTAGCTATGAGGGACCTACCAATCGGGTGTTGTGGCTGACGAACCTTACCCACCCACAACACAGGGGGTTGGTTCCAGGTCTCACCGCAATATGTACCCTCTTTAAGGGAGGACACGATTTCTATACAACTGCTCGGGCTAAAAAACATGGACCATAATAGCCCTGAACCAATTTTTATTCCAATTAACCATGCATAATAAATGGTGGCTCTCTAGGTGGAGATGTGTTTCAGAAGATGCACCCAGCCAGTTCAGTGGGGACTGGATGAGAATTGCAATATGAATGGATATACACATGTCAATGCACATTTATATCCTCATGGGCTACATGTGGAAAAAGTTACTTTCATGTGGTCATATATGTTTAGCACTGGCATCTAGTATTCATATAAGTTTTGTTGTTGTTTAGTCGTTTAGTCGTGTCCAAGTCTTCGTGACCCCATGGAGCAGAGCACGCCAGGCACTCCTGTCTTCGAGTGACTATAAGTTTAGCAGTTGTATTCTCATATTTATTTCTTTATTGTCATAGTCCAGGAGTCTAACAGTAACAACTGCACCACATTGGCTCTCTTTATATTAATCTATATTATCCCTTGAGCAAAAACTTCAATGCCTGCTGCCTTTCCCCCCCCCCCAAGTGGAAAACAGGGACAAGTACAGTAAATATACACACCTTCTGTGCCCCTAAGTGATTCCCTTTAAAAGCAACCCATTTTCTTCCATCTTTGCTATAGGCAATGACGTACTCCATTGTATACAAGGAACGCATTAACTGCTTGGCTCCTTGGGTCTGAATGCCTGTGATTAGAACCTGGTTTTCTAGGTCCACCTATACAGGAGCAAAACAGTAGATCCATATAAGTGCAGTTTCATTGGAAAGGTATCCTATTTGTGAGAAAGACAAGTATGATTTTGGCACATGCACATGTAAAACTCCATGGTATATGACTAGTTCTATGTGTATGTTGTGACGCAGCCAGTTTATTTTTATTTTTCAATGTTCATTTTTTCATATAATATGCAGCTTTATTCTTTTTCTGTCTGTAATGATGCTACTGACAAAGACAAAAACATATGAAAGATAGTTAGGATCTGGGGTCCCTTCCAGACCACTGGGCCCCAGTAATTTGTACCAGCTCCCCGCTGCTGTCCTCATCAGCCTTGGTGCTCATTATCCTATTGGGGAAATCATACACAATCCCACCTTTGATACTATTTGTGCCAGCAAATGTTTTGGGGCAGTCACACTGCTTCATTTCCAATCAGTGCATACAGAACAAAGGATATCCACCACAGAAGGCAGTTCCACTAGGCAGGTATGGCCAAACTTGGCCCTCCAGATGTTTTGGGACTACAACTCCCATCATCCCTAGCTAACAGGACCAGTGGTCAGGGATGATGGGAATTGTAGTCCCAAAACATCTGGAGGGCCAAGTTTGGCCATACCTGCACTAGTGCTTCAATAAACTACCTGCCTGTTGTTGTTTAGTCATTTAGTCGTGTCCGACTCTTCGTGACCCCATGGACCAGAGCACAAGACTTTTTAGGAGCAAGGTACATTTCCTTAGAAGGCTATGTAGTCCTACTTTAGAGTTAAGCAATTGGGACACTTGAAATAAGTAAAATCAAGAGTCTCATTCAGGACAAAAAAACCCATACCAAAACTGGAAAAACATTTGGCATCTGCATGATTGCACAGTGATAGGAATATATAACTGGATACAGCAAAGATCTTCTGACCTCCTGAAGGCCATGAACCATTTTGTAGCAAGGGGCAAACAGAGAGCAAGTCAGAAGTAGAAAACAACACTTTTGTTGACAGGTCATATTTTCCTTCTAAGTTCTGGGGGCATTGTCTTTTGTTCTTTCAGTAGTGGTACTATTTACCAATACAAAAGCCCTTTCTCTAGATATTCAGAATTCAAACAAACAGTATTAAGTGACCTTTCTACCCTAGCTGATGAAGCAGAAGTGTGCCAAAAAGTTAACTATTGCCCTAAGTACACGCAAGCCCTCAGATGGACCTCAAATCTCTCTCTGTCTCAGCCATGAACTTCAGAAAAATGTTTCAAAACATTCGTAGCCACTACAATAGGCTTAGTATTTTCTTTTTCAAAGCTGACACAGAACTGCAGAGTTGAGAAGATTACAGACGTGATCACAGGGCCTATAGGTCAATCCCCTATTCCCAGACCCAAACAACTTTTAACCCACTGATTGTTATCTCACCACAAACAACCTATTGGGCCACCAGATGACTCACACAAGACTGTCAAGAAGCCACAGAGGCCTAGCCAGGCATCTTTAGGCAATTTGGCCTGACACCAAACATGGCAATCCATCAGATTATATTGATACAAATCCACATCACCCAGCATCTCACCTCAGATTGAAGCTGCCCCTGATACCTTCAAAAAAGAGGAAAGGTATAAGCTTTCCAAAGCTCATAAAAGCAAAATATGACCCCAACAGTCTCAAATGGAAGTATATGAATTTATTTAGAGCCCCACAAATTTAAGAGCAAGCCCATCAAAGTCCAGTGTCCTGTTCTCACAGGCCAGCCAGATGCCTGCAGGAAGCCCACAAGAAGCACTGGAATGCAACAGCGCTCCCCACATTTGTAACTCCTAGGAACTGGTATTCAGAGGCATGATGTCCTGGATAGTAGTGATGGAACATTTGTTTAATCCTCTTATAAAGCCATCCAAGTTGGTGGTGGCTCTACAATTGCTGAAAGTGAATTCCAGAGTTTAGCTTTGCATGAAAATGTAATTTATTTGGTCTGTCCTGATTCTTCCATCATTTAGCTTTATTAGACAGTCCTGTGAGTTCTGGTATAATGAGAGAAAATTTCACCACGTTCTCCACACCATGCATTATAGACCTCTGTCATGCCCCACCACTCGCTCTGCTTTTTATTTAACCTGAAAAGGCCCAATTGTTGGCACCTCTTCTCATAGGGGAATTGTTCCAGCTCCTTAATCATATTGCATGCTCTTTTCTGAACATTTCCCAACATTTCCCATTTTTGCAGTCACAAGAGAATTTTAATAAATGTATCCTACTCTGTATCAAGTACAACAATGCTCTTTGGCCTGCAACTTTATCCATCAGGCTATTCCAGAAGTTCAAAGCTAAAGGACCTTCTGATGTCTAGACTATTAGTTCTTTTACCCTTGAAAATTCTGACCCCAAAGATACTTGGGAAATTATCAGGAAGATTTTTTCAGGGAAAAAGTGTTCTCTCCACTCTTGAGGTTGCAAAGCACAGCACTTGGTCTCCTCTCTATTTAAATCTCCCTTTGTGTAGAGATTTCCAAAAGGGATACATGACAAATCTGAAGAATCATGAATTGTGCAGGCTGTTTATGTTAGCCAGATTTAATATGTTTCCCTCGATGATAGTAAGAGGAAGATATTTAGCTCTCCCAGAATCAGAGCGTCTCTGCAAATGTAGTAAACAGGAACCTGATACTTTGGAGCATATTTTCTTTTCTTGTGATTTTGGCATTTATGCCAGAAGACAATTATTAGAGTCCTTACAACTCAACAGGCTCAATTCTATGCTACCAACGGTTCAGGACCTGCTCTCAGACAGGAATGATCAAATTACTTTAATAGTGGCTGAATTTCTGAGTGCTGTCCATGTAGAAAGACTGGGCCATTATAAAGAGATTTAGTTGTTCTTAATTGATTGGTGATGTGGTAGTGATATATTGTATTATTTATGCAAATTGATTTTCTCTGGAGTTAAAGATCTGACTGGGACAAACCTTGTTATGTTGAGCTTGTATTTTGCACAATTTGTATACAGTGTCTGTTTGATAATGTGTGGTTTGCTATGCCTAATAAAGGATATTCGAATTCGGTTCTTTTACCCACACAGGCCATCATACCTTCAACTCAGCATTTTTTAAAAATCAGGTTACTTCAAATCTATACTCATAAAACTGTTTCTGTGATCAAATCATACCTGGATCCAGGGAAGTTCACTTTCGTTCTTCCCAGCGCTCCAAGCATTGTATTTTCCATCATTATTTAATCTTGCCAGTTTAGGCTCCCAGTATCCTGGGTAAGACCAAACAGAAAACTGAAAAGCTTAAACGATGCCAGTTTTCAGAACAATTGTTTCAAAAAAGCAGTTTAGTGGTTGTAAACTACATTATTAACAATAAATAAAAGCTATTGAATCCCATTACAAACTACAATACACTAACACATTCTAACCCAACAGAACAGCCAAGGTCTTTACTATCCTTTTTTGCATGCTCCTTGCATTTTTGATGGAAACACGTTTGAATTGACTGATTCATTCATGACAAGAATGGACAAGATACTAAACATTATCAATAATACATTGGCAATCTGTAAACAAAATAGTGAGTGAGATTTTTTTTAAAAAACCCTGCTCTTAGGAGCAGTCCAAAGGGAAAGGTAAGTCCAGTTACGAACGACTCTGGGGTTGCGGTGCTCATCTTGCTTTACTGGCTGAGGGAGCTGGCGTTTGTCTGTAGACAGTTTTCCGGGTCATGTGGCCAGAGCAGAACACGGAAATGCCATTTAAATTCCCACCGGAGTGGTACCTATTTATCTACTTGCACTTTTTGGCATGCTTTTGAACTGCTAGGTTGGGAGGAGCTGAGACTGAACAACGGGAGCTCACCCCATTACGGGGATTTGAACCGCCGACCTTCCAATCGGCAAGCCCAAGGCTCAGTGGTTTACACCACAGTGTCACCCGCATCCCTCTTAGGAGCGGTCTAGAACTTGCTAAAACAAACACATTCTAATGCATTTCAAATGAAAAAATTGCTGTTGCTAATTCATCACCAGCAGGGCAATTCGCAGGTTGAGATGGCATTTTCAGAACCAATTTATAGATCAGGTCTCTGCTTGCTAACCAAACACGATCACAAACCACACTGAACGGCTGAGAAACCGACCTGTCAAATTAGAGCAGCCAGAGGCAAGCATAATCTATTTTCATTTTGCAATATGTGGCAAATATTTATATAATATATTAATCATGTGGACTACGGTAAGAAACTAACAAATATGGGGGAAATGGGGAGATTTTTTTAGAATAATAATTATAATACATCATAAGAGTCTGTACAAATGCCAAGACAATTCACAATTGTTTGTATTTGGAAATAATGTGTTGTTGTTGTTGTAATATTCTAAAGATTACAATATTGTAATATTTATAAATATTGTAAATAAAAATATTTAAACAAACACGTTATATTCAGTATGTTATACTGCATGCCTACTAGTTAGTATATTACCCATTTGTGCTGGCCATTTTGGTACCATGAAAGATAATTTATGTCTACCACAATGGGGAAAAATGGAAGCGTTAATGTTGGGCCACCACAGAATGTGGGTGTTCATTAAAGCAGTAGTCTATTGTGTAGTGGTTCCATTCCTAGATGCTAGAATTTAAAGTATATCACCTGCAAAGAGACAAAACATATTCAAATTAACGACTTAAATTCCTTCACTTTGAAATTTAACTTACCTATGTAGTTCGAAGCACTGATCTGTGAGTCTTTTATAATGCCACTTGCTAGACCCATGGGCAGCTTGCATCCTATTGAGAGGGATCAAACACATTAGCCCTACCTAAATTCTGGTGCTAGGCAGAGCAATCCTATACCCTAGGTTACACCTGGGGGTGAGATGGAGATGCACCATTGCTACATCTTGTGTGCACTTAGTCTGGGATGGGAAGGAAAAAATACACAGCCAGACTTATAAAAAAAATAAAAGCATGAAAATGGCAGACATGATCCCAGCATCCCTGGAAACTCTGCCAGTACCCACCAATCAGGGCCTGTCCCAGTGACAATGGGTTGCACCCAACAAGGTTTTCGTCAAAATAGACTCACTGAAATTAATAGACCTGAGTAAGCCATCTTGATTAATTTCAGTGCATCTACTCTGAGTTGTTAGGATTCTTGCTCCGTGTTTGCAGTCATGAGATTGTTGTCTATCACATGACGTTGTATGTTTACATTCCACAGTGTGGGAAGTGACGGAGACAGGATGTTTTGGTATTACTGTGTTCTGTGAATTGGGACTATTGTCCTTTGTTCTTTCTCTTTTTGCTGTCTGATGAGAAAGAGGAAGGAGCTAAGTCAGAATGCTCCGAGTGTATTATATGTAAATAAACGTAGATTAGCCAAAATGCTGTGCTACTGAGTTCTGTTATGCAAACTGCAAGGACTCTGCAGAATCGTAAGTGTGCTGATACCTCTTGGTATCAGTCGCTGTGGGGTTCGGGCTGAAGAAAGCATTTGAAGCTCCCGAACGGTTGACCAGGAGGGAGAGAACATGCTAGTCAGGCATGTGTCTCTGCCAGGGTCCTACACGCAAGTAGGACAATCCTAACAGTTGGACCAGTACTGTATTGGAAACAACACAATGCTAATTTACTAGCAATAGCTTGAAGTCCCACTGCACACACACTGCTTCCGAACCATGCAAAGACACTTATTTGCCTTGTTTTGTGAGATTCAATATGGTTAAACTCTGTTACCTGTATCTATAACAGTAAAGGAGGCTTGCATTCCTGCTTCCTGATATTCACCGACTTCTGTTTTTAAAAGCCATGTGCCAGCTTCTGACGGTTTCATTTCAACAGTACCAAATGAACCTTAAAAGCAGAAAGGAAATGCATGCACGTTTTTGTTAAGCATGCCTAAACTGCAAATGTGGTCAGAAGATGAGTAGAGCAGCATCATATTAAACCAAAGCCTACTCTGTTTTTTATGATTCTGCACTAACAGGAATTAGACATCAGGTGCAAGGTTCCTGAACTTTCACAAACATCCAGTTTTTTTGGTTGCTCTTGGTTAAATCATACAGTGGTACCTCGGGTTAAGTACTTAATTCATTCCGGAGGTCCATTCTTAACCTGAAACTGTTCTTAACCTGAAGCATCACTTTAGCTAATGGGGCCTCCTGCTGCTGCCACGACCCCAGAGCACAATTTCTGTTTTCATCCTGAAGCAAAGTTCTTAACCCGAGGTAATATTTCTGGGTTAACGGAGTCTGTAACCTGAAGTGTATGTAACCTGAAGCATATGTAACCTGAGATACCACTGTATTCAGCTTTAGACTGCCGGCTATGTATTCTCAGGCTATATTTTCACTGCATACGTTAGGATTTCTGATAAAAATCAATAAAGCAGAGCAGATCTGTAGACACGAACATTTTTCTCTTTGCATACTAACTTGTATTCAACCCAGTCTGCAAAGAGAAATGCTTAGCTCAATGTCAAGGTGATCGCAGGTGATTGACAGGTGGTTGGTGCCCACTCACCCGTCAAAGTGGCGATGGAGAATATTAGGATCCAGACTACCAGCTGGATCCAGTTCGTCACCCCTCTTCTTATGTAACCTAAAGGAGTTAGCCAGTGCATCTCAGAAGGCTAATGGAGGCAAAGTGGATTCTATTGCAATAATTTCTCAACCATTTACCATGGAAATCAGGGGTTGTTTATACGCTGACATGGACTGGGTCATTTGTCATTCTTTTAAAAAAAATCATATTCTTTTTTTATTCACATTGATATAACTACTTAAGAATTCTTCAGAGTCATTCCAACACCATAGAGAAGAGCATTTAATTTTCTGACAACAATATACGGATCCATCTGATTATATTTACCAGGAAGAAGAGGGTAAACACCAAGCTGATGATCTTCCCTTCCCTGTTCTGTGAATGTCTGACCGTGGAAATTAACAACATGAATGTCTTTTGGCCCACCCATGTTTATCAAATGCCAGTGGACCTTCTCATCCTTAAACATCCGCAACCCCTGAAGGTGGTATGAAACCCCATTAATAGCTGGAACAAAAAAGAACATGTGATCAGAGATTAAGAAACGGCACACATATCCTTCTGTGGTTGTTGTTTTTTTAAAAAAACATTTAGATGCATAACTGCAATTTCTATAACTACTTAGTTCTTCAAAGCCTTGACATAGAAGAATTTTCCACCTCCGTGGTTTAATTAAGATAGTATCATGACAGCATACAGTAGTAACCTGGAAATCTAATGGTCTTGTGGCAACATTGGGTAATTTGTTTTTTTGCTGTCACCAGGGGCGGCACGTCCTGTTTCACCTCTTTCTTTGAAGCTGCAGAAGCCTCTAATAGTCCCCACCACCACCACCTGAAGTTGCTAGTAGCAAATGAAGATTTACAGGCACAACCATCCAAACTGGGACACGCCAACTGGCTGGTTTTACAAGACAACAATTATGTTGGAAGTTCTAATCACAGAACCACAACACATAGTTGTGCCTAAACGGCCTCGGTCCAGTATATCTGAAGGAGCGTCTCCACCCCCATTGTTCTACCCAGACACTGAGGTCCAGCACTGAGGGCCTTCTGGCGGTTCCCTCACTGCGAGAAGTCAAGTTACAGGGAACCAGGCAGAGGGCCTTGTTGGTAGTGGCGCCCTCCCTGTGGAACGCCCTCCCACCAGATGTCAAAGAGAACAACAACTACCAGACTTTCAGAAGACATCTGAAGGCAGCCCTGTTTAGGGAAGCTTTTAATGTTTGATGTATTACAGTATTTTAATTTTTTTTGGAAGCAGCCCAGAGTGGCTGGGGAAGCCCAGCCAGATGGGCAGGGTATAAATATTATTATTATTATTATTATTATTATTATTATTATTATTATTAGTCCCTATTTTCTCAATGGAGGCATCACCTTCAAATAATGCACCCAGGAACTGTGCTCCTTGCCACCTGCGATTTTCAAGGGCTTTAGCAAAAGTTAGCTTTACAAATGTCAGATTGGATGTGGAAAATCAAAATGGATGTAATCCAGTCGGCACTAAATACCTCAAACCCTTTCAGTTTCAATGGAAAGGAGTTAAATATAAGCTCAAATCCAAGTGGCTTAAAACTTTTTAACTTTTGCTCATTAGTGCCCACTGATGGGATAAACAACAGCCTTCAGAAATATCTCTGCCTTTCTAGTTAAATTTTATTTAAATAGAATAATTCAATTTGAAAGGGAGAGTAAGGATACAGTGTTAAGTTTGAAGAATAAAGAGAAAACCGACTTGCGTATTATGATGGAGGTTAATTATATTTTTCTGTTAACAAAATATTAACAGAATACATTAACAAGTATCAAGAGGGGGGCCTTGGAATGAAACAGGAAAATATTTGAAGCAAAATAAGATCAGATGAATTTGATATTAGTGCAAGGGAATAGTCAATAGCAGGACTGGTTGTGCTAAAACAATTTGAGACCTCTGATTATAAATCTACTACCGTATCTTTTGCCCCATAGGATGCACTTTTTCCTCTCCAAAAATGAAGGCGAAATGTGTGTGTGTCCTAAGGGGCGAGTGAGGCTTTCGTTGAAGTATTGAGAGTGAGAGGGGTCGGTGCGCACCGACCCCTCTCGCTCTCCAGGCTTTGCGCAGCTCTCCGCAAGGCGCGGGAGCCCGGCGCTGGGCTCCCACGGCTTGCAGAGAGTTGCCTGTTCTGGGGGCTGGGGTCGGGGGAAGCTCAGGCTTCCCCCGCCCCAGCCCCGCGCCTGGGGGGGAAAATAATTTTTCCCCCTTTATTTCCCCCCCAAAAAAACTAGGTGCGCCTTATGAGACGGTGCGTCCTATAGGGCGAAAAATACGGTATATTTGAACTCTTGTCAGGAACATGGGAGACAACAGAGAGAGAGAAAATCTCATGTAAGTGTTTTGTGTCTGTAAAATGTTAACATTCTGAAAACATCCCTATCATTTTTCTTCAATATAGTCATAGTTATTATTCGTCATCACTAGGTATCTTATAGTAGACAAAGGAAAACATCTATACCAGGAAATTTATGGTGCCTTTTTGCTCTGGAAATTCTCTCAGCGTGAGGCTTTCTTTTATATTTATTGAAGTACCAGCTTTTCTCCTCATCAAAGACCATAAAAAGCAGCACAAATTCTCTCATGTCCTTTGGCTTGCTATACTTGTCAAGCATTCCTTTTTGACAGATCAAGACTGGGCCAATCAAGCCAGAGTGAATATCTTTTTCCTACAAAACAAGACAGGAAAGAGGTTCCAAAATTAGTTTCTCAGGTAAATGAATTGCTGCTCTTGTGGTTTATTTGAAAGCATCAGTTCACTTCATTCTGATGCAGATATATTAATATGTAATAAATTTAAACTGTTTAAATCCTGAATTTTAAATTGCTGTAACCTGTCCTGGGACCAGCTTGTGAAAGGCAGATAATAAATTAAATCATATTAGTAATTCATGAATGTTATAACATGGTCATTTCCACACACCCTCATTTAATACACAGGGAATGTCAAATCCAAGATATATCTGGGGGGAAAAGGCATACAAATTTGGAAGCCAAATTAGCCAACATGTTCTTCACTACTGTTGAAAGATTTCTCTTCCCTTTTCACTCAGGATTTCACAGAACTATTACTGCTTCAAAACAAAAACAAAAACTTTCTGTATTAGATTGCCTTACCGGGTTTACAGCAGAGTAGTAGGCCCAGGATCTACATGTTCTCTGACCTTCTGGAGGTCCTGACCGTTGGGTCACATGCCAGACGTAAGTATAGGTGCCATTTGGCAGGATTGCGTCATCCTCTTTAAACCATTTTGGAGACTGGTCATCATAGCTTCTACCCTCAGAAGACTTTTCATAATAAAGCCCATGGGCATGGAGAGAATATGGCCTGGAGGCCAGATTTTTAAAGTGAATCTAAAATAATAATAATAATAATAATAATAATAATAATAATAATAATAATAAATTATTTACACCATGCCCATCTGGGCAGCTCCCAACATCATCATCATAAAGCGATAAAATATCAAACATTAAAAACCTCCCAAAACAGAGTTGCTTTCAGGTGTCTCCTAAAAGTCAGGTAGTTGTTTACAGTCGTACCTTGGAAGTCAAACAGAATCCGTTCCGGAAGTCCGTTCGACTTCCAAAACGTTAGGAAACCAAAGTGCGGCTTCTGATTGGCTGCAGGAAGCTGTTGCAGCCAATCAGAAGCCACGGAAGCCCTGCTGGACGTTCGGGTTCCAAAGAACGTTTGCAGACTTGAACACTCACTTCTGGATTTGCGGCATTCAGAAGCCAAAATGTCCAAGTACCAAGGCGTTCGGGATCCAAGAGACGACTGTATTTCCTTGACATCTGATGGAAGGGATTGGATTGATCTTTATTACGGCCATTGGCCCGTTACACGACAGTTTCCCATACCAACATATTATACTTAAACCTCCAAATTTAAAATCGCCAAAACTTACAAAAGACAAACAGTAACCGGAGCAAAACAAAAACAAAAACCACCATCATACATTACAATAAATTTGTAACCTATATATCGCCCTCTGCTCATAAATTAATCAAGGATATCAATGGTGATATCGCCTAAAACATAGATCATGGTTTAAAACAATGGTGATATCACCTAAAACATAGGTCATGGTTTAAAGGGGTTATCCGAATCACACAGGAGACCGTTTCTCTTCTTTAGGGATAGGACGCTGATCAGGAATCTGGCAACCATGAGTGATTTTAGGGGGTCATCATCAATTAGTAGATATCTCAGTTTGGCTTCAATCGTATCATCGGCAATTCCCTTAAGATATTGAGCAAGAAACTTGCTCCTGGCCGGTAAGTGAAAAGCACAGTCAAAAATTATGTGATGCAACGATTCCGGTGCCCCACAATTACAATCACATAAGAGCGATATCTGTCCATTGGAGAATCTATTTCTCAGCACGTTCGATGGGAAGGTGTTGAATCTTGCCTTTACAAAGACATATCTATGAGCTGAGGAAGTTAAGGAATTCAAATAGTTTGGGAGCCTTAAGAGGGGTAATAAACCAAGATTTAGAGGTGAGCAGGTACCATTGCCCAAGATCATTTTCTGCTGCAGGTCTGATGGAAGGGCATAACACAGGGTGGGAACCACTACCAAGCAGGCCCTCTGCCTGGTTGAACGGACAGCGATTAGCAGTTATGAAGGTGGAAAACCTCCCTTCCAAAAACTTAAAGCTTTGTGGAGTTATCCTGGGTTCAGATTTTGGAGGCTACATCTAGTCACATCTAGAACTCCGCTCCCATGGGGAAATTTCTTTGAAACTATAGACAGGTTAGAAAATCTGTCTTGGGATGTACTTATTGTGCACAGCTCTCATATGCAATGGTTTAATTATAAATGGTGGTCGCTACCTGTCTTCTGACTGTAACCAAGCTGTTTAATTTAGGAACAATACAAGCTGCCTTGTAGAGAGTCAGACCATTGATCCATCTAGCTCAGTACTGTCTTCACTACGTGGCAGTAGCTCTCCAGAATTTCAGAAAGGAGCCATTCACAGCCCTACCTGGAATTTAGATTTGCTATGCATTTCTGCTCCCATGTACGGCACACATAAATTAGTACTACAGTAATCCTACTCTGTGTATTCTTAACAAGCTGAGTTCTCCAAGCGTTGATACTCATGTAGTCAAAATCCACACCAAAGAATATCAGCAGGCTTGGAGGTAAGTCTTGAAGTTTGCTGAAGTTAAAAAAAAATTAGAAAAGAATCTAGGAGGGACCCCCCACACACACACACCCCAAAAAAGCCACCAATCCAATGAGGATTGGACATGCTCAGTAGCCATTGAATGCTAAGTGTCTGTTGGAGGAAAATGGAAAACTGGGAGGAGAGAATGGAACCCTGAAAGAAGACATGGCTGGCTGATTTGAATAATTTTGCTATCAGTTTTGATTTTAAAATGGCAGCATAGATCTAAAATAAATAAATACATGGGCACTGAATAGGAACACATTACACTGCCGCATTTTGTTGCAGGTCAGTTTGTAGTGCATGAATTTCATTGCTGTCGGTGGAAGTTTCCTTCAACCACGTTTCACACTTTCAAGAGCTGGGGGTCATGAGAAGGAAAGGAAACTCATTTCGCCTTTGCTTTCTGCAGTGGAAAATCTCATAGGAGACAGAAGACTAAGAAACCCTTATGAGTTATACATGTAAACGGACTACAGCAGGGGCAAGAAACCTGTGGTTCTCCAGATACAGCTAGACTCCAAAAGCCATTCGTCCCTGACTATTGGCCATACTGACTGGGGCTGATGGAAGTCAAACAAAATCTGGGAGGCATATCACATATTCCCCCCCACCCCATGCTATAAGAAGTTCATGCAATATTCAGAGCACATTGCCGAGTATTGTTCAGGCTGCATTCAAAAGGATTCAGATTTGTTATATACATTTATGCTTCTATTTTCATTAGTAATGCCCATTCCTGAACTCAGCCACAAAAAGACACATGGTCTTTTAGGGAATTTATTTATTTATTTTAACACACCCAAACCAAAATGAAATCCATTTTTTTATTTTGAAGTTATTAAAAAGGGGAAAAAATGCCCCCAATTATTCAAAGACTGGGAACATGAACTTACTTGGATGACATCATCCACCTCAGCTCTAATGACAGGACCCAGGATGCCAAGGTGTTCCTCATATTCCCCTCCAGCTTCAGGTGTCCTAAAAGTCTCGTCTTGATAACTTCGGAAAATCACTTTTTTGTACCCTGTCCTGGCTGGGCCACTTTTCACTGTACTGAGGACATGGAAGGATTGAGATGAGAAGACTGTAAATAAACTTTTTTGTGGGTAAATTTTTAATATCAGTAAGCACTTGGAGACTGAGAAATGGTGAATCTACAGTACTGCAGAATTGAAGCAAAAGGGCATCTATATCAGCTCTGTGACTCTGGCCCAATCTGCTCTGTACATTTTAAAGGTATATCACACCACTTTAAAGAGTCATGGCTTCCCCCAAAGAATCATGGGAACTGTAGTTTGTTAAGAATGCTGAGCATTGTTAGGTGAACATATTCCTCTCACAGAGATATAATTGTCAGATTGCTTTAACAGTAAGTTCCTGTTCCTAGGGAACTTTGATAATTGTAGCCCACAGGGCCCTTCTGTATAGACAGGATGAGATTCACCCAACTCCTTCTTTGTTGCCGTTGTAGGCAGAAACTAAAAATCATTTTTCTTTGAATGAGTACTGCTGTTGTTTTTAACTTGATTGCTTTTTTTTCTTTTAGATAGCGTGGCTTACATGAATATTTTTCCTAAGTGACATGACGTTTTTGTTTTTAACTGCATTGTACATTTTGGATGTGAAATGTTCTACAAACAGCAGAGTGGGATAAAAATATTAAACATTAACTGATTTAATATAACTAAGCAAACATGGTTGCATATGCTCGTCTGCTTAAAGGCGCTCAGCGTAGTTCCTGAAACAGCCCCACAGAAGTATCTTGTGCTTTAAAGAAATAAAATAAAGAGACTGGATTGTGCCCAGTGCTGCTGTTCTGCTTCTGCAACATACTTCTGCTTCTGCAATGAATCTTTCCCCTCCTCTCCCCTGCAGCCCCTCATGCACCCTCAAAATCTGCCCTAGAGGGTTGAAGGGTTGAATCCTGAACAGATTTTGAGGACATATAAGGAGCAAGAAGGGAAAGTCCCCTTGCATGAGCGGAACTCTACGCATGACAAAGTGGTACAACCCATTATCCCCTAATGAATAAATTAAAAAAGAATAGTTTCCTAGATTTGTGGGCTTAACCACCAGATTCTGATGATCAAGAAGTACCCAAAATCGATCAGTCCTGATGGAGTGTGCGTGGACTGTTGATGAGTTGTTGCTTTACGGTTATATTATTTATTGCTCTTTTCATTATGTGTTGCTTTATATTGTAAGCCACTTTGGACAACCATTTGCCCAGAAACACATGGCCTTCCTTCCTTATTTATTTATTTATTTATTTATTTATTTCAAATGAAAACAGCCGATTAATAAAGACTGACGTATTCTAAAAGGTATTAAGCTGCAAATCTAAACACAATTACCAAGGGGGGATTTGCATCTGAGTAGACATGTATAGGATTGCACTGCTTAGCGCGTCGCACTAAAGCCAGCAAGATGGAATTGGGTCAGAGAGAAATAATTCATCCAAACCTTTTTCTTGTTCCCGCATAATCCCAGAGAACCTCTTCGGTTGCAATGTAGTATCTCCTTATGTTTGCATTGTTCATAGTCCGGAGGTAACGCTTAGCTATGTCATCTGGGTTACGTGCTGTATAACTGTCAAGTCGGGGGTCTCTTATATACGGGTTGTGATAGTGTACTGTCTCATATTCATAAGAGCCACTGATGCTGTCGTCATAGACTGTGCTGTCTATGTCATATTCCATATATTCCCCATCGTCGCCTATAAAACCTAATTTGACCTCTGGTTTATCCTCTTTTGGTGTCAAAGTATCATACACCTCATTTGGCAGCATGGTCTGGTTGCGTTCAATGGAGGCTTGGTTGCTGCCAAATCCTCTAGGTGACATTAGAGGTTTGGAAGTTCTCGGTGCTAAGACTCTTGGCTTTCTTTTCTTTCGCCGAGCCTTCTGGAAAGTTCCAGGTGTACTGACAGTACAATTCTCCTTTCTCTTTTCATTCAGGGCTTCCTGCTTGTTATTGTTATTCATTTCTAATTGGCCTAACTCAAGCTGGGAGTCAGCTTTGTATGTCTCCTGCTTTCTCTTGCTAGGGAACACGGTATTTTCTGGATACAAGGTGACATTTCTGGAGCTGTTCTGTAGTTTATTGTCAACAGGTTTGGTGAGATCTGCTTCTGTATCATAAACCACCTTCTCAGAAACAATATTCCATTCAGAAGCCGTCTTTTTGGGAGGACACTTTGGCCTCTGCTGAGGTGAGTCCTTCAAATTCTCTGTGGGCTTTGGGATGGGAGTAGAAGCAAAGCTGTCTAACATACCATCAGAAGTCAAATCATCATATTGTTGATCTTCCAACAACTCTTGTTCAGAACCATTGTTTTCCACTGCCTCTGCTACAGCCAAAGGTAAATTTGTTGAAAGCATGGAAAACTCAGTATTTGTTTCCTCTTCATCCTCATAATCATAAAGATAATGTGAAAGGTGACTAGTATCTATGCTGGAAGCAGTTTCTGCACTGGGAATGGGAAGAAATGGAGTATCTGAAGTGGTGTTGTCTATAGCAGAAAGATTTCTTTTTTGTTGTACATGAAACAGCAGGGCATGCATCTCTTTAAGGGCAAATAATATTGCCTCTGTTAGACCTTGCCTTTCCCTCTTTTCATGCCGTGTATCCTTTTCACTTTCGTTATCTTCTTGCTCCTTCTCTGTAGAAGGTCCATGCAAAGTAGGGTTACTTTTTTCTTGTTCAGATGACAGGTTTCTAACCACTGCAGCAATATCTGAAATCAAAGTATCGTTTGCCAAAGACGTGTAATTAGGATGGAGAGAGTCAAGTGCAGCTGTATTCGGAGCAGTACTTGGACTTTTCAGCACGTCATCACCATGCGAAGTATGGTTACTTTTGCCTTGTTCAGAGGACCAGTTTCTAACCGCTGCAGCAATATTTGCAATCGAAGTATCGTTTGCCAAAGATGTGTAATTAGAATGGAGGGAGTCAAGTGCAGCTGTATTCGGAGCAGTACTTGGACTTTTCAGCACGTCATCACCATGCGAAGTATGGTTACTTTTGCCTTGTTCAGAGGACCAGTTTCTAACCGCTGCAGCAATATTTGCAGTCGAAGTATCGTTTGCCAAAGATGTGTAATTAGGATGGAGGGAGTCAAGTGCAGCTGTATTCGAAGCACTGCTTGGACTTTCCAACACTTTATCACCATGTGAAGTATCACTGTTATTTGTGAACACCAGATGTGAGTTCAGTGTTACATTACCATCAGTCTTATTGTGGGTGCTGTCAATATCTTCTTGTATGGCAAGAGCAGTGATATTCAGCTTTTCTTCTTCTTCAGCAATCGATCCATTACGATGTGATCGAAGTCCAAGCATCGAAGCATACATATCTTGTTCTAAGTCATCTTCAGTTTGATCATCATAGTTATCAAGGACATTTTCATTTATCATGCTTCTGTCCGCTTTCTCCTCCTTTAGTGCTGCTGCGTCACTTTTCTCAGATGAAAATGTGACCAGTGCATAATCTGAAGCGTCATCATAACTTTCTGTGTAATCAACATCATCACAAGTGGCATCTCTAAACCGAAGTCTCATTCCATTGCTCATCTCATGGGAACCCCATGATGATAAAAGCCAGGTTCCTGCAAATTCAGAATAATGTGCATTATTCATACTACTTGTACAGTTACAGTTTGCCTTTCTCAGACACCTGCATGTAAATTCTGTGGCTCACAAATGGTGGTAAAGGATTCACACCAAACCTTAATCTCATTACAATATTGCAGAACCAGAGAACTCTATTACAAATAATTTTATTTTATTTTTTGCTATATGTTGTCTCCCACCAAGACAGGGATGAGGAACCTGTGGACCTCCAAATTTTGTTGGACTACAACTCCTGAGCTACAGAGAGGCCCATCTAACAAAGTATCAAGGCTTTGTGTTACAACAGCTAAGCGAGTTCAGCAGCAAAGTGAGAAACCCAGGGCATACTACGCTGCCCCTCATTTCCTTGACCCAAACAAAATGTAAGTTTCTAATAAAGTAACTCAGTAAACCACAAAACAGTTAGGCAGGTAGTAAGCCAGCAGGGGTGGAGGTGTCCTTGGTCCAATGAGCTCCTGGCTCTCTGGGAACAATTTTGTTCTTTTGAGGCCAAGGTGGCTGACCTGGAAAATCTGAGAGAGGCAGAAAGGTGGGTGAATGAGGCCTTTGAGGGATTTTGTGGTTTTGTTAAACTCCCAATAGCTCCACTAATGTCAGGGAGAATGCCACTCTTGGGGGAAAGGAGACTATCACTCTAAAGAAAAGGGAAACAATCTGAATAATACGAATTCCTGGAAACTGCAGGAGGGGAGAGTGCTACTGTGCTCAGCTTCTGTTTACGAGCCTCCCATGGGCATCTGATTGGCCACTGTAAGAACAGGATTTATAGGTTGCTACTAACCAACGTTGTCCATGGTCACTGTAGCCGATTCACCACTCATTGGGAAAAGATGCAAGATATCTTGATGTTTTCCTCTGTTCAGGAAAGTATGGCCAGAAAGATGCACCGGCACTATCTCATCCTGTGTGCCAACACTGGTGAGGTGCCATTTAATAATATTAGCCTGACAAAATCCAAGGATATCTGTTCTATCAGATGCATAGCCATTGATCGCTAAAATAAAAATGACAACAACAATATAACAAAGAATATATAACTTTACCAGGAGTATATCAAATTTCCAGATCCGATGGACATTATAACAGGAATGAAACAGACACTTGTAGGAACTGTTCTACATGTTACACATAATGACGTAGCAGAAATTTGGGCTCTACCACTTTTGACTGCATGGGAAGATCTTATCATTTAATTGTATTTTGTTTAATGTTCTCAGGCATAAAAAAGCTCCCTGCATCTAATAACTAACTCATCAAGGGGAAGATTACATTAACTTGGGCTAAGTTACTTCATGCAGGGAGGTTTTTTTTACACAGGGTGAGCATTCAAAAATATGATGGCTTATTTGTAGTGTAAACATTTATAATTAACATAAAGGTAAAGGTAAAGGTACCCCTGCCCGTACGGGCCAGTCTTGCCAGACTCTAGGGTTGTGTGCTCATCTCACTCTATAGGCCGGGAGTCAGCACTGTCCACAGACACCTCCAGGTCACGTGGCTAGCGTGACAAGCTGCACACGGAACGCCATTTACCTTCCCGCTAGTAAGCGGTCCCTATTTATCTACTTGCACCCAAGGGTGCTTTCGAACTGCTAGGTTGGCAGGCGCTGGGACCGAGCGACGGGAGCACACCCCGCCGCAGGGATTTGAACCGCCGACCTTTCGATCGGCAAGTCCTAGGCACTGAGGCTTTAACCCACAGCGCCACCCGCGTCCTCATAATTAACATAGTTTTTTAAAATAGAACTGCATGTGACAGAGGCTGCAGATTGTGGCAGAAAGTCCCGGGCTGGCCCTGCCCCAGACATTTGATCAAAGCAATCCGATGACAAGCTCAAAACAATATGATCCCTCTTTTCAAGTGGTACAATGTTGAATTTTGCCGCCTTAGTCTATCACTTTATTTCTATGTAACTTGTAGCATTGTATTGGTGTAGTGTAGTGAATGCCATCAAACAGTCAAGCATTATGGAAACAGCATGTTATTCTTCCATTAAAAACAAAACAAAAAAACACCCACATAATTTTATTTCACGCTACTGAAGTGGAGCTCTCACATGCTTAGTGAAATGCTGGGTCAGGTTTCTACTCACTGTGCATGACATTGGACTTGTAAAATCTCGGGTCATCTCTCTTAACAGTGGAGGGATTGCTGCAGAATCTCTTGATATTGTCCTCCAAATACCAGCTCTTGTTTTCATCAAAGACGGCAAAGAGTGATTGCTGCTCATCGTCAGCCTTATTCTGGAAAGCATTAAGACATGCCATCATTTCTGATCGCATACCAGAGCCCTCTGCACTCCATTCTGACTTATAAAACAATGAATCTCAAACCTGGACAGGCTGTCTAGGAATTCTAGACAATTATGGTGATTCCTTTCCTACCTGAATGATCAATCCAGTGGCATGGTCTCCTGTAGTATTTAATATCTACATTAAGTTGCTTAGACAAGTCATTCAGAGAGGCAGATGTTATCAGTGTATATTCATAATATAAGAGATGAATCAATCAGTCAATTTTTATTTCTCTCAGTTTCTCACCTTTCCAATCTTTAGTTTGGTTTGTCCCATTTCTGCATATATTTGCATGAAAATTCATAGGCATTTTGTGCATATTTCTCCTAATAGGCACATTTGTATGCAATTTAGCCTAGCATAAGTATTTTTCCAAGTGTAACAGAATGCATTTTAGCATTGTTTTCACTAATATATACATTTTTGTACCCCTTTTTTGGTTGGAGAGCTGCATGGTATAATTTGAAGAAGTGCAAATTTTGAAGAAGAGCTGTGTTTCATTTCATATATTGATTCAGGAAGGGCAAACTTGATAGTTTCCCATTAAAATGCAAACCTAATCAATTTCTCCCCTTCGCTAGAAGACACTCAGCCCTACTTTGACTATTGATCAGATTCAATGAAACCAGTATTTGGGTTCAGTAATGGAGTGGTAGAACACAAATAAACTAAAACTCTTTCCAGATAAATTGTTCATCCGACCAGGGAGGTAGGGTTCAACCTGGTCTGAATGGGGTCAAATTCCTCTTGAAGATCTAGGTTCATTGTTTGAGAGTTCTGCTGGATTCAGTGGTTTCTATGGCATAAAGTGCCTTTCATTAGCTCAGGTTACGGCACCTTTCTAGGTAGCCTGGCCACTGTTATCCATGCCTTATAACCTTTGAAACCTCTGCTAGTAAGCAGGCCACTGGGCTAAGTTTTGTGCCAAATGGATCTGGTTATGCAGGATGCATCTTGCTAGTATTTAAAGAACCACACTGGCTACCAACCAATCTTTTTCCAGGCACAATCCAAGGGTTGGTGCTTATCTATAAAAAAAGTATTACACTGACTCTGCCCAAGCACTACAGTCATCATCTGAGACCTTCCTCTGGATTCCTCCACCATATGAAATAAGGCTGGTGGCAATGAAGGAGTCTTCTGATCTATGGCAATCCATATATCTAATACCCGGGTCCATAGGAGGTAATGTGGCACCAAAACATTTATTCCAATGCCAGGCAAACATGTTTTCGTCCAGGCATTTTGCATGAGACTTCTTTGAAATGCAAATAGTAGCTTGGTGAGGGGATTTTGTTCCATCTCCATACACCCCAGTACGGTCCTGTGGCTGCTCATGCTTCTTCATGGGTGCTGTTTACATGACAAAAATATACATTCACAACTTGTCTGGCCCCAAGAGCCTAAGAGCAGCACTGCTGGATAAAACCATCTGGTTCAAAATCCTGTTTCCCACTCACACCCATGCCTAGAAAGTCAGGGACAAGCAGAAAACCTCTCAGAACCAGGCTTTCCAGGAACAGAACAAGCAAAGTGTGGATGAGCCCTTGAAGGCATACTGCCTCAGAACCTTGAGATAGCAACGTTACGGCCGCCATCTTTTCTCTCTCAGTTTGCAATACTTGACAGTACCTGTGTTCCCTTCACGTCGAGTGCCTTGCGTTTGCAAACCAGAAGTGGTCCAATAAGTCCTGAGGCGATGTCCCTTGTTATATCAACAGCACTATGATAAAATCTGGTGAGACACTGAGGATCTTCACTTGTGGGTTCATCTGTGTCGAGTACAGTCCAACGATATGTGTAAATTTCCCCTGGTTGGACTAGTTTACCCTCAGTGCTGTTCTCTGGATGGAATAAGGACATAAATGGAGTAAGATGATAAGAGCAGAAGCAAATGGCAGTTACCCTGTACAGTGTGTAAACACTGCCTGCAGACCCCTTTCAGACACTCGGGTTCTATGCTCTTTCCTGCTACACCTGAAGAACATCTCTTTTTCTGGAGTAAGGTGTGAATTCACATATTGTATGACTTTTATTCTGACATGCAGAAGGAGAAAGAAGCAGTGGAAACCATCAGGATCTCTCTCCTATGCCTCTCCCATTGGACTATTGTGCTCACATCACTTCCTTAATCAGGGAATCCCCACCCGTAAGAAGAGCCTATTGGATCTGGCTAATGGCCCATCTCATCTAGTGTCCTGTTCTCACAGTGGCCGACCAGACGCCCATGGGAAGCCTTCAAGCAGGATCTCTGAGCACAACGACCCTTAACACCTACAAGCTCTCTTCTTATAACAGAAAAGAGCTAGCTGGGGCCTCTCAGAAGACCAGTTGAAGCAAAATTAATTCTGTTGCAATAATTCTGCAGCCATTTATCATGGAAATAGGAGGCATCTCAATACGGGTTTTTTTCTGCTTCTGTATGTGGAATGGGGAGGGCAGGGAGGCTTGTCTTGCCCTTTGCCTCAAGCAGAAAAACATAGAATACACAGTTCTGTCCTCTAGCAGAGGAGAATAGCAGAGGGATGTGGGGCCAGGGAAGAAAGGCCAGGATGTTGCTGCCACTGCCCCACCCCAGCATCTGTCATATGAGGTGGCCACTTCCCTCTGTGTAATGATGGGGCCAGCTCTGTCCTTAATTAGCCAGTTAGTTTCTTCAGCTTTCCATTCCTATTTGAAGTACCCTTGGATGTGGGTGGCACTGTGGTTTAAACCACAGAGCCTAGGGCTTGCCGATCAGAAGGTTGGCAGTTCGATTCCCCATGACGGGGTGAGTTCCCGTTGTTCGGTCCCTGCTCCTGCCAACCTAGCAGTTCAAAAGCACGTCAAAGTAGATAAATAGGTACCGCTCCGGCGGGAAGGTAAACGGCATTTCCGTGCGCTGTTCTGGTTCACCAGAAGCAGCTTAGTCATGCTGGCCACATGACCCGCAAGCTGTACGCCGGCTACCTCGGCCAGAAAAGCGAGATGAGCGCCGCAGCCCCAGAGTCATCCACAACTGGACCTAACGGTCAGGGGTCCCTTTACCTTTACCTTTACCTTGGATGATAACGACTTTACAGTTAGCTTTGAAGGCCTTTAAAAAGGAATGACCTTAAAAATAATAATTTTTTTTTTTTACTTTTTGAAAATGACAACAGGAACACCTCTATCGACTGAACTGCTAGGGAAGCTATTTCATATATATATATATATATATATATATATATATATATATATGCCATCATAAGAAAAATAGGAGGAAATCTAGGCAGAAATAATGAATAACCAACCTTTGGCACCAGAAGGATAAACAACTCCTTCAGCATCCTTTGAAAGCGTAACTCCATGTACATAAATACTGTAGGGTCGGCTGGCCATGTTTTTGAATACAATCTGTTTAAAATGTAGGTGTAGAATATGTGTTCAGTATGGCAATAATGCTTTATACAAGACGTTTGCAATAATAGTAGTAGAAGCTGAAGCAATAATAATAACCGCTCCCCGCTTAAAACGGGGGGCGCCCTTTGCATGGACGCGCGCAGCCCCTAGATCTGGAGCGGCTCCAACAGCATAGGCTTCGCTTTGCCTTCCCTCAGGTGGGATACCTGGAGGTCTCCGCCTACCTCAGTCAGTTGTCCAATCCCACCTGGGGGAAGAGTTGCCAAGGAGACCAGGCCAGGTAGGGGAGGGATTACCTGCCCACACAATAGAGGGAGGATCTTACCTGGGAATCCTCACTTGGCTCCAGAGCTTCTCCCACCCTCAGTTAATGTCTTATTTTGCAGGCTAACTTTTCTTCACAGGTATGCGGGCGCTGCTACTTTAAGGTCGCTGTTAAAGGGCCGGAAAGGAATTTCCCTGCATTGGCAGGTTTCGCCTTTCCTGTAGCAAAACGTCACAACTTTGGCGGTATCAGGCGTTGGGCGGAATCCTTTAGTCCATCTTCCTCTTTGCGGCGGCGATACCAGGGTTCCCCGTTAAAGGGGTTTCTGAAGGGAGGCTTTGACCGTACGCCGGAAGGTTGTCATTGCTCTCCCCTGCGGCGGCGGCGTTACGGGGGCGGCTATCTTTGCTTGAACATATGTTCTCCAGAGCCGGCCCATCCCCCCCACACACACTGGATAACCCTGATGCTCCCTAGGTCCCCGGCTGGGGACTGGGGAGGGAGAACGCCCAATGCCTGAGCCAAGGTCTACCCACATGTGAAATTTAATAAAGTTGTGGCCAATTTAATCCCATAGCACGTTGTCTTGAGTCGTTATTCCACATGACGGGGGGGACCGCACGGGATCTGGGGACTCCATCTGTCCACGCAATAGGTTTTTTTTAAAAAATTAAAAGGTACTCTTCTACTAACTGTACCCAGAGGGATGTACAGGATAACCATAAAACCAATTGGAGGAATGCAACTAATAAATAATTTCTAGAAGCAACTGTATGTACAGGATAAATTATTTGGCTAATAAGACTCACGGAGGAACATGTTTTATGCATAGGGTTGTCATCAACACAGCACTGCATAGGAGAGACAGTGGATTGGGTCCAGCCTAAATTAGTGGCACTTAAGCTCCACTGGAATCATTGTGAAAAGTTGGTCATGACTAAGTTCAGACCCATAGATTTCAACAGGACCCGAGTACAATTAACTTTGGTTGGACCCAACTCAATATAAATACAGATAAATGTTAAATTTTGGATAGTCAAAATGCATGTAGCGTAAGTCCTATGCATGAATTAAATAAAATGAAATTTTAGATTCTGTCCTTATACCTGTTGACCAGTACTTACCTTTATGTTATCTCTGACCTCAGCGCTAATAAGAGGCCCCAGAATTCCATGTTGTTTGGCCCTTGTATTGTCTATGCGTTTGGTGAAGCTGGCATCTTTATATCGTCTGAATATGGCCTTTTTATACTTCTTGCCAATGTGATTGGAAAATGCTTCCAGATACTGAGTTTTATATTTCCTTTAAAATTGGGAAAATAATTGGGAAAAGAAAAGAAAAGAAAGAAAAGAAAGAAGATCTGTAAATGGGGAGACAGGCATCTATTTCTTTTGAGAGTACATCTATGTGGGTGGAAATGTTTATTTAGAAAAATCTACATTAACACAAATGATTATATGCATTGTAGCAACCCAACGAAACCCCAGTAAAAAGGCAGGAATAAGTAGAGTAATGAAAGTAGAGTTCTTCTGCATGTGTTACCAAACTCCTGTTTTCACATTATATTTGAGCTTTCAAATAACATAAAAACCACCTCTGGATATATGGTAGCACCATTTTGGTATTACTTCCAGAAAGAAATCTTTTTGCAAATAACACCAAAATGAGTGCTGAACTTGCTGTATATTCTGTTATATTTCTGGAAATGGCTTTTATATCCTGTGAAAGCCCAGGCACAATGCAGCAATTAACAGTCAGTGAAACATAAGGAGAACAGAATAAATTGTCACGTGAATGCAGCCTTGGTCATGTTCCTTAATTTCAGGGGATCAATTCAGAGTAAAACTATGTTAAATACCACTAAAGATGTTTTGTTCCAGTTAGTTGCAATGCAATAATCTTTTGCCCAATGTGAGACTCAAACCCATGACCCTGAGATCAAGAGTCTCATGCTGTACCAATCGAGCTATATCCGCAGTGGTCTGATACTGATTCAAGTTAAATAGAAGCTATTTATTGACCAAGTTTCCCACAGAACTGCCTAATTTTAAAGAGCATTTAAAATTAACCAAGCAGATTAGAATTTAAGTGTTCTAAGGTCTTATCTGCTCTATACATTTAATGTATACTTTAAACCAGTGCAATTTTTCTAGGGGAAAAAAAGGTGCTGGAACTCACTATGAATGACTCCATTGTTCTCCTATAATAGCAATGACATCTACCTGAGAGGTGCCAGAACTGAGTTTCGGTGAGTTCTGGTTGGAAAAAAAGCATTGCTTTAAACAGTCATGGCTTCTCCCCAAAGAATCCTTAAAAGTGCCATTTGTTTAGGATATTAAGAGTTGTTAGGAGGCCCCTATTCCCCTCACAGAGCTACAATTCCCAGTTTCCTGGGAAGAGGCATTGACCACCCTGGGAATTGTAGCTCTGTGAGGGAAACAGTAAAACAACTCTCAGCACACTTAAACAAATAAATTACATTTCCTGGGATTCTTTGGGAGAAGCCAGGATTGTTTAAAGTGGTGTGAGGCTATTATAAATGTTTAGTGTGGATGGAGCCTAAGAATTGAGAACCTTATCCAGTCTACACACACCCCTCAACCAACATATTCTATCATGTTACCTATCAACACTGTCAGGAATTTCTGGGGCATAATCCCAGATTACTTCTTCAGCAGCGATGTAAAAGTCCCAGTCCTTAATCATCCGTATTTGTTTATAGGATAATTGTCTCGTTAAAGTGTCTGGATTTCCACAGTCTTCTATGTTGAGGTAACCATGCATTCCAGCTGGAAAGACAGATCATGACTGTTAGTTGTAAAAGAATGTGCATGCCCAAGGGATTTTCTTGTTTTCCTCCAGCCAAACCAGGTGGAAGTTAAAGATTTTATTATATATGTATTTTACTAGAGACCTCTGAAAGATGTACATTTGTCTCCTGCTGCAATCAAAATCTCCACCACTTTAGCCAGCAAAAAGAATCTACGAGCCATTCATTACTCTCTTAAGGTATAAATAACAAAGCCATGTTAATGCATCTTGAAACACACAGCAGTATGTGGAATCCATTTGTGCCCTTGCATCCATAGAAGAAGAGTTTGGATTTGATATCCCGCCTTTCACTCCCTTTAAGGAGTCTCAAAGTGGCTAACATTCTCCTTTCCCTTCCTCCCCCACAACAAACACTCTGTGAGGTGAGTGGGGCTGAGAGACTTCAAAGAAGTGTGACTGGCCCAAGGTCACCCAGCAGCTGCATGTGGAGGAGCGGGGACGCGAACCCGGTTCACCAGATTACGAGACTACTGCTCTTAACCACTGCACCACACTGGCTCATAGGTATATGATACAGTGGTTACCCTACACTAACAGAAGGCAGGGTGAGATTTTCATCAATTCCTCCTCCCTTCTGGGGCCCCACCTTCCCCAGAACAGGTTGGGGGATTTTCCAGAATAGTGTGGGAGGTGGCATGGGAGGTTGCAGGGGAAGGGGGGAATCTGTGGACATTGCCTCCCCTTTTCTTCCTTTAGCAGAGGACTCCGCTAGATCAAAACCTCTTCTGCAAATGGGAAGACTCCATTCAAGGAACGGCACAATTCAATACTGCCTTGTTTGTTTTGGAGTGTGACAGAGCCTTTTGGAGACCTGACGTATGCTCATGATTCACAATGCCATACTTTTAACAAAATTAAACAATGTCTTCATAGGGAAAGGCTTGGGTTTTCTCCAGGATGCTAAATAAATCCATGCAGCTTCTTCCTAGTAATAGCTGTACAGGTGCAAAAATTATTTTGAGAGTATGTCTTTACAAGTGATAGTTCTGCAAAGTTAGTAACAACTAAGATAACTAAACAAAGCATTTTCACTGGCTTAATATAGATTTTAATCAACTAAATGTACATAAATGAGCAAATTATGATAATCTCAATGTAAATGCATTGTTGAGACACTGAAGACAGCAGAAGATAACTTTAAGAAACAAAAACTACCTCTTATTGTTAAAAGAAAAAGATGTCTCTTAATATTTTATTTTTTCACTTCCTATTGCAGGCACATCAGAACCAAATTGGTCGCAACAAATAAAGAAGTTGCTCTTGGCTCACAGCTTCACCAACTTAAATGTTTCCTCATGAGTTAAAAGCAGCCCCCATTGGCTAATCTAGTAAAACTTTGCTTTATTAATCTAGTGACTAAACTGATAAAGGTTTAGGCTTATCCATAGGCATTTGTACTTAACCAATGAAACAAAAGACATTTGTATTGTCTTCTTATTGAGTTAGTTAGTTAGTTAGTTAGTTAGTTAGTTAGTTAGTTAGTTAGTTGGTATGAAGGGTCAGATTAACTAACAACACATCCAAGGGTTTAAAGTGAATCACATGACTATCTGGACAGACGGTGGTGGCCACTGAAAATCACTGCATGTACAGGGTGAGTCTTTTAAAAGAGGCCCCATGGAACATGTGTACTCTGTATCCACAGGGCCCCTTTTAAAGGACACACCCTGCATTTCAGTAGTGAGCCAATTGTGGACAAAGGACACTTCATGCTTTGAGCACACTGCCACTACCCCTTGCTCACAAAATACAATTGTAGTTGCAGGTGTCTTGTTATTCTGTAGTCAACGTATGCAAACCACAGTTCTAATTTATGCCAGATTGTTTTCCTAGCCCCCCCCCCGCCCCATCACCACAAGTGCTGCCATAGTTAAGATGAGTTTGCATGTTTTGTACAACTGCTATATGAAAGAAGGTAATAAAGGCTGCAGTTGCACCAATGGCTGCTGAAGAAATATCTCCTTGCCTTGCAGATGCTTTTCAACAAGGGACGATATGAGCCACTTTCCTGTCTTGCTCACAGACATCTTTGCTGTTGCTGATGCTCCTGCGACAAGGTTGATCGTTGACATTTTATAGTGGTTTTGCTCCAAGGTTTGCCCATTGAAATGGACCGAGAAGATCTCAGGTGCAGAACTCATCCCTATCAAATGCCAACTAATCCGATGGTAAGCACAGGCTTGTACATCTGAAACGCAAAAGAACAGCAGTTGGAAACTTTTGTATCAAAATCACTGTACCATAATGGCAGTCAGTCAAGCAAATCCATCTAGGTTAACAGGATATACAGTACCTGGCAGTGTTCCATTAGCATAGCCATTAATGGTGTACATGAGGGAAGATCCTTTTTGCCAGCTTTTGCTTTCATCAAACACAGCAAACGTCAGCACATATTCCCTGTCAAAAAATTTCTGTGTTCCATTTTCATGCAGGCTTCCTAGAAGAAGAAGAGGCTCTCACAGACATTGGGGCGGGAGGGGGGGGACAAAGTGTTTTATCAAATAAGACATAGACAATGGATAACCCCTAGGAAGCTGCCCATCAAGTTCATTACTGTTGACACTGATTGACAGCAGCTCTCTAGGGTTTCTCTCCCACCATAGGCACCAACTCTATGGGGCTGAGAACACCTCAGCCAGACCAAAGTATGAGGGGACAGGGCTGAGTCTTGAAGAGTTGGGCCTGCTAGAAGAGAAATTATTCCTGTCAAAAGGGCCTAGCTTGTCAAAGGCCAAGGAGCTGAGGCAGATGATAAACAGGAATGCATGTGTGGGAAGAAGGGACATTATAGATAATCCCCAACAAACACTTGCTGGTTTCTTCAACCTAAATGTTTTATTACCGTTTTTACATATCAGCAAGGCACCGATAAGGCCAGAATTGAAGTCTTGCACCATGTTTTCATGTGAGTAGTAGGCATAGGTGAGGCAAGGAGGATCAGCCTCCCGTGGTCCAGTTCCTGCAGTGGCCTTCCACACGTATTTATAACTTTTTCCAGGAGGCACTGCATCATCCAGTTTTTCGATAGGCAATGTCTTGTCGGAATATGAGGAACCTTCAGTGGCAGGGAAGCAAGAATTCACCATGTATTATGAAGTGCCCTTATGAAGCAATGAATAAATAAATGCACATGCACCCACCTATCCATATACAGTACACGGTGAGCAATGTCCTCTTTATACCAGGCATGGAGAACCTGTGTCTTTTCAGATGCTGTTAAACTATAATTTCCATCACTCCCTGCCCATGGACCATGCGAGCTGGGAGTGATGGGAGTTGCAGTCCAATAAAATCTGGAGGATCACAGGTTCCTCCAATTTATCCACCTTTCTTATACAGCCCTGCCTGGAGACTGTACATGCACATACGGAACAGGAGAACAGGTACTTATTCCCAGATAGCCCTACATAGGCCCGTGCATGCATGGTGGGGGCAGAGGTGGTGCAGCTGGGTACACTTGCCCTGGGCCTTGGAGGGCTAAGCCAGCTGGCAGGGAGGGGCACCAGAGGCCTGCTGGACTTGACTGTCATACCAAGAACACCCCGTGCTTCCCAGTCATTTGGGGACAAGCTCTGCAGGGGCCTGGCACTATTTGCTATTGCTGTGCAAACTGAAACTTGCCAGCTTGTTTCAGTTTACCATTCTCCTCTACCATTGTATATCGAGGGCTCTTTTGCAGAAATTACTTGGAAGAACATATTTCCATTTACTTATGCAAATGGCATATGGATATTCCTTCTCAGCTCATTCTAGAAGAATTAGTTCTATTTAATATGCCGCTATTTAAATATTAAAGGCATGACAATATATTTCGGGGGTCAGGTACACCAATTTGATATCATTATCCCTTGCAATTAAAACAACAACTTGTGTCCGTCACTGGCTGATGCCTAGTACAAAATACAGGAGGGCACAGATCTAACATTCCTCGCGAAGCCCAACAAAATATATCTCATTGTTTAAAATGTTGAAATTTTTGCACTTGCAGTTTACCCCTAAGCCAGGTTAAAGTATATCCACTTCTACTTTTCCTTCTAAGAGCTGGGGATCTGATCAAAATCTGTGGCAGACCTTAGCTTTTCTGATGTTGTTATATAGTTTAGTCACTAGGTGGCATTTGACTTCATTATATCTGAGTGGACAGGCTGAAGCTTCTTGTTATGGATTTGCTCTTGTTTAAAAGAAATAACAACGTTCTCTTCTAGCTTCCTGACTGGTGTGTCCTTTAAGTTTTCCATTACAGTCATATTTCCACTAATGAGAGCTCTGGTTGGCTGGTCCTGATGGCTGACGAAGCCAGGAATATGAAAGGATCGTCACCGAGATATCTGGCAACACAGTCACATTACCAACACTTACCTTCTGAATGTTTGCTGTACGCTATGCCTTGTGGGTGAATACTCAGTGGTTTATTAGCCAGGTTCTTAAAATGAATGACAAGTGTATCTCCCACTTCAGCACGTAGTGTTGGCCCCAGAAGCCCTACCAAAATGATAATATTTTTTTAAATAGAGAAAGAGAAATCCCGAAAATACAAAACATGGAAAAAGAGACTTGTGTTTTGACTGAGAGACAAACTTGCACACACAAGTGGCTATTAGAATGCACCATCATTCCTTAGGGCAGGAATGTTACTATTTGTTAGCACACACCAACCTTCCTCCAATAAATTCAGAACAGCAATTGAGTTTTATGCTCGCTTGTGACATAAGAAGGAGAAGATGATAGCTATGCTTATACAGACAACTCCCCATCTTTCTGGGGGTTTCATTCCAAGGCACCGCACGTTTAATTGAAATTGCTTATATTGGGAAACAGTGTTAGAAACTGAAATATGAAAGCTAGGAGCTAAATGGCACCTTAAACCTAGGTTATGGGTGCTAAAACAGAAAGTCTAGGTGCAGATTTTTTAATAAAAAGAATACAAAGCTGAAAAATGAATGAACCACACCTAAAATATTATGTTCATTTTTCACATGGTCTGGTCCTTCCCCTGTCCAGGCCCCTAATATTCTTAAGAGGGTCTCTTCTCCAGTCTTCAGTGAGAGGCTGCAAGTGGGGAGGCAGAAAAAGATCCTCTTTTCCTTCCCCTCTGCTATTTCAGTCTGAAATCTTAGGTGCAGTACTGCGCCCAGAGCTGAGAAACTGCTCACGCTAATGAAATTCACTGTCGCAGAAATGCACCTAGAACAATGGGCGTTTCACTGTTGGGAACACCACTGAGAAAGCCTGCAAACACCATCTAAACCTCTGGAAACCATTGGAAAACCCTTAAAAACAAAAACCCACCAAACTCCACCACAATTGCTCCCTCCAAACCTCCTTGCTCAAATTCCAACTCTCCACAGGCCTCAACCGTCAGTGCAAGGACTCCTAGGCTTGTGCTTGCAAAAGCTTGTGGACTTGCTAGACCCTATTTCTGCTGTTTTTGCTCTCTCTCAGGGTCATTTTTGAGTGGCACAGGTGGGGAGGGTGAGCAGAGCGAGAGGGCAGTGAGGATGAGCAGTGCAGGTGGAGGTATGGCAGTGGAGGCAGAGGGCTGAGGCAGCCCGGGCAGGCAAGGGAGGTGGCGGGCATGCAGCCACAGCATGGTGGAGGGGTCCCAGATTTTGGTTAGTAAAAGTTGGAGGCCATGGTTTTGATGATTCCATTTTCTTGGCCTAGCAAAATTTAAAAGGCCTAAATTTTCCTATGTAGAACTGAGCTTTCCAAACGTTTCATGTTGGTGACACACTTCTTAGACATGCATCATTTCGCGACACAGTAATTCAGTTTTGCATCATTTGGTGACACAGTAATTCAGTTTTACTATCAAACCGGAGGTTAAACTAATTCCTTCGTGTGACACACTTACACATTGCAGCTGACACACTAACGTGTCACGACACACAGTTTGGAAAGCTCTGGTATAGAACAAGTATTTGCTACTTATGTAGCAGATACTCGTTCTGGAACACTTAAAAGAATAAACCGGTAGAATCCGTCGTGACCGCTATATGCATGAAAAGAGAATCGACTAGGCGTGGCAATTGTGCTTAATCTTTAACTGTTTTGCAGGTAGATGAAGGAAGATATTGGGAGACATTTAATGAATAGGAAAATTAATCAAAGTCTTAATAAAGGAAGACATTGAAAAATGATTATTTGTAATCACATGGTATTATGGTGAGGGATGATCTGAAGAGTTCATGTTCTAATGAATATGCCCAGGCAGGGGGCTGAGCCTTCCAGTGCAATTATCCCCACCTCACCCTACCAAAACATTGAAGGAATGCCTGAAAAATCTAGTCACTTAAAAACAAGGAAAATCGCATACGAAACAGAGGTACAAGCAACTAACAATATTAGACCACTCCATCAGTGTGGTAGGAAGCTTTGTATTTGGGCTGCATACACATTACTGACTTGACACACAGCTGGGTTGTTTTTTCCCCCTCAATTTAGATTGAGACTGGGGGGCGAGGAGCATCAAAACACAGTATTTCATAAGAAATGATAGAATGGATACAGGAAAGATTGATTCTGACTAATGCTGTGTGTACACCGCTTCCCACACCAATTCGTTCTGGAGGTCCGTTCTTAACCTGAAACTGTTCTTAACCTGAGGTACCACTCTAGCTAATGGAGCCTCCTGCTGCCGCTGCGCCGCCAGAACACGATTTCTGTTCTCATCCTGAAGCAAAGTTCTTAACCCAAGGTACTATTTCTGGGTTAGCGAAGTCTGTAACCTGAAGCGTCTGTAGCCTGAGGTACCACTGTACTTATTTATCATTAAAATTTGTAGAAGACTTTGTGTGTCATGCAGGAAATTCTGGAACAATGTGGAAGTGAAAGAAGGAAGCCACAACTCAGTCTTTGTGGCAACGTGCAAAATAACATTGAAAGGAACAACAACTAGGCATCCTTTGTATATTTTGAGTCAGCGATACAACACTAGTTACTGAAATGATTAGTCACTTTCTAGTTAACTGTTCTGCACAAGTGCATTTTTGGTATCTGGGGTCATTAATGGGACAATGGAAACTATCTAATTATCAGTGCAAAGGAGAAGAACAAAATAATTTGGAAAAAATGACTACTGACCGTCTCCTGGCCATGCTCCTTCTCACTGCTGTTGCTACCTGTTCACCTGCCTTCTGCAAGCAGGTGGCCAGGGATATGAAAGAGCAGCAGGATCCACCTACCTCTACCTCTAAAACTTAGAAATAGAATGTGGAGTATTTTCAGGCTGAGGGCCACATTCCTCATGGACAAGCTTCCAGGGGCCGTATGACAGTATTAGGTGTGGCCAGGGGCAAAAGGTGGGCAGGGTCATAGCAGATGTGACTCATGCCTTGAACACTAGGCTACATTCCAGCCAGGCAAAAGTCAGAAGTTTCCATAATATGCCCCCCTGCCCTTCTCTCTATCCAGCTAAGTAAGAAGCAGCTGAGTCAGGCAGAGTAGACCCATAGGAAGGAAGAGGAGAGGCAGCAAAGCCGGGTGGGAGGCTGTTTCTCTAGGTTTTGTGTTATTCATTTTGGGGCTACTCTTTTATTTTATTTTTTAACCTCCCCATTTGTCCCAGATCAGTGTGCCAACTCCAGGGCAGATGTACTCTCCCCACCCATGCTGTTTTGGGGCCATGTCTAGGGAATAAGAGGACTTTGGCTTCTAAACATCCCTTGACCCACCCCACCACCAGAGTACCAGTGGCAGAGTGGCAAGGATAGTAGTGGTTTCTCTGCAAATAGGATGTCCCACCTCTGTCTGCAGACCTGCCTTACTGCAGGCCGAGGGGGGAAATCTACTTTATCCTCTAACCTCAGGAACATCCATTGGATTGTGACCTAAATGGGTAAATAAACTTGTAGTGGTTTAAAATGTTTTTAATTTGGATTCGTGACAGCAGAGAGATTATACCATGCTGTGAAAATTTCACCAGCAATATCTGAAAATCATGCTGTGCTTACCTGATAGAGCATTTCTTGGTTTTTCTTTTTTGAAATCTGCTTCATACTCGCTGTAGATAATCTTCTTAAATAGATGATCTGATTTTGGTAATCTGAAATAGAAGAGTCTTAAAACTATCACAGGAAATAGCTTCCGTGTGGTAGATACGTATAAGAACTCTATGCGGTAAAATACATTATGCAAGTTAAGCACAGTTGCAGAAATCAACATGTGTACCAAACACATTTTGTGTACTCAGCAGAGCCACCTGCTGAAACAAAGACAGGAAACAGGGCCTTTTCTGTAAAGGCACCCCATCTCTTGAAATTTTTCTCCCAAAAAGTATGCCTGGCACCATTCTCATTTTCTTTTTGGCACCACGTGAGCACTTTTTTCTTCTTCCTCTGGTCTTTTAAAAATGTGTGAAGAGGTTTTACATGGGCATTTTACACTACATTTAAAAAAAAATGTGGTTTTCAGTAATATACATTTCAATAACTTTACAGTCATTTTAACATTACAAAACTCGACTTCCTTCTTCCTCTTTCTGTGGTTCCTTAAATTTATAATTATCATTTGCTGTATATTCTAAATTAACTTAACTTATTCTTTTATTCATCTACTTTAATTATTTACTCTTATGGAACTGCAGGTTATTACAATAAACCTGCCAATGTCCATATCTGTTTACAATTTATTTGTACATATTCAATAAACCATTTCCATTTTTTATAAAAAGTTTGTCTTCTTGATTTCTTATTTTTCTGGTAAGTTTCGCCATTTCTGCATAGTCCATGAGATTTTGTATTAAATCTTCCTTCTTCAGGACTTCTTCTTTCCTTTTTTGGGCAAATAACTTTCTTGCCACTATAGTCGTATACATGAATAAGTTTCTATACTGTTTTGGTAGTTCTACCCCTATAATTCCCAGAAGGAAACTTCTGGGGGTTTTTTTAATTTTAACGAATGTTATTATAAACATTGTTTTCAATTCATTATATATCATTTCCCAGTAACCTTTAACCTTACTGCAGGACCACCACGTATGATAGAAAGTACCTTCTTTCTCTTTGCTTTTCCAACACTTATTTATTTTTTATACATTTTTGCCAGTTTACTTGGTGTTAGATACCATCCATATAACATTTTCATACAGTTTTCTCTTAAACCACAGCATGCCGTAATTTTAATACAGTCATACCTCAGGTTATGAACGCTGCGGGTTGTGCATTTTCGGGTTGCGGACTGCACCAAACCCGGAAGTACCAGAACAGGTTACTTCCGGGTTTCAGCACATGCGTGCAAAATGACATCACATGCATGCGCCGAAGCGCATCACGCGCGTGCACAGACACAGTGTTTCAGGCTGCGAACGCTGCGGGTTGCGAACATGCCTCCCGCACAGATCACGTTCGCAACCCGAGGTATGACTGTATCTGTATTCCATAATCATTCCCATGCTTCCATAACTATATTATATATAAGGTTATTTTTTAGAATTTACTATATCCTAATCTATTCCAACTCTGTGTTAGGGCCAGCTTGAATGGAATAAGCCTCAGAGATGTTCACAAAAGCAAGAATGCGTGGAGGATGAGACCCCTCAAATTCCTGAGCCTTTATAAAAAGCTGCCACAACACACTCAGATTTAACATTGCTCTGTTTCGAAAGAAAAGCTGAGATTTTTTAAGAAGACAGAACATGCAGACAGCCCCACTGGACCAGGCCAGCAACCCATCTAGTCCTGTTCTCACAGTGGCCAATGGCAGAACCTGCCTCACAGATTCAACACTATTGAGTGCATTTTTTCAACTAGTCATTCAAGAGTGAGCCCAGAATGTGTGGGAGTTCCATAGGTGCATCTGAGTGTGTATGACATTCTAGCTCAGGACATTAGTCCAAAAGGCAAGTTACAAAGGTAAGTGACTGATCTGTGGGTTTACCCAACAAGACAAAGATTTGGGAATGTGAGGCTGCAAATATTTTTAAGGAGGCTATGGGCCTATCCAAGGTGGGGCAGAGGCGGCAGCTGCCCACCCTACATCAAGTAAAGCAATAGAAATACTTAACTAACAGACCAATCACATCAGTTCTGACCCCCCCATAAAAGTCCTGCCCCCTACCAAGTCCTGCATCCCCTTAACAAAAATCCTGGATACACCCAGGAAGGAAGCCAGGACAAAAAATAAAAATAAAAATCTCCACCTGCCTAAGAAGCTAGCAGAGCATCATTCCTTATTCTCAAGGTATGGGAATGTCTTGTGAGATTTTTACGTAAAAAGTTAAAAGGTGCGCTTGAGGCTCTCTCTTTCCTTTTGTTGGCATATAAGCGTGGACAAGTGATCAAATGGACCTTCTCACCAGCACAGGTTTATATTTGCATTGCAAACCAGTCTAAGGCTGAAATTAGATAGGACAGCAGACGCGATGGCCTGCACATCTCCTCTCTTTCTCCCTGTTTAATAGGTAGTACTGTATTTCCAATATGGCACACAGAAATAATGAAAATACACAGTCAAAACCATAAAGCTACTTAAAAACAAACAAGAAAATACATCACAAAGTCGAAGAAGAACAGCTGCATGTCTGAATTTTCTCTTGCTTGCATGGAAACAACTTCCTTGCACTTAACAAACTAGTATATCAGAGAGAAAGAAGCCTCATGTGAGCAAATTTCATTATTCTAAGTGGTAAAAAGTGAATAAGCAGCAAAATGCTGTAAGCCAACAATAGATAGATAAAAATAATAATGAGTAACACTAGCAGAAAAGTTACAGATAGGTAGACGTGTTGGTCTGCCATAGTCAAAACAAAAAAAATTCCTTCCAGTAGCACCTTAAAGACCAACTAAGTCTTTAAGGTGTGTATCTGAAGAAGTGTGCATGCACACGAAAGCTCATACCAAGAACTGACTTAGTTGGTCTTTAAGGTGCTACTGGAAGGATTTTTTTTTTGTTTTGAGTAGCAGAAAATCTATCAAAAAATCACGGCAGTTTAGAAGTCACACCATTGAAAGCAACTTAAAACTAACATTTATCTTGGTTAACCTCGCAGTCCATTCTTCAGGGGTGGGGAAACCTCACCTTCCCATTACACGCAACTACACCCCCAAATAAGCTACACACATTTAGTTACCTGGACAGGTCTTCTGCCTGGGAACTGTAGCTCCAGTTAGCGACCTGAGCCACTATATAGTGCTCTCGGACCCGAGCTGCTTCTGCATTAGGATTCCCCAGACCTGGCCAGCCTACGCCCAGCAGCATTAAGAGAAGATGTCTGTAGGCAAGGGCCATGGCACCAGTTCCCATTGATGTAGATTTGTTGAAAGACACATGAGGTACAGGCCGTACTTTTAGTGCTGCAGATTGCAACTTCCCCAGGAAAATGCTTTCGCTGTGGCTGGTGTTGCAAGGGATACTCGCATTCGTGACGCCTAGGTCATTGCTCTTTTCCTCCTCCGCCTCTCTCTCTCTCTCATTGCTGAAAGGATTGTAGTTGAGATAAGCAGCTGCTGAATTTGCCTTGTTCTTCCCCTCTTCCTCCTCCACAAGCACCTTCTCCTCCAAGGAACAAATTGCAAGGAAGCAGATTCCACTCCACACAGAGAAGCAGGTGGCTTATTTGTGCTGTTGCCCACTAGGGCAGGAGTATATTGGGGCGGTAGCAAGAGATTCAGGACATGATAGCAGGCTATCCAGTCATGTGGAGAACACCTTGGAAAGCTTTGGCCAATAGTAGCCCAAGGTTGGCCAATTTGGGGAGGAGGGAAGAACACTACTCTATTCTTAAAACTGTGGTCTGAAGGCGAGAACACCATTTCACTACATAAATACTAGTTATTTCATTATTCTGTTTACTGTATTTTTCGCTCTATAAGACGCACTTTTTCCCCTTCAAAAATTAAGGGGAAATGTGTGTGCGTCTTATGAAGCAACTTATACTATTTTGTAGGTGGAATAACACAACTTGAAAACTTGTCTTATCAGCTTGTATTCTGTCAGAACACCAACATCTAGTGCACTAAATGCGGTGATTTAAGACTCCTGCTGACTTGAGACATTGGGAGCCAGACATTGGGAAACTGATATCAGTAGGCCTTACTCCCACGTAACGGTGTGTGTGGCTGTGGTGTTTTATCTAGGCAGCCAGGGCTGCTCCGCATGTCAAGATCTTTTTGCACCAGGTCAGTGAGGACTTGCTTTTTAAAATCCTCCTATATACACAGAACTCCCTGTGTGCCTTTTGGACTGTATCTGTAGGTCTCCCACTCTGTTTCAAATAACGGGTCAAATAAGTGTTGCTTACTTTTTATAATACATGGAAGATGGATATTCCTCTGGCAGTTCTGGACTCTCCTTCCTTGGAGGTTTCTAAGCAGAGGTTGGATGGCCATCTGTCATGGATGCTTTAGCCGAGTTCCCTACACTGCAGGGGATTGGACTAGATGACCCTTGGGGTCCCTTCCAATTCTAAGTTTTTTCTGCCTCAACAATATTTTATTATGTTTCTATCATTTTATGTAATTATATTTTGTATAAATTATAAAAAAGGTTGGGAAACACTGATCCAGAGTATCAATTTTTAGAGACCTAAATTCTCAAGTGCTGTTGGAGCTAGCCTGGGCACATATTTGTGACAACAGGACTTTTAGCATTGTAGCCAGAATAAACATTACTAGATGAACCATCTTGTTCTTTTTTGCTCCGAGGTCAGCTTAAAAATGGAAAAGACAGCCATGCAATGCTTTTCTAATGGTGCCCAGAAAATAAGTCCAGACCGTGTATGCAGTGAGCACAGAAGTGTTATTTTATTTCTTCTCCCTAGTTCGCAAACAGAGGGAAGTTAATATTTACCAGCAGCAAACAATCAGGTCCTTTTGGGGGAATGCATGTGGGAGACTGGGACTTGGCAGGTTGCCTCCAGAAGATTCTGAACCGGGGACAGCAAACCAATCACTGCTATCATTTTCTACATCACAGAAAAAGAAGCCATGTTTACCTCTGGGTTTTGCTATCGTTTTATAACTTCTGTATTACAATAATGAGATTAGCGCCATAGGAACCTGTAAAATAGTTGTTTTTTCCTTAAGTGGGAGAGGAAATTAAAACACATGCTGAGATTTAAGAAAGCAGAGTTTTGGAACACAGGCTGTTTCTAGAAAAGGGAAGGGGCACGTGATTTTACCTACTTAATAGTAGTATACTGAACAGAACGATGGTCGTGATCTGCAGATTTCACCCTTACCCCCACGCCATGTCCAGAACACAAAAGAACCTGTCCAAATCTTTGGGTTGTGTTAGATTTCCATTTGACTTGCAAAAGGTTGCATTAAAAAACATGCATTTCCTTTCCCATTGTTATTGCTGTAAAAAAGATTATTAAAATGCTCAAAAACAGATTAGAAGCAGCTTGTAAGCATTTACAGTCTAAAGTGAGCACTATTTAAGATACTTTGGGAAACGAAGTTATCTGAAACATAAGTTGAACAGTGTTATGTTTTTTGCAGCAGAAATTTAATGGATGGAACATGATTTACCGTATTTTTTGCTCTATAAGACGCACCAGACCATAAGACGCACCTAGTTCTTGGAGGAGGAAAAGAAGGAATAAAATATTCTGAATCCCAGAAACCAGAACAGCAAGAGGGATCGCTGTGCAGCGAAAGCAACAATCTCTCTTGCTGTTCTGGCTTCTGGGATAGCTATGCAGCTCTCGCTCCCTTCCATTCCTCCTCCCGCTTCGCTGTGATGCCAGCAAAACAAGAGGTGCTGCGCAGCTCTCGCTCTTGCTGTGCTGGCTTCAGCGATAGCTGCGCAGCCTGCATTCGCTCCATAAGAGGCACACACATTTCCCCCTTTTTTTAGGAGGGAAAAAGTGAGTCTTATAGAGCAAAAAATATGGTAAATCTTAAATTCACAACTCCTATGTAAAAATTTTGACCATGATAGGGAAATGCATTTGCCAACATCCATAGAAGAATAGAATAGGTTCTAACTGAACTATATGTTATTGTTTCCACACTCTATTTTTATGAATCTTATCATTTTTCTTCCATGGTAGAAATGGAGCCAATAAGGTTCTCCCACCATCCCATCAGAAGGTATGCAAAAAGCCATATTATTTTCACTTATTGTGAACATTATTTTGGTTGACGCAAGTTGACTTCTGGGTGGAAGACAGCTGCTTCCTATTCCTTCCAACTGCAACAGCAGCAAGAAGAGGCCAATTTCCTTGAATCCTCCTTGACACTTGACATTTCTGATCTCACTTCCTAGTTAAAAGAACAGGCGGTGTAGAAAGTAGGGAAAAGGTATCTATATCTTTACTGCGTAAGAGGGCATTCATGTACAGGTGACATAAAAAGGGAAGGCAACCATGTCATTAAGGAGATTGGTACAACATAAGCTGAACCTTCTGAAAACAAGGTTTGAGTACTATCTTTGCAGACAGAAATTTAGTATTCCAGATAGAAAAGCACATGCCAGGTATAGTTCTGGATGCAACTTTCACTAGCTGCCCCATGCTTTTCTTCAGTACATTAGCATTAAACTGAAAAAAGTGATGCCACATCTTTTCCTAGTCTTCACACCCAGTTATGCTTTCATTCCCATCTGATGTTCAAAGGAGCATGAGAGGAGTTGGGTTTCCTAGCATCAAATAAGGACCTAGACTAATGTGCACTTGGAAAATCAGATGTGCCTTAGATACATATTAAGATCTACCTAAGCGATTTGGTCAATTTACTCTGAAATGCTACTAGTCAGAAATCACACATTATTTTCCACTTCATGTCTTGCTACAATTTTACTTTAAAAATTTCTCAGAAATTTAATTAAAAACAAACATGAATATTGGTTTGAGCTTTTCTTTTCTTTCTTTTCCCCAGTCTTCGTAAAGAAAAACCCTCTATGTACCCACAGCACAGGAATGGAAAAAAAGTGTTTTATTATTTATTTTTACACATAAATGTCTTTTTTAAAAAGTAAGGCTGGTAGTGGAATTTTATTTTGATGCATAAACTTGATAGAAGTGGTACATTACAGAAATTGTATACCATGGTGGATAAACAAGTCAGTCACAGGTATGGGTTATTCTTTTTAAAAATTAGAATCAATAATTAGCATAAACATTCTTTCCCCTAATTACATCGTAAAGTGCCTCGTGTAGTCATATTCTATTGTCGGAATGACTGCTTGTACAAATTTCAAAAAAATTAGAAGGTACCTGAATATTTAATTAAGGAAAATCAACCCAGCAGTTCCACAAGGAGAAGCAAGTTTTTAACCCCAAAGCAGCCAAGTAAAAGCCACAAGTTTTAACAATTCAACCTTCCTCAATAGTCAAGCACCATTGTACCTCTTTGGAAAGAGATAGATAAGGCTACCAGTCTAGTCTAGTGGAACAGTTTTAATGGCCAGAGCGTGCCTCCCACATGCATAAATACGACTGAACAATGAGTTTTTATTATAGTTATTGCTGCCTGTGCAAACTAGGCCTATTGGGAACAATGGACTTAAGTAATCTGCTGGATCAGATCAAGCATCCATCCAGTGGCCAAACAGGTGTCTATGGGAAGCTTGTATGCAGTACAACGGTACTCTTTCCACTTGTGCTCACCAGTGACGAGTATTCAGAGACATACAGGCTCCAACAATTGTGGTAGAAAGTAGCTATTATGGCTAGTATTAACTGATCAGTTTTATCGCTCATTCTAACTTAGGTGGATATCACCAATAGCACTGCATTAAGGAAAAAATTACATTGGATAGTATCCAACAATGTAGACTTCTGGAGGTGCAACAGAACTTCTCCTGCCTCTCCACACCCTCCCCAAATATGGGTGAACCCCCAGAACAGACTCAGGGGGAACACAGAAGAGAAGGGAGTAGGTAGAGATGTTCCACTGCACAGCCATACGTCCTTGCACTAATAGAACTAATTCCCTGGCCACCACTCGTTTTTAGGCTTAGCCATGTGTGAACCATGGATTAATTATAAGAATCTTTTTGATTCACATCACCTAGTGATAGTCACACCCATTCTTATAAGGCAGTCACTCTGAGTGCCTTAGCACAGCTGAGTGTAGCAGCGCCCCCTGAAACTTGAACATGCGATTGAGGGGAAAGTGGGAGAACACACACACTCTGAAAAACAGACAAGGAATCAGTGCAGAGCCCTTTTCTAAAAAGCAAACACACACATCTATTTTTGGCAGTTGGATAAAAGGATACATATGAACTCCAAGTTCTCCCCCACCTTCTGCCACAGTTTCAATGATTTTCTTCATCACTTCCGCATGTCTGAAAGCAAATGGTGAATATCTTGAAATATACATATATTGCATTATTGTATAATACAGCAAGTTATCTGATTACAGAGTTTGTATGCAAGATAGTTCTTGGCGGCAGAAGCAAGCAATGAGAATTTAAAAATAAAGTTTAAATAGCTACTTCAAGCCATCTCTGGTTACTGCTTGGGCAACAGCAAGGCAAGTCTGCACTAGTATTCACTCTACTCCTATTTTATCATTATTATTAGTAGAACTGGCAGAGATAATGTGGCAGCATGGGAGAACTGCCAACAAGGCTGGTATTAGAAGAGTGACTAGTGGGGTGCCACAGGGTTCTGTCTTGGGCCCGGTCTTATTCAACATCTTTATCAACGACTTGGATGATGGACTCAAGGGCATCCTGATCAAATTTGCAGATGGCACCAAACTGGGAGGGGTGGCTAACACCCCAGAGGACAGGATCACACTTCAAAACGATCTTGACAGATTAGAGAACTGGGCAAAAACAAACAAGATGACTTTTAAGAGGGAGAAATGTAAAGTATTGCACTTGGGCAAAAAAAATGAGAGGCACAAATACAAGATGGGTGACACCTGGCTTGAGAGCAGTACATGTGAAAAGGATCTAGGAGTCTTGGTTGACCACAAACTTGACATGAGCCAACAGTGTGACGCGGCAGCTAAAAAAGCCAATGCAATTCTGGGCTGCATCAATAGGAGTATAGCATCTAGATCAAGGGAAGTAATAGTGCCACTGTATTCTGCTCTGGTCAGACCTCACCTGGAGTACTGTGTCCAGTTCTGGACACCGCAGTTCAAGAAGGACACTGACAAACTGGAACGTGTCCAGAGGAGGGCAACCAAAATGGTCAAAGGCCTGGAAACGATGCCTTATGAGGAACGGCTAAGGGAGCTGGGCATGTTTAGCCTGGAGAAGAGGAGGTTAAGGGGTGATATGATAGCCATGTTCAAATATATAAAAGGATGTCACATAGAGGAGGGAGAAAGGTTGTTTTCTGCTGCTCCAGAGAAGCGGACACAGAGCAATGGATCCAAACTACAAGAAAGAAGATTCCACCTAAACATTAGGAAGAACTTCCTGACAGTAAGAGCTGTTTGACAGTGGAATTTGCTGCCAAGGAGTGTGGTGGAGTCTCCTTCTTTGGAGGTCTTTAAGCAGAGGCTTGACAACCATATGTCAGGAGTGCTCTGATGGTGTTTCCTGCTTGGCAGGGGGTTGGACTCGATGGCCCTTGTGGTCTCTTCCAACTCTATGATTCTATGATTACAACTTCCTCTCAATCCAATGCACACTGAACAGGATCAGGGAGGTTATCAGGGATTGAATGGCTACTGGACACAGCTAATGGATAGGCCTTCTAAAGTAGAGTTAACACATAGGCATCCAAAGCAGACTACCTGGAGGTAGTATAGTATTTAACAGTTGCTTAAAACATTACTCAAACCAGTATTTCTTCCACCATCTATCGCAATCACCCTATTCAAGGACTTCATTTCCAACAGAATCACAACAAGGAAACAGCGGTGCTGCATCAACTACGGTTGCAGCCTTTGCGATGAACCTCATTAAGCACTCAGAACAGTCCCAAGTGGTGAGTATTTTACAGCCAATTCCCAGTAACTCTGTCCCATAACATACCCTCACGCAACTGCTGAAGCTGGAAAAGTAAAAGGAAGACAGTGATGAGAGCAGGACAAGCAGCCCAACACCATCAGAGCCAATAACTATTGGAAGTCTTTTACAAAACAACATGCTGAAAACTTGGGAGGATGCTGATGCTGAACACAACTTTGCATTGTTAATTAACTAATGAAATACTTTAAGAAAGCTAAACAACATGGATGGAAAACTGCTGTTTTTAAACAATTCAGAAAATGAAAATAAAAAAAGGATTCAGCCAACAGCAGAACTCAAGGGACACCAGATTTTACTTCACGTTGCGGAAGTGAAAACTGTGCCAGTCTATGCCAGTAGGATTCATGAGTTCATCGTGAATCCTACTAAGGAAATGATTGCCACATTTTTGAGAACAGATGTTGTGCAGCAGAATGAGCAAAATAAAACTCAGCATAACACAATATTGGGAAACTCTGAGCAAACATTGGTTTCATATTATTCTTGCATTCTTACTGGGCTCCCGTTGCCCATTAACGCCAGTGGCTTGTTATCAGGCTTAATACAATAAGTCTGTTGTACATGACAGACTTGCTATTTTATGTACATTTAATAATAAGGTAGAGGAAAGACCTTCAACTTGGTCAAACACAGACCTTGAAGTGGCCAAAATGGCAAAACAGCTGGACAACAGAGTTTGGCACTACATTTTGACTTCCTTTTCCAGACTTAAGGGGTCCAAACTTCTCAGTATGGGAATATTAACAGCAATATAGCCCCCACTCCTATTTGCTGACAGAAAAGGACTTGAGCTACTTGTGCCCAATAAGAGTTTATTTTTAAAAATCAGTCATGCTGTTATTCACAGAGATTTCCATTCAGCATTGTTCAGTCTCTTTTGCCAGAGATGCTAAACTGTCCATTTGACTACAAGGTCAAAGGGACTTTGCCAGAGTAAGGGCAAAAGTTGTTCACCTGTTCCGGCAGAACTCAGAACTGGACTTTTAAAATGAGTTTTAAAAGTTAGCATGCTCCTGTTATTAAAATGAAGAAGAATCACAAAATCTTCCCACCCTTTTAAACTGCAAAAACAAAATGATGGAAGTAACCAGCCTAAGCAGAACATTTAACTTCAACACCTTAAGCAGGTAACACTGTATTTCAAGAGTTCAACAAGAAGATTAGGGCTTTAGAGTGAAGACAAACGCATGTTCTGTCCATACGGCAATGTGTGACGTTTTGTGTAAACAGAAAGCCTGAAAAGATTTTTTTTTAAAAAAATAAAACAAAGAAACCCAAGTAACAGAGCCTGAGATTGCAGCTTGAAGTATGACAACTGTTCTCATTTCCAGGACGATTGTCTGACACCTTCTGGAGAGTTTGAAAAGTGGAAATAAACCAGAAAATTTACTTTTAGTTGGCAAGACCCCCAGCAGTCTGATTTCACAGTGGCCATCAAAGTCCAATGGGCAAAATCCAACAGCATCCACCCACTAGCAGGACACAACTGGCAGAACAGATTTCCTGTCTCCATGCAGCTCCCTAAAACACCCAAGATCTACTCCATTTGCACGAGTGGAAGTCCGCTCAAATGACACTGTGCACTATGTAACAGACCCAATAAATTAGAATGAGAGCAGTTTGAACTGAATGCTGGGGAAAAGGGTTTCAGAGTTTAAGACCAATAAAGAATACAAAGATGCTAAAAAGTGGCCAGAATACAAAACACATTTCATCCACCAAAACCTTTTTCATGAATATTTTCATATGCTGTTAGAATGCAGACTGAAGTATACCTGCACGGATGAACTGAACACATTGGAGGTGGAGGAAGATGGGGATGGTTTTCAATTGTCACAGTCTTTTTGACATGGTCTTGACTAATATCTTCATACATATAGTCTACAGTTAATGGCTGTCGTTGCTAGAGAGACAGAGAGAGAGAGAGAGACAGAGAAGTAAGGACAAATTGCATAGATTCCTTCTCTGTAATTAAACAAAGAATTTCAGTCAAGCAAATAGTGTTTTATTCTGGATTGTTTTATTTGATGTTTTAGTGTGCTCTGGTTATCTCCCGTTTGGACTACTCTGCGTGGGGCTTCCTTTGAAGGTGACTCAGAAACTATAACTAATCCAGAATGGCTGAGGGAGCCGGTGTACAGCTTCCGGGTCATGTGGCCAGCATGACTAAGCCACTTCTGGCGAACCAGAGCAGTACACGGAAACGCCGTTTACCTTCCCGCCGGAGCGGTACCTATTTATCTACTTGCACTTTGACGTGCTTTTGAACCACTAGGTTGGCAGGAGCTGGGACCGAGCAACGGGAGCTCACCCCGTCATGGGGATTCGAACCGCCAAACTTCTGATCGGCAAGTCCTAGGCTCTGTGGCCCACAGCACCATCCGCATGCCTTTATAGGAAGCCCTGTATAAGGAAGTTTTAATGTTTAGTGTTTTATTATCTTTTTATATCTGCTGGAAACCATCCAGAGTGGCAGGGGCAATCAAGTCAGATAGGCGAGTAGAAATAATAAAATTTTTATCATTATCATTAACAACTACCTGACATTCAGAAGACATCTTAAGGCAGCCCTGTTCAGGGAAGTTTTTAACGTGTGATATTTTACTGTATTTTTGGTATTTATGGAAACCGCCCAGAGTGGCTGGGGAGGCCCAGCCAGATGGGCGGGGTATAAATAATAAATAATAAATAATAAATAATAATTATTAGATTTCCCCCCACCATAAAAGGTAAAGCAGTATAAAAATGAAATTAATAACAACAACATAAAACAGAACTTGCTTTGCAAGCCTCATACAGTAAGCCTGCAACTTAGGTGGGGGTTACATTCTGTGGATTGTGCCTACAGCCAAAATCACGTATAGTCAAAGCCCACTGGAACTGCAAAAATAAAAAATGTGTATTTGGTCAACAGGGAGCTGAGTGCAAGAAACAAGTTCCATTATTTTCTTGCTGACTTCCAGTGTGCACCACAAAAAGTAAGCTTCATGCAAGAGCGACACCAAAGAAAGCTTGTTTACATTTGTTCGCAGAAGGCTGCATGATCTTTGACACAGTATGTCTGAGGCCCCTTACCATAACCTATTACCAATTTTATTGCACTACTGAGCTCTGAACAGATTCAAATAAGGAAAAAAGAATGTTGTACCTCATCATAACCAAATAACCAGAGCCTTGGTGTTTGGTAGTATTTGTCATATGTGATGTAAAGGTCATACGTCCTGGTCTGTAGGATAGCTTCTTCTTCTCCCCCTCCTCCTCCAACATCAGCTTTTGCCTTAGCAGCTTCCACTATTTTTCTTGTATCCAATGTTGCCTGCTCAAGATTTTAAGAAATAAATTGATAGATTTAAAATGTCTGCTGTTGCCCACTCCCCACCAAATTCAATGACTACAGGCATTAGGTGGTGGTATAAACTCTTTTCATTGAACTGGTGGTTAGTTTTTAATGAAAATATACATGCAGTTTTAAAAGGAATATGCTACTGGACATATGTTGAAGTCAGAAAAGACATTGCTGCTGCCCAATGAACACAGTGCACTTACATCATCTGTCTCCAATAGCCCACTCTCTTCATAATCTGAAAGGATATAAAAAGATCATGTTACCATTTACTGCTTTTGCTAAATATTTATGCATGCCCAGGGTGTTCAAGAAAGATGCAGATTAAGAATGAAGTTATCAAGTTTATAAAAAATACACTTTGCAGTGTATGCTGTAACAAAGAATGCATTCCTCAATATAAACATTAAATTATATTGAGGTGCACATGCTATGTTGTTAACCAGTTGTCACCCCACCCACGGGATAAGCTGCTGTGTTGTTACAGAATGCTCACAAACATTCTGTGTCAAAACAAAAAAAAATTCCTTCCAGTAGCACCTTAAAGACCAACTAAGTTAGTTCTTGGTATGAGCTTTCGTGTGCATGCACACTTCTTCAGATACCTTCTGAAGATACATTCTGTGTGTTAGGGTGGTAGGAAAAAGCAGGCAGGCTGAGGGCTGCGTAGAGTGCCCAAGAGGCAAGCAAAATTAGGATAAAAGAAAAGGAGCAGGGTAGGTTAAGGTAGAGGAGCCCAAGCAAACTACAGAGAGTTGAGAAAAGGAAAAGAAGGGACTGTGTGCTTGAAAAACCACTCATGGTTCAAAGGAGGTTTATGGTATAGCTGCCCCTGTAAATGTATTCTGTGGTGGAATTTTACCATTTTTTCTGTATGAAGAATTATGAATTTTATTATATTTCCTAGCAGTTCACCTACAATTACTTCCTGAATTAGTTTTTATATTTAGGAGCATATACGTTTCTTATGCGTTCCAAAACTTAAAAGGGGCCAATTCTGTCCTCTTGGCATCTTTTTTCCATATTTGTTAATGACCACAGACAAGTGATTAGTAGAGATTAGGTGGAAACCAAATTTGTGTTAGCAGATTTAAACTCAAGGCACTTCACCCTCATCCATGTGCCCCCAAAACCTGCTCCAGAGGGCTCCCCAAATGGCATGGCATGGCATTTCTCTTTCTTAAGACTACAGTGTAATTTGTCATTATTTTAATTTGCCTTGGTATCATCCTTTCTACTAGGTTGGCTTTCTTAGCTTCTTTTCACCTAATCTGTCCCATGGAAGTATTGTGCCCTACTCATCAGAATGCCACTGAGCTGTCAGGCCAGTTGTGTGATTACTGTATAGTAATTTAAGACTACGTCTTTTAAGTTCCTCGTATTGATTCGTTAAGACTACTGGTACAGAAATTTAAAAATAAGAAGGTATGATCAGTCTTTCTTGCACCCCACCTTTCCTCAAGACACTCAGGATGGCTAGTAGAATCATGACTATTTGGATGGAACAACACAAAAATAATCTTGGGCTAGTTTTGTATCACTAGTTTTGTATCACTTACATTCCATCTTACATAACACAACGTAGAAACACAAATTTCTTCCATGTGCTCTCAGCTTCAGTGAGTGACTCCTTGAATATATTACTTTTAAATTTATTGCTTCATGAAGGAAGTGCTTTAACTCTTTCCTGCAAGGGGTTCCAAGAGGCATTTTAACTTCACCACAACCCTGTGATGAAGTAACAGAGCTTCACAACTGTGCAGGTATTTGAATCTGATTTCCTACATTTGAGTCCAATACTCTAGTCCAGGGGTCGGCAACCTAAGGCCCATGGGCCACAAGCGGCCCATGGGGGTCATTTAACCAGCCCACAAGCCGCCCCAGATCCGAGCCACCCGGCGAGTCTCAGTGCGCTGTGCTAAACCGGCAGGGCATGGGGACTCGCTTCCGTGCCACGGGAAATTGCATCTGCACAGATGCCGGAAATCATGTCTGCGTAGGCGCAGGAAATCATGGGTGTGCACGCTCACGCACAATCTGCCCCATGGAGGGATCTCCGCTGAAGTGAGCTGGCCCAGGAGAGGTAAATCTTGCCAACCCCTGCTCCAGTCTTTACACCTCACTGGAAGTGATGAGTAACTCCCAATCAAACCTCTTGCCTCAGAATTAAATCTATACAGATGAATCCCATTAAAAATTCATCTAACTTTCTAAGACCTCCATTAAGAATGTTTCCCCAGTACCTTCTCCTTTCTCAACTGGGTTCCAATGTTTACAAAATTATCATCTTTGGAGTCTCAGTTTGAATTCATTGCTTCTTGTCCACAAGAGCAGCGACCAATTCCACTCCACCTCAAGGGACTGTTTCATGAATTTAAATAACTGCAGTGAAGTTTGCAATGCTATGCAGGAAGGAATCTTCTGCAGAAAGAATTCCGTGCACAAAATGGACTCCAAAGTGCAATGATGGCAACATTATTGCTTTGCTTCTGCTTCATACCTAACAACAACATGATCTAGTGAAGCATTCCTTCAAGTGAGTGGCCATTACCTTCCATATCAGCTGCCTCTCCCTCATCATCATCTTCATCATCACAAGACCCTGAGCGCTCTGGTAACTTTGTATTGTCCTTTGAAGACAAGAAAAAGCAATGTACCGTTTCAGTGTTCCTGACTAGAGCATTCATGCATCAAACTTAAGAGATCACTCAGCAATTCCATGAATGGGGAGACTGAATCACTCTACCAACTTGCAAACTGGCCACTCGCTGTGGTACCAAAACAAGGACCAAAAACGTACCAATAAATGTGTCAATAAAGCTTGTTTCTTGATCAGTATGAAGGTATATGAAAATATTGTACGGCAGTAAAGCCCTGCTCTAAATGAAATCCAATGCAACGAGTTATAGCTAGTTTTTCAATTAAAATTCAAATTGTACAACCCTCTCAAAGCATGCCGTATCATTTTAAAAGTGGTGACCTCACATTCCTATGCTGCATCAGAGACTGCACACCCTGGCTGGGATGAAACTGAAGACAGCAACCACAAAGCATGCAAACTTTACCACTCTTGAATACATTTTCTCTTTTGGGAAAATCAGAAATGTTTTGTGTATGAATGAAGCACTTTTGCCAAGCATAAGCACAACTCAGTCCAGCCATTTGTAGATCAGATGGAACAAGGGTAAACCTACCCATTCCCTCACCTGAGCAGTCTACGTCAAGGATGGGAAACCTGTGGACTTTATTCCCACCAGCCCCAGCTGGTCAGGGATAAGGGCAGTTGCAGGCCAGCAACTTGTGTCCATATGCCTCCTCCATGACATATCCAGAGAGTGACAACATGAGAACAGGCCTTTTCTGTGGTGGCTCCCCGTTTGTGAAATGCCTTCCCCAGGGAGGCTTGCCTGGTGTCTTCATTACATATCTTTTGGTGCCAGGTGAAAACATTCCTCTCCTCTTCTCCCAGGCCAATCTATGGCCTTTTAAACTAAAGGAAGGAGGGAGGGTTTGTCGCTTCTGTCTGTTACTATGCTATGTATGTTTGTGCCCTTCTATTGTAAACCACCCTGTTAGTCTCGGACGAAGGGTGGTATAGAAATTTAATAAATCAATAAAAACACTTGGACAGCCACAGGAGTCCCATCCCTGCTCTAGGTAACCAGCAGTTTGGGGGCTGCAATGTAACCACAAATTAGCTGCTCTCCTATCTAAAGCAGCCGCCAAAACAAAAGGACCAAAATGTGCTTTAAATCTCTGTACTGCTCTGGCTGGCCACCTTCAAATTAGCCAACCTAAATTAACATGGCTCTGCTACCTGTGGGCTTCAAAAACTTTCCTGAATTTGTTTTCAGGAATATGCATGCGTTTACAGAAGAGTGCCTCCCTCAATCCACAAATATGCAGTGGATTTACTGCTGTGGTTCATATTAGGCATCTAACCTACTGTTCCAATCCACTGGACACATAAAAGGGAAAATATTTTTTCTTCGGGGAAAGGAGTTACGCCAACAAGCATACCAAGTTGTTAGGTTTACTTAGTGCTATTTTTCTAGAAAAAGAGGTGCTGGAACTCACCGTGAACACCTCCCTTGTTCTCTTAGAATGAAAATGGTGCCCATTGAGATGTGCCAGAACTGGGTTCCGGCAAGTTCCGGCTGAAAAAAAGCCCTGGGTTCACTTTGTATTACCCATCAGCATATTAGCCACAGATTCACAAGTTAATACCTTGCTCTCCAGTGTGATCTCCTTAATGGATTCTGTCACTCCTGTAATGCCTGTAAAGAGCACAGATATAGTCAGAACTAGGGAGAAACCCGCTAATATTTTGATTCTACAAACAGCTGCTCCCCACCCCAAACCCTGGGTGATGGCAATTGTGACTCATAATTTTCAATGGCTGTTTTTTTAAATGGTTAAGGATTGAGATTCAGTGAGGAAAACTAAAATCTGAAGATGGTCTCCAGGTCTGGACACTTATATGTTCTAGAGCATTATTCAGAGTACACGAGGTTAGAGGCCGCAAGCTGGGCATTTGTAAGTTTAATATACAAGAGAAATATACAATACCTGCATTGTGATATGTGTCCACCCATCCTCCATCCCCATCATCTTCTTCTATAATGGCTTCCAGTTCATCCGAATACTCCATTTGTTTACATCGCTTATAGCATGGCACTACAAAAAAACAGTGAACACTGTTCATTCACAAAATCAGCTGGAGATAAATTCTCCCAGGGTTTTCAGAACTGGAGGTTGATGTATATACTTCACAAATCTCAGCACACGTTTTTGGAGCATGGGTTTGGTCTTAAGTGAAGCTTACTGCTCGGGGGAATCCAAATGTTCCAGGCACAAAACGGACACTAACTTAGCTAGGAGCTAAAATACACTGAAAACATTTAGCAAGCAGTACAGATGTCAATTGAAACTTATATGCACTAAGGGCAAGTGCCTTCCTGAATTTTATTGAAGCATTTGATTCAGCATCACATAGAGGAACTGCTGCTTAAAAGCAGAAGACCTAAGGATCAGCATATGTATTGTAAGGTGGGTAAAGCCCTATTATACTATTTCCTAAGTATGACATAATCATAAAGAACTGGTACAGTATTTGAATGTTCTCTCAGTTTTGCATAAAGTACATGTTTAGCAGCTTCATTCAGTTTTGTTGTTTTGGATCAAGACAGAAGCAGATACTGAAATAATTGTTCAGGCCTCTAGTCTAACCTGCTGCTGTGGCATAAGAACACCTGCCTGCCCTATGTTCCTCACCAATCGAGTCACCCAAGCCAGCCTACCCCCATAGTGGTGCCCTCCTGATGGTCAGGGATGTTGGAGCTGTAGTCCAACACATCTGGACTACATTATGAATTGCATAAAGATGTGTACAGAACAGCACCAAATTACTCATACAAGTAATCCATACCACAAGCACAGTTTGCTTACCCATGTCATGTACATAAAGAAGCTAAGGATCTCAAAAGTTCACATAGCGACTCTCAAGATATAAAACTGTGCACGCCTATCAAAGTTGGTTCAACAGCAAGTATAAAAGTAAAGATACATCTGCAGGGCTGTGGCTGGTGCATATTCAGTCACAATCACAGGACTAGTGCCAAACTTACCATTTCTAGTGACCAAGAACTGTTTGTCTGTTGGGAGATATGCCTTGACCTTTAACTCTTCTCCTGTAGCCCTTTAAAATATGAAGTAAGGCTGTGAAAAGCTGCAGACAATCAGAGACCAATTCTGGTTCTTATACAACAGAATCATGTTTCTGCTAAAGCAGAAACAAAAACACTCTGACCAGTTTCAAAGATTATTTGCCCTGTGGCACAGAAGGGGGGGGGGGGAGCGAGAAGGAAGAAAAGAGAAAACTACCCAAGTAGTTTTCCCCCTTTGGAAGACAGACCTAGTTGTCTAGTGCATGGAATCCCCGTCTGCATTTCCACTTCTGTTAAATGATAAGAGCATTCTCAGAATTGCATTTCTTCTGCTTCCCCTTTTACAACATGCAATGCATCAAGCTTATTGTATCTGTTGCAGGAAGGAGACAAGGGGCTTCTGTGAGCTCAAACCAAAGGAACTGCTCAAAGCCTGTTACAAGTTGTAGACAGATAGGCATTTTTCAATCCTACCATTCTTCTAATCCTAAAAAACACCTTTAAAGTGCGGCTAATGTTTCACTAACTATACATAAAAAACCCTCTTTTGGTATATTAAATATTTGTTTTTGTATCCTGATAAATCTTAAAAGCTAAATTGAAAATGAAGTCAGTACAAGCTCATAAAAAATACAACACATATCTTGAGCAATTTCAAGTGTCCATGTTTTATGTTCAGAAGTCAAAGGAATTCAGAGCAGATACACTCAAGTAATGGTATACAACTGAGAAGTAAGCCACATATGCTCAAGTCCATTCTGCAACACCCTCTCAAAAAAAGTAGGTGGGGTGGAGGGAAGAATTATACAAATTAGGCGTCTTTGTATAGTGTCTCTCTCACACGCAGTGGGAAATACGTGCACATTCACAATCACCAGACAGTGAATGTGCTACCCATCCCTATGTATTCTTTTGAGCTGGTTTCTGTAGAATCTTACTTACCATTGCCAAGTAGGACAGTGGTGAACTAAATGGTCTCCTGCTGCCACAAACTGCCAAACACAAAACAGAAGAAGGCTGAAAAATATCTGATATATACAGAGTTTCACCAGCCTCAGTAGCCTTAACATCGTGACTTATAGCTGTACAGAGTAAGTGTGAGATCAAATCCTACTGATACCAGCTCAGTAATTTGTCTTTCCCAATTCAGAGACAATTGCTCCTTGAACAATTTCTGCAGATGCATATACAAGAAAATATTTTGTCTGAATGGGACCGTCACGCAATTAACTTGCAAACTGGAATGGGATTCCTGGATAGATTGCTAATGGGATGATCCACAAGCCAAGTGCAACAGCTGGCATTTACACACTAAATATTTTAAAGGCATATAGCCACAAGACATGCTCCAAAAATATAGTGATGAAAGCCAAAAAGAACCATGCACTAAATAATCACCATCACAAATAGTCACATCTAAGCAAGGTTCTTTCTTCTCTCTCTAGAGACAGAATGACAGAAAAACCATCTTTAATATATTAAATATTTATTGCAGTGTCAACTTCTTGGGACAGTGAGCAACAGCCACTTATATCCGCACTAAATAAACAACTACTAGGAAAATCTAGTGGACTGTCAGAACAGAGAAGTAGAAATGCTTAGCTAACCACAATAGTTAACTGATCCATCTCCAAACAAGTCTTCAGGTTGTATCTCAAGTAGTGCAGGACTTTCCCTTCCCTTCCTCCCCTACATGCTCCCCGAATCTCTTTTGGGGAATCATTCAACACTTTGGAGCAGATTTTGAGGGTGTGTGGATGGCAGTGGAGTGGGAAGTTCCACTGCACAAGCAGAAGTCTGCTGTGCTAACAGAACAGCAGCACTCAATATAACCCTATATCTTTACATCTTGCTGAAATAACAAGATGGGGAGGGGAGAATTTTGTTACTGTTAGGATGTGTTTTCTGTTATGCACACTGTGTGTAAAGTTCAAAGCAGCAAAGGTCCAGTCTAAAAATCAGGCAAGCAGAGGGAGCTAAATTATTATATTGATACAAGTTTGCTGGTTAGCCCAGCATGGAAAGTGGCTTCATATAATAACTTCAGTGGCTTCATATAATAACTTGAAGACAGATTAAAAAGAACCGATAAGCACTGCCATCAAAGATTAAATTATTATCAGTGAATCCCTCTGCAGTAAAAATCTGCCACTCCATCAACATTTAGGAATTAAGGTCAAAAAATCTAGCCTTAATTGCTAGCATTCAATTTTTAGAAGTTTTTTTTTTTTGCTGAACAAGTTTCTATTTCGGGTGGCAGAAAAAGGTTTGCAAGCTCTCCCATAAGCTTCAGGTACTGGTGTTCCTTTGATAAGAATTGTAATACTGTAGAAACAAATATTATGCCAAAACTGGACGAATCAGTTTCCTTTTTAAAAAGGGGAAAGAAAACAGGGAAGACCTCTTACGTTCAGTACAAACTTCTGTATTCCTGCTATTTGTAACATCATTGGAAATGTTCTAGATCACAGTCATGAGCAATTACTTTCTTCTGCATTTGCAACTGACCATGCTATAGTAAAAAACATGAGTTCTGCCTCATCCATTTTGTGGTATGTGAAGGCAGGGGCCAAAAACAGACACGTGAATCTTGGGCATGCCTATTTTCTTTCTATAAAAATTCTTAACCATGCCTCTTGTGTCTTCTCCTTCTTTCACATGCTACACAAGTCTTACACACTTACTTTGCAAGCACTTTTCAAATGAGTAAAGGTAAAATATTAGACCTAGATCGGGCAATCTGAAGCCTTGTTTGATATTTCACTTCTGGGCCCAATTTAAGATGCTGATATTGACCTTTAAAGCTGTAAACTGTTTGAGACCAGATTACAGTGATGCCTTGGTTCTCGAATTTAATCCGTTCCGGGAGTCCGTTCAACTCCCGAAACGGTTCAGAGACCAAGACACGGCTTCCGATTGGCTGCAGGAGCTTCCTGCACTCAATCAGAAGCTGCGTCGGATGTTCCGCTTCTGAAAAACGTTTGCAAACCGGAATACTCACTTCCGGGTTTGCGGCGTCCGGGAGCCGATTTGTTCGGAAGCCAAGCCGTTCAACTACCAAGGTACCACTGTACTTGGAAGTACTGTTTGCCATAAGATCAGATACAAATACTTATTTGCAGGGCCCCCATTAAAAATATATTAGATTGGTGGGTACAATAGACAGAGCCTTTTCAGATCCCACATCTTAGAACTCCCTCCTAAGAAGTTACATTTTGTTCCTTACCCATTTGCTTTTAGACAACTCTGATAGACCTTTTAATCTCAATCTGTCTTTAAGTAAAATGGTGTGTGGAATAGATTTTCAATGGTAAAGCTGTTTTGTGATAGTAATAGTTTGGGATCTCTTTATACTGCTGATTTTAGTTTAATTTTTGAAGCTACTGGAATTAAAGTGTTTTTAGGATCTTGATTGTAAGCTGCTTGTGAAAATGTTTGGTTTCAAAAGCAGCATATAAATCTTTAAATAAAATAACAGCATGACCCAAATTGCAAGGTACATGCAGGTATTTAGACACAGTCCACAGCTACACTAGTGAGGGGGACACAATGTCCCTCATTTACAAGGAAAGCTGCACAGACAAGAGCACCAATATACTGAGAAAACTCTAGAAAATAGTAGAATAACGCCAAGGAAAATATTGATTGAAATAGAGGCTAAACAAGTACTTGAAAATATTATTGTGTTTGCTGTTGCAGACCTCCCAGGAAGAGGAAGCAGTTACAAATTTTGTAATATTTCCACATTTCCTCTTAAAATCATTTTTGAACAGCTGATGCACTAATTTAAGAAGTGTACAAATCTCAGCTTTTTGCTTGTAGCATCCCTCAAAGCAGCTTACAAATACCATCCATTTTAGAATAGCTAGAAAAGGGATCCGTTTTGCAGCCCAATCCAATGCATTTTTACAGAGGAAAACCCAGCTGTGTGCACATACAATTTCAGTTGTAGTGGGTGCAGAGATCTGGTTGGTATGTTCACAATTGTGAATGACTTTTCCAAGAAAATATGGACTAAATGCTGGCATTTTGTCACAATTGTAGTCTGCATTAAGAGGAACTAGAAAACTCTGCAACAGGAACTTCTTGTTTTACTACTTTCAAAAAGTTACTTTGAAAAAAAAGCCGACAAGTGTATACATACCTCTTCGGGAGTGATAACTCCAGTTTCTTTAAACTTTGATTCCTACAGTCAAAATAGAGAAGAAAAATAAAAAGATGACTTTTTAGATTTGAAAGTAAAGGTCTCAGGATAAAGACAAACTATACTGCCAGGCAAGTCAATAGTACTAAGCTTCTAATCTACCTCATAAAATGATGATAGTGTTAGATATCCTTGTGTATACTACCCTGAGATCTTTGAAGGCAGGACATAATGGGCAGTATTCAACTAAACACCAACTTTAAGCTATACAATGTAACTTCCCCATCCTCGCCTCTCTTCCTCCCGGGTGCCCTCCATGCACCCCCGAAATCTGTCCTAGAGTTCCCCCAGCCTCTGGAGCAGATTTAGGGGGCTCATGGGGAGTGAGGAGGGAGTGGTACATTGCACAGCTAAAAGTCACTGCACTAGGATAACTGTTTAATTGAATACTGCCCCAAATTAACAAAACATACACTGACAGGTTTTGCAGTCTGGTTGGGAAACATGCCCAGAATTGGGGTGGGATGGGGAAAATCAAAGATTGCTGTAGAATGAGAAATTCACTAAAAACTTTGCTCTGCTATATAACTACAAACTTTGACCAGGGTCATTTCTTATACCACTTGCTTTCCATTCAAATTTTAAATCCCTCGATCATCTGCAGCAAGCATAAAATTTGGCCCATATTTAAGAATACAATCAGGAAGCACACAAATACAAAATTTTGGGATTCTTCTATCTTCATTTTTAGGACATCCTAAAGATGAAGCCACAGAACCTTTAGATGAGCAAAAAAGGATGGATTCTGTAATACGTAGCTCAAGGGTGCCAGAGTTATTTCCATTTCTGCTCATGAAGACAAATTTTGAACATCACAAAACTGGCCCCCAACACGGCTACAAATGTTACAAAAAAAAGTTCCCATTGGTGCCAAGAGTCTTTACTGCCATTGAGGAAGGGTGTCCATTTTGGGAGCAGAGTCACAGCAAAGAAGGGAAGGGATAAATTCCATTCTCCATCTGCTGTGCTTCCAATAACAGTAGTGTGAGCATCTATGATTAAGTAAAGAATACAGTGGTACCTTGGGATGTGAACAGGATCCATTCTGGAGCCCCATTAGCATCCTGAAGCAAACGCAACCTGCATCCGCGGGTCGCCGCTTCCGTGCATGCGCATGACATCATTTTGACCGTCTGCACATGCGTGTGCAGCGAAACCTGAAAGTAACGCGCTACATTACTTCTGGGTTGCCACGGAGCGCAGCCCAAAAATACTTAACTTGAAGCACATTTATCCCAAGGTATGACTGTAAACAGAAGCATAGCTGCTTGTAATGCATTCAATGTAACATGCAGTTTGACCTTTACATACTTTCAGCTTCTAATTTGCTTGGTTCTGCATTATCACAAACTCCCATCTGTCATCTGTTTAAACAAGAACTGTTAAGCAATGACAATCATTTGGAGAGCTGCAGGGACTGAGTCCTCATCTGCTTTTAAAAATGCCAACTATGGGCAGAGCCATTCATAAAACTTACAACTTCTAGGCTCCAGATACACACACCACCTGGATTTTTTTCCATTCTTTCTCCGGCTCCTGAATAAATTATGCTTATTCTACTGTTCTCTCCAAGGACAGTGTCTCTTCTAAACGAGACAGAAATATCCTTCCTTCTCTGTGCATCAATGCAACACAGCAGCACCACTTATCCAAAGAAGCTGTCATATAGTGTTCTGTAAGAGCAGGGGAACATCCATTCTTTATGGCTCTGGAGTGCATTTATTCCTCAGAAACCTGAAGCAGTAACGAAAGACCTTTGTACTGAGCAAACATATTTAAGTTTGCGCTGCACCAGTTCTTTTGCAGGATACCTGTTCACAGACCAGCGAAACACATCAAAACACATAACCCGTTACCCATTGCAAAATATCCCACCACCAGCACAGCAAATGTGCATTGTAAGCACACTATTACCACATGACATACAGAACAAGGCCTTCAGAGAGCAGGACAGGCCACCTTTGACAGCTCCTGGGGGGAAAACGTACAACCTGCCCGGTTTTATGGGTCACACGGGGCCATTCCTCCTAAGAGGGGGATATAACAGAGGAGGGTTCCACTGTAGCCATTTTCCAGGGAGAGCAAAAAAACAACAACAAAAAACAGTGGTGAGGAGAAACAGAAAAGGGTGCCTTGGCACTGCCGATTTGCTGTCGGCGTTTTGGCACAAAGCTTTCACGGGCTCCTTCTGGTCCACAACAAGGTAAAATTAAAAATATACATAAAACGCGCGAGTCTTCAGGATTGCACAAGGCTCTTGGTTGCCTATTTGAGGGCTGCTTCTGGGTTTCTCACCGACAGAAATGCTATTTTGGCGAGGGTGGGCGGAGAAAAAGCGTGCCCCCCCATGGGAACGACATGACAACGGGGACCCCCCCGCCCTTCCCTCCGGCTGCTGCCCCGCGCACTCCAATCCGTGGCTGAGGGAGGGGCCTCACCTTCAGCACCGGAGTCAGGTACTCGGCCACCTCCAGCGCCTTCCCCTTCACCGTGTTAATGACGTTCTGCATCCTGCCGGTGCTGCGGGCGGGGCCAGGTGGGCGCCTCTCGCCGCCGCCGGCCACCGAACCGCAAAGCCAGCCCAACTGCTCGCCCCGCTTCCTGCCTCCCTTCCGGGCGATCGCCGCCACCCAGGACTCCGCCCCCTCCCCCCGGTGCCTCCAATGAGGGTCGGAGGAGGGAGTCACGTGAGGGGGGACCCTGGACACGGGATTCGCTCAATACACTCCCTCCTGTTCTGAGGCAGACGCAGAGTCCCGCGCCCTGAAATGTATCTCTTGCGCCTGCGCGAAGAGGGGGCGGGGAAGAAAAAGGCTCCCGGCGGCGGACGGAGATAGTCGCCCGTAGAGATAGGAAAAAGAAGAGTCACACGATTTTATTTCTTCCCCTTGTCAGGTCACACACGTCGGTAGCACCTCAATCCTAATTGGCGCTCCCGGTCCCAATACATACAGCAGCTTTGGTGTGTTTTAAAACCCACAGTGGGGCGATACCTTTATTAGGAGGAATCGATAATATCGACCCCCCCCCAAAAAAACGGTATTGCCCAATTCCGTCTCCCTCAACAAGGTTACTTTTTGTATATGCTACTCTACACTTTTCCTATCTCTATGAATATTACCGTAGCTCTATGGCACCGCCTGCCTCTCCGACGTCGCTCGTGTCATGTGATCGAGCAGGAAGTGGCGGCGGCTGAGCGCTCTGTGCGCGTGCGTGAGGGGCGAGCGGCCAGAGGCTGGGGCCGGCGAGGAAAGGGATGTATGAAGAGAAAAGCAACAGCTGTGACAACGACACCTCTGGGAGGCTGAAGGTGCGAGAGGTGGGCTAGGAAGGCCCAGGGTCCTGAGTTCAAATTTCATCGCAGCTGCAGGATAATAGTAATAATAATAGTAATTATTATTATTATTTTGTTATAATTATTATTATTTTATTATTATTTATACCCGGCCGATCTGGCTAGGTTGCCCCAGCCACTCTGGGAGGCTTCCAACACATATAAAAACATAATAATCATTCGGGGAAGGGAAGCTGTGATTTCCTGTAGCCTCAAGGTGCCTGTTGAGGCTGCCGGCTTGTCTTCTGTGTCTTTAGCAGCAGCTACATATACAGAAATGTAACAGGTGAAGATTTTCCTCAATTGAAGATAAAGCTATGCCAGAAACTATGTGTTGGGCTGTTTATAAAGGGCCTACCCAACAAACTCTTTGCAATAAGTTGATAATAATACCAATCCATGTTAGAAGGTTGTTAGAACGGAGATAGGGTATCTAAAGTTCTTTCAACACTTGACCTGTGCTAAGGATAATTACTTTTTATTCTATTACACATACCTGCACAAGATTGGCCAATCTGTTCATTTCAGTCAGTTCATGAAACAATCAGCCAATGTTGCAGTTTTGATTTCAGCTAGTTTTCAGGAGGAAACACACAACTGTGCGCCAGAGGGAGAAATGGAGAACAATAGTGTGAATTTGGAGGATGTGGAGTTATATCTGTTAAAATAATGTGTCGAGTTTCCCTTTCTTCCTATGCAAAATGCAATTGTTTGGAGTATAACTTAGTCCCCTAGACCTTACTTGGCAGGTATTATCAAATAATGTTCTTTAGGATCCTTATCCATTCAATCCCTGGCTGTCAGCAGTAGGGCTTCATGCAGCGGCATAGCTGATGCCACTTCCAGAGCCCTGCCACTCTTGCTAGCCAGGGCAGAAGGTGGGAGAAGCAAAGAAAAATACCCTTTTGCTACACCAGCTCCTATGTTTTTATTGTCCAATTTTTTTTATTTGCAAATGATTTACAAATGCTTAAGTGAGCTGTTGTGTGTGTCTGTGTTGTTTATTTTGTTCATCACTTATGAAAATTTTGTTCATCACTTTTGGAATTGGAATAGCAATGCAAGAAGATTAGATTAGGGCTTCCAGAATATTGTTCAAGCATGTGCGGAAAAAACACAATTTCATGCAGGTTACGTAAAGCAAAGCACTAATAGCCTATTGGGTGCTGTCATGTTTACTAGTAATAAAACATATGCTGCTGTTTTTCTGAAAGGATCTACTTGATAAGTTTTTGCTTTGCTGTTCAAAGGGCACTGACGACAAGGCAGTGGAATGGAGTCCAGGTGCTGTAGTCAGCCTGCTCGGTGGGCCAAGCCAGCCATGTATACATTCCTTCTAGGAGGTACCTTTGTTACCTTGGGATCAAGTCGTATCCTTCTAATGAAATACTCTGCCAATGAAGGTATGCTTGAATATTTAATTCTATATGGATCACAACATGATTGATCAGCATGCTATCTGTCTTCATGCTCTCTACTAGCATGAGGCTACAGTATTATCAGGGAATGTAAATAGTCCTGATTTTTTAATCAGAATTACCTGGCAATCTGTTTTCTTTCTTCAGAGCCATGAAGACCAGTTGTAATAAGCCCTCTGTGTAGTCAGATAACTTTTCTGTGACATCAGGCAGAACTACCAGCATTTATTTTATGTCACTTGATATATTTACCTGCTCCTTGTGAGGAAAAGGGTAAAAGAGCATGAGATGCATGATAATAGTGATTTGGAGGAGGCAGGGCAATGTGTAGAATACAGAAGCCTTACCCCTTGAACCTCAAAGCCCTTTTTTAAATTTACCAAGCTTTCTGACAGCAACAGCATGAATATTTTCATGCATTCTTCACAGCTGTATGGCCTGAAAACTTGGTTGTTGTATAAAAATGAAGGCAGCAGTTGCTGGTCCAAATCCTACATCTGTGTTGAAGATACATGTGCACACAGGCCGCCTGTTGCTAGTTTTTTGTTCTTCAGTGTAAATATTTGTAACGTACTGTATACCCTCCGTCTTCTCAGATAACCAGTATGATTATCTTCCTGCAACTGTGAATGTGTGTTCGGAATTAGTGAAGCTGGTGCTGTGTCTGGTAATGGCACTCTGGGTCACCAGGAAAGGTAAGCTGTTAAGGTCGGGTTCTTACACGATATTTAGCTACACGAATGTCCTCCCCAGTTGCTTGCTATGTATCAGTGGAATTTAGGCAGCTATAAGATGAATCTATCTTGCATTGTCTGTACTCACAAAATATGGGATCTGTGAGGATGCAGTGTTGCTCTGCTGAAAAGTACTGTTTTGGGAAGTGCTCCAGCTCAGTGGTGTGGGGTGCATGCATGCAGATGGTTCTGTGTTCAGTCCCTGGCATCTCCAGCTAGGACTGGGAATGCCTGCTGTATAAAACCATGGAGTGGCATAGCTAGTCAGTGTGAACAGTAATGAGCTTGATGAACCATTGGTTGGACTTTGTATAAGCAGCCCTCTTGCCATTAGTAGTTAGTCACATGCTGCCTTTGAACTTAGGAGTTCTATAAAGCCATTGGTAAACCTATTCTTCATGAATTTTACTAATTCCCCTTGAAAGCTGTGTAGCATTCAAAGCTATTTCTTGCCTTGTGGGCCGAATTCATGTTTCATCACATGATAAAAGTGCATACATTGTGACTTTTCATGTGGAGTCATTTTGGACTGGAGGTTTGTTTGAAATAGTTCTTTGAAAAACTTGAAGATTGCCACAAGAGAGAGAACACTTGCAAAGTAGCCTTTCCCCTGAGGCACGCTATTTCACACAAATGCCTCAAAATGCTGAATATATGTGGTAAGGTTGCCATTTAAATGCCTTTAACACATTGGGAAATCAATCTTAGCAAGAAGATCAAGAACCCAGTGACTGGAGATTGGATTTCAAAGAACATGACTGCAAGCATTTAGTCAAAACATCTTTTCAGGATAGCATGGTATAGTTTCATATTTGAGCCTGCCCAGGATATTCCCAAACTATGAATTTATTTATTCAAGGATTGTGCCTCTTTAAACCTAAGAATAAGGGCAAAAGCTGGAGTGGGGGGCTTGTTCCCCTCCAGACATTGTCAGACTCCAGCTCCCATTAGCCTGAGCCAGCATGGCCAATGGTAAGGGATGATGGGACTTGTAGTCCAGCAAAGTTTGGTGAGCTGCAGGTTAGCCACCCTTGTGTGGATATGAAGCAAATTAAGAGTGTTTAACTGATTTCCCCCCTTTCTTCCCTATTTACTCCTTTTTTAGGAGGTTATTCTCATAGTGGATTTGGCTGCAGCTCATGGAGGCAATTGAATAGCTATGTTAAGTGGTCAATTCCTGCCTTCCTCTATTTTCTGGATAACCTGATTGTCTTCTATGTCTTGTCCTATCTCCAACCAGTAAGTAAGACTTTAGAAATTCAATGTGCACTTTATGCTCAAGGTTTTTGTAAACAGAGAATGTGTCCCATACCATACGTACTATTAACTTGTACCAAGTTATGGTCAAGTCAACAAGACTGCAGGGAACCTCTTTTTTCACTTTTTAACCTGTTGAGATGAACTAACAATATCTCAGTAGCTGAACTGGATGCTTAGGGTAGGCTCTGCCAGAGCTACAGTACAGGAGGGGATGAATTAATCTTAAGGGAATTGACACCAGTCTTATCTGGAGTATTGTGGCCAGTTATGACCCAGCGCTATAGGGCAGGTTCAGAGGGTATGTATAGCCTAGGTTTGTTTTTGTTTTTAAATGGGGACAGTAGCATGTCTTCCAAAACTACAAGTTCAAGGATGGGCTATCTTCCCCATTTAATTGAGCCATGGTGAAAAAAATCCATATGATATTAGTCATAAGGAAAAGAGCAGTGTTCTAGAAAGGTAAGAAAGAAGACTGGTTCAAACATAACAGTGGTTCATTGGGTTGGAAATAAGCATCATGCTAACACATTTCCCCCCAAAACTTGGATCTCCAGCTGTTGTTGGACTACAACTTTCATCATCCCTAGCTAGCAGGAACAGTGGTCAAGGAAGATGGGAGTTGTAGTCCAACAATAGCTAGAGACCCAAGTTTGAGAAACACTGTGCTAACCCCTTCTAAAGAGCCACACTTGTACCGTGTAAACCACTTGGAGAACTTACTGTTGAAAGCACTCTATAAATATTCAAAATGAAACAACATAAAACCATAGTTTTCAGTCTCAGATGTAAGAGGAAATTATGGTTTCAAATAACCATGATGCAAGAAGATAGTGAAAGGAGGTGGGGAAGCACATAGGCACAAACATCACACCTCTTCTTATGTTATGCCTTTTTTGTCAATTGTCTAATCTTTTAACATTATAAACCGCCCTGGGGTCATAAGACAAAGAGCAGGATAAAAAGTTTTTCAGAACAAGTTCTCAGCTGTTCTTAAGTCAGGTGAGAAGGTTTTTAGACGTTCTTTTTGCCATTGCATGTTTGGACTAAGAAGCCTCAGCTATGATATCAAGATTAGTGCTGACCTTCCTGATAAAAGGGCATTACATACTGATTATCCCATTTCTAGGTTACATTTGGCATGTAACTTTGCTCCTCAATTTCTTTTTCTCTAGGCCATGGCTGTGCTTTTCTCAAATTTTGTCATTATAACAACTGCTCTCCTGTTCAGAATTGTGCTGAAGTAAGTAGCAATGGAAGCATGTTTCCATTAGTCAATATTTTTCTTTCTTTCTAGTGTTGGTATTAGAATTCACCAAGATCTCTTTAAATCAGTTATAAACAAGAATATAAAGGTGTTTGAAATTTAAAGCAAGCCAAAATAAATTCAGATATGTATTAAGTCTTTATGTGTTAATGAACATGCAATTGATGCTGACTGAGCTTGGTTCCTTTGCTTTGCTGGTTGTTCATAACAAATCACACGTGCTTTGGTCCCAATGAATGAGACAGAATTTCATTTGAGTAAACTTACTTAGGACTGGATTTTCAGTAAGCCTATGCAGCAGCTATAAATTCCATCACCAACATTACAGATTCATTTGAAGCCAAGCACCGATAAGCCTCCTGTCCTATGTAATTAGTTTCCTTCAGGATTTCTGTAAGAGCTAGTCCTCAGTGTTTCAGATGGCCCTTGTGTGTTGACCTGCATTTAGAGTCCCCAAAATGATGGCTTTAGTAGTCTATTCTAGCTGAGCCATATTCTAGATAGGGATGAATTCTCTGATATCCTTGTGTCCACCTTCATACAGCTTCAACAAATACAAAATAATTCAATCTTTATATTAGGTGAGAGAAATGGCTGTTTTCTGTCTCCTAGTTTATGTGTTGTAGCATTGAAAATGTTATTTTTGGGGAGCTGAGAAGAGATCGTGTCTGTGCAGCTACCTCGGCAAAGAAGACGGGCAGCATATTTTTACCCACGACTTGTGCTGTTTGGGATTGACTTGCTGGGTTGCTTCATACCTGTCCGGGTACACTGAGAGTCTCTTTTTTTTGTCTACACACAGGCGGCAACTCTCCTGGGTGCAGTGGGCATCCCTGCTGATTTTGTTCCTGTCTATTGTTGCCCTGACGGCCGGGACAGGAAGCCACAAGCATAGCTTGGCCATGCATGGGTTCCATCACGACATCTATTTCAGCCACTCTAACAGCTGCCTGCAGTATGCCAGCCTGGAGGAAGAGTGCTCGGGAAGAGAGAACTGCACGAGAACGTGGCTTTTCCCCAGCTTAAGCTGGAACATCACTGCTGCCACTGGAGCTCTGAGAACCATTCCCCTTGGGCTAGGACACCTGCTCATACTGGTGCAGTGCTTCATCTCCGCCCTGGCCAACATCTACAATGAAAAGATATTGAAAGAAGGAGGCCAGTTCAGTGAAAATATCTTTGTACAGAACACCAAGCTGTACCTCTTCGGAGCCATGTTCAACGCCCTGATTCTGAGCTTGCGCCCTGAAAACAGGCGCCGGATAGAACACTGTGGGTTCTTCTATGGGCACAATGCATTCTCCGTCGCCCTTATTTTCGTCACTGCCTTCCTGGGGCTCTCTGTGGCTTTCATCTTGAAGTTCCGAGACAACATGTTTCACGTCCTGTCTGCACAGGTCACCACCGTGATCATCACCACGGTGTCTGTCTTTGTTTTTGACTTCAAGCCTTCCCTGGAGTTCTTCCTGCAAGCTCCTGTGGTGCTCTTGTCCATATTCATCTACCATTCCAGCAGCCCTCGGTGCGTGGAATACACCGCTCAGTGGGAGAGGAGCAAAGTCGGTGGAGGGCCCTGGGAGCGCTCCAATGGGGTAAGGCTTGGCAAGGGGTTTGTTTTGAGTCCATTGCGCGGGCCGGCTGACGCCATCCCACCACCACTGCTGTTGCTTTGATGTAAGAGTTTGGATTTGATATCCCGCTTTATCACTACCCTAGGGAGTCTCAAAGTGGCTAACATTCTCCTTTCCCTTCCTCCCCTACAACAAACACTCTGTGAGGTGAGTGGGGCTGAGAAACTTCAAAGAAGTGTGACTAGCCCAAGGTCACCCAGCAGCTGCATGTGGAGGAGCGGAGACGCGAACCCAGTTCACCAGATTATGAGTCTCACTCTTAACCACTACACCACACTGGCTCTCAGAGGTTTAGGCTTTAGTGGTTTAGCTGCAGGTCTACCCCTTTGCAAATGAGTGGCTCTGCTTCACTTGCTTGCAGTGCTGCAAACCTATGCTTTTGTGAGGCGCATTGTAGACATTTCCCAGCCACCCAAGAATGTTGGCTTGGTGTCATTGTAATAGACATCTGTAGAGCTGAGAAATGACAAAATGTGCTGGCAGCAAGCCGGCAACCTGACCCAAAGTTAACTGCGCTTACGACTATTGATTTCAGTGGGCTTAATGCTGTGTTGAATTATAGCCGCTTCTTTGTGCAAGTGGGCACCAGAGGGCGCTGTTGACAGTGAAAGCTGCTCTTGGGTAACATTTGTGCACACTTGAATGAATGCTTTATAGTGATAACTTGGAAGACCTATAGGAAGAGGGAGCTTTCACATCTGCATCTATGATCTTGGATTTCTGCTGGATTCAGTTCGCAGATGCAGCTCCCCAAAACCTGTGCAGGTGATTAAATGTTTCCATTAACAAATCATTTCATGACTGTCAAATCAGAGCTTGCCCTGCTCCTGCTAGATGCATCTGTGTGGTACCTTTGCAGAATAATATGGAATACAGTTAAATTTTATTTTCCTGTTGCTGAAATCAAATTCTAGATATATCAGTGCATGTTAAACTCATCAGCAGTAGCCTATAAAAATATTATTCAATTGATACAAAAAGAGAGGAGTAAACAGTTTTACCTATTAATACATAACAGAGCAAAAGTTTCAGCAGAGATCTAAGATAGGGGTAGTAGGACAAATGGAAAATATGTAGGATCTGTGCTCCAGGGTGCACTCAGATGTATTTCCCACTGTATTTATTGAGGTAAGCATGCATAGAATTGCAGCCTTAGCATCCAAAAGAGAATTAAAACCCAGCTGTTCGGTTTTATCACTTTCACTTGATTCTTTCAAAGTAACCATTTGTTACAACTGACCTTGCATGATCTTCACTCCGATTATTTGCTCAGGATGACAGTAAAGTTTTGCTATGCAACCGTCACAGGCAGCTGCTTGAGCTGCCACCTGCTGCCTGTTTCCATTCAGCCTTCCTGCTTGCAGTTCAGCTCCTAATTCTTAATAAGTGGCTTGTAACAACAAATATTTATAGACCTTTTAGGCTCATAAAGTGTTCTTAATTCATAGGCATCCATATAAACTCAGAGCCAGCACCACATATTTGGAAGACTAGGCACCTGGGCTTCTTTGTGTCCTAGTCTGGTATTTATTTGTTTCAGCATTGGATCTGATTCATCCTAGGGGGATTAACTTTAACTACGATGAATGGGTAGTTCAGAAAATGATTTTATAGTGAATTGGGAAAGAACATGCTTCGAATGAGACACACTGAAGCATAGCTTTGGCACTAGCAAAGGGCCTTTATGCCATATAATGCGAACAGGTGAAGGTGGGGGACACTGATCAGCCCAAGAGCTACAGTTTGTCCTGGGCAACTTTCTGAAGGACCCATACCTGGGGTGGGCATGGCCAGAGGCACCAAGTGGGTGGAGCAACAGGTGTGGCTCTTGCCTTTTTACAGTAGGCTATGCAGGTGGCGCTGTGGGTTAAACCACAGAGCCTAGGACTTGCCGATCAGAAGGTTGGCAGGTCGAATCCCCGCGACGGGGTGAGCTCCCGTTGCTTGGTCCCTGCTCCTGCCAACCTAGCAGTTTGAAAGCACCTCAAAGTGCAAGTAGATAAATAGGTATCGCTCCGGTGGGAAAGTAAACAGCGTTTCCGTGTGCTGCTCTGATTCGCCAGAAGCCAATAAAGCGAAATGAGCACCTCAACCCCAGAGTCGGCCACGACTGGATCTAAGGGTCAGGGGTCCCCTTACCTTTACCTTTACAATCAATCCATGCAAAAGGCAGGGGTTTCTAGACCCACATATTTCCTCCCAGGCAAACAAGGCATTATCGCAGCTCAAGGACACATTCCAGCCAGGCAAAAGCACTCAAGGAGAGTGCAGAGCCAGGCCAGCAAGAAGTGTGGCATGGGGAGGAATGTGACCTGGAGAGAGTCCCAAGGAGGCCTTGAAGGACAGCATTTGGCCCTCAGGCCCCAGATTCTCCAGCCTCAACATAGATACATATGAGTCTGCTAACTCTGGAGTTCTCTCTCTTTCCCCCAGTCACATGCCCCTGATTCCTGGCCGTAAAAATCCCCAGCTGAAATGAAAACATCTTGCAGCAGTTCCAAAATATACCCAGGTCAAGTGAAGCCCATGATTGTGGGTCCTGTTACAAGAATATTGCTGTCACTTCACAAAGCTGAAATATTTAGTGCTTGCTTCTTGCTTATTATCAGTTGAAAATGTTAACCAAGCATAGACTAATGTTGCCTTTTCGCTCTCTTTCCCCTTTCTGTAGGATGGAGAAGAACTCGAGAGACTTACCAAGCAAGACAGTGACCATGATTCAGAAGAAGAGGCCTTATAGCCTGGCTTTGGATTTTTGAAGTACAGACATTCTTATTTAAGAAAATGAAGTTTTACCCTGGGAGGTGGGGGGAGGTTCGGACCGTGACCAACAGGTGGAAGTCTCTTCTTTCTTGTCGCTAAGGTGGGATTTTAATTTGTGTTTTCATAAAGCTGTGCAAGGTAATATATGAACTACTGTGAAGGGGTTTTGACGAGGGAAGGGACCTATTCATAGAGGATTCGGATAATGCTATCCATGGTTCTTAATGAGGATTCCAGAATCAAATACTGGTGCCTCTGAATACCTGCTGTTGGGGATTAGCAGCCTTCATGTCCTGCTCATGGGCTTCTCAGGTTGGCCATGGTGAGAAGTGGGATGCTGCGCTTTTGGTCTGATCCAGCACAGCTGCTCTTATGTACTTGACTTCTGTAGTTCACGAGAGTGAAGAATTCCTGCAGAAAGAGAGCGGCCGGCAGTGGTTGCTAGTTCAGACTGCTTTGGATGAAGAGACGTAGAACTGGAAGCATCATTTGGAACTTTCTCACTTGGTTCTTTCACATGAATGTAAGAAAGCATTAATGCTACTGAAGTTAACCGAGGTACCTTGGTTCAGAGCAAATGTAAATGAAGAATCAATAGATGGAGCCATGGAGGCTGCTCATCTTACAGTATTCTGGAGATGAGAACTGTCAAACTATTCACAATTGTATGCCACAGACATTTAAGGATTTACTCATATTTCAGGGGTACTTGAAACAGTGTCAAATGTGTTTTTACCACTATGTGTGTGTGCTGTAGCCACTCATGGTTCCTGACACACATTTCTCTGATTTGCACAGTTGAAGAAGTGCATTTGTCAGACGCACAACCATGCTTTTAGATGTATATTTAAACTGTTTTACAGGAGCAGCTTTAAAGTATTGGGCTGTCCACAGTGCTAGTCCTACCCAGAGTAGACCCACTGAAATTACTGGACATAAACTAGTCATAGTCATTAATTCCAGTAGTTCTTCTCTTGGATAGGAGTAGCATTGGATTACCGCTGATACCGTGTGAAGTGGAGCTCAGTGGTGGATGCAGTTGCAATATAGTAATCCAAAGCTTGCATATTGAAGAACATTATATACCCTTCCTGGTGTTTATGGTGCTATGTTTTACACGCAAGTATTAGGTATCCTTATACTTGAGCCTGAAAGTTGTCGTTGGGATATCTAATGCTGCTTCTAAAGCAAAGGTGGGAATGTTGTTGGGACTCACAACTCCCATCTGTTCTACCCAAAATTGCCAGTGGTAAAGTAATGGTAGAGTTGCAGTCCAACAACATTTGGAGGGCGATAGGTTCCCCCACCCACACTGTGTGGGCTCACAATGATTTTCTCCCCTCCTTGTCACTAATCAAAATTGTCATCCCGCTGATGGATCCTTAGAACCCAATGCGCTTGTCCACATTTTCAAAGGTGATAAGTACTGAGTTAGGAGCACAGGGTATGCACAAGTTCCTTTCATCTGTGTGCAGCCCTTTTACATGAGCTGTGAAACAAACCAAGAAGCCGCACTTAATCATCGCTTCCCATGACGATTCCATCCCCCTGACTATCGTTAATGGCTTCCAAATCAGCCGGGATTCAAAAGCCAACTTTAAACTATGGTTTCATATCCTGTCTTCTTTAGAAGTCACTAACCATATTTTCCTAGTTTGAATGTATTCGGAAGATGATATATTAACTGAAACTTCCTGGTTTGTTTCACAGCTCGTGTAAAAGGGCAGCACACAGATGAAAAGAACTTGTGCCTGTACTGGCCTATTCTTGCTACTTGAAATGGCAAGCTGCAGTGCCTCTCCATATTTGATTTTGGCATAAGTGCCCACTCTGCCTTTTGTCCCTGAGTTTTATCTCTTGTCCTCTTTAATGCCTGTCTCTGTGTAAAATACAACTTTTTTGTGTACTACAACTGTGTAAAAGTGCGGCACAGGGACAAAAATATGAGGGATAAAATAAAAAGTTAACAAAGAACAATGTTATGGGCGTAGGCTTAGAACTTTTAACAATGCCTTTTGTTAAGTATGATTCAAGGAAATGCATGTTTTGTAATTTAACTAGGGTTCATTCAGGGATGAGACTATGTATAAAGGAAATAGTGTGAACAGAAATGGGGCGAGGAGGTCGGGTGTTTCTGATTTCTCTTGTATTTCTTTTTAGGGGGGGGGGGCTACAATATAATTTGAAAATCTTGGTAATACTTGAACTGTCACAGCTTCAGTTTTACACTTCCAGCCCAAGTCCCTATTTGCCAAAAAACAAAGAAACCCAGCAACAAAGCAGTGGGATGGGAAGAAATACAGGCCCTTATCTTGCAGAAGTAGATAAATACTCCAGGAAGTGGTGATCTGATCATATAAGCTGCTTCTTCTTATTGCACAGATAACTCATTTTTGTGTCTGTTGCTGGAAAGGTGCAGCGTCTGTGGGTTTCTCAGACTGTTTTATGATACTCCTAGAACTCAAAAGTATATTGGAACAAGTCTAAATGGAGCATTCCTTTGAACCTGGCTTTTTTATTTGAACAGAGTTTGAAATAAGGAGCTAATTGCTCCTAAGAACAGCTTTGGAGCAGGTGTGGTTTCTGTGGACAGTGGTTTTGATTGTGCTTTAGCTCCTCATTTGCATTTGTGATAGCCTTGCTGGTAAGACATCTGTGCCGTTGTTTGCTAGTGTAACAGAACAGGAGCTTCCTGGTGCACACTCTTTTGTTGTTGCTATTCAAGTGCATTCATTAAGGAACTCTGCCTGATTCCCTTATAGTGCCTGGTAACCAAAATGTGGGACCTCTTTGTGGTGTTTTCATTGTTTTACAGTCCACACGGCCAAATAAACTACAACGTAAATGGATTTTGGATTTTTGTGTGTTTGTGGGACGTGGGTGGTGCTGTGGTCTAAACCACAGAACCTAGGGCTTGCCGATCAGAAGGTCAGTGGTTCGATTCCCCGCAACGGAGCGGGAAGGTAAACGGTATTTCCATGCGCTTCTTTGGTTCGCCAGAAGTGGCTTAGTCGTGCTGGTATGCCAGCTCCCTCGGCCAGTAAAGCGAGATGAGCGCCGCAAACCCAGAGTCATCAGTGACCGGACCTAACGGTCAGGGGTCCCTTTACATTTACCTTTAAGGCTAGAAAATGCATGAGGAAAGAAGACATTTATGGATGATAAAGTAGAAATCCAAAACTTATTTTTTACAAAGTGGCAATAACACGAATGGGTATATATGCTGCCAGTAACTGCATATGAATACAGACTGTTCTGTTAATGGAGTTGCTCAAATTGCTCCACATGCATGCAACTCACAAGTTGGGTATCCATTTTATCCCAGGTATTATTAATACCTTGGATACGCTGGAGTCTCCTGGGGCAAAAGAGGAGTAAAGCCTCTGGTGACTTGCCCAAGCACATAATGCCCTTAGTTGTCCCTTTATTTCAATCCAGGACACAGTCCAAAGAAAGCTAAAATACTGAAAAACAGCTTAACCTGTAGACCAACTCACATTTTATAACAGTCCCCTGTTAGCCAAGGATCATACAATACAGGGAGAACAAATATTTCTCTAAGAATACTAATATAGGACCAGAGGTTTCATGGTAACCTTTCCTGTGCCCAAATCTCCCCTGCAAATCCCTGCATGGCTATTGTGTTATATACGGGGTGGGATAGAGTACTTTTGTTGCCATGATTGAAAAGAAACCAAGCTGCAGCAAAAAAAAACTACCTAGGATAATTTTGGGGAGATGCTGGAAGGCTTAAGTTTCTCTTCCCTTTTCTGTGTAACATGTAGTTCTGTCCTAGGAGAGAGGAAAGTTTGCTTTGTTTGGCTTGTGTGAAATTTGATTTTGTTAAAAGTATTTCCAAATAAAGATTCCAGACGCTTATTTTCATTAATAGTACAGTGGTATCTTGGTTCTTCCGTTCTGGAAGTCCATTCGACTTCCAAAACATTCCCAAACAAGATGCAGCTTATGATTGGCTGATTGGCCCCAGAAACAATGCCGACAGCCAAAACAGACGTCCGGCTTCCGGAAAATGTTCACAAACTGGAACACTTACTTTGGGGTTTGCGGCGTTCGGGAGCCAATTTGTTCGTCAACTAAGCTGTTTGGGAACCAAGGTACCACTGTAGATAGCTTGCTTTGCAAAGGAAACTCCTAGTACCAAAAAACAAAAAATAACACCCACCAAAAGAGTTAGACCCTGAACTACTGTTGTGCAATTTACTTTTAGTGCTTTCCACTGCATGTAATGTGCATTTTAATCACTTGGGTCTCCTCACTTTGACCACAATTACAACTGTCCTTGCTAGTATGTTTCCAGAAAGCATTTGTGAGGCCATTAGCTTCAGATTACATTTCAGTTAAAGAAGCAAAAGGCAGAGAGACTTTTACTTAAACATTCCCAGAGAATTTCCTCCCATAAAAGGTCTGCACTTATAAATTTGCCTAACACAGCCTGAAGATTGACATTAAACAGGAGTAGTTAGTTAGACTTTCAAACCACATATTTTGGGCTGTATTCAACTAACTCATTGTGCTAGCAGAAGCCAGTACAATTTTCACTTTCCCCTCAATCTCCCTCCCAAATCTGTTGCAAAGGGTTGGGAGAATCCCCAGAAATAGCAGTGGGGGGTGGGGGGAGGATCGGGGACATTGTTTCAAGCAGACATCCTTGCACTTAAGGAACAATAATCTTACTGCTATACTGAATACAGGTCTCTGTCTCCACTTGTGCACTGTGCATGAATACCAGAGAAAACCCTCACTTTTCTGCTGTTTTGCATTCCTCTGTAGTAATTTATAATTGCTATTGGCCTGGTTTGCACATAACGGTAAGCCATCATTTATTTAACGAAAGTGTGGATTGTTTGAACACCTGAGCCCAGCACAACAGGCGAATATGAAGTCATTGGTATGTTGTTGCTTTATGAACCATGGCTTGTTTTAAATTTTTTTAAAGTAGCCAGGATTTGATGTTATGTTCAAACCCAACACCTTTCTTTAGCCATGGCAACCCCACCACAAGATGCTTGTCAAGCTACAGAGGCACGAGTCAAGAGCAGATGGAAAAGTAACCAAGCTTTGGAGAAACAAATCCTGCATTGCAGGGGGTTGGTTGGATTGGGGTGCCTTCCAACTCCACAATTCTATGAATTCATGGCTTGTTTGCTTATCTGTGAGATGACTCAATAATTCCATGGCATTCCTCAGTACCATGAAAAAATATACAATGTAGCCACACCACTGCAGAAATCACTTAGAAGTTACCTGCACATGTTGTCTCATAACTTTCTTTCTAGGAAGGCTGGAGACCGTAGTAGTAGTAAAGCAGCTCAGAGTCTGGGACACCTGCCCAGGTGTGCCACTAGAAGCCTTCATAGGTACAGTGGCACCTTCGGGCAACAGATTGGCAACACTTGGTCTACTGAGAGGGCTCACTATATGTGGTACATTGAAACAATAGCCCCTGGCATAAATTCCTTCAAGGTGCCAATTTATAGGAATGCTGTTCCCAGGGGGGTAAAAGCAGCAGGACTTGTCCTAGAGCTGAGATGAGTCTTTGAGCCCTTTTGTTAATCTGCTAATCTACTCTGATTTCTGGGGTTTTTGTTTGTTTAGGTTTCTAGGATGCATGTCTCAGTTTCCTTAAAGAACTCTCTGAGAATGACTCAGCTTTCCTTGCCAAGGCAGGAGGATAACTTAGGATAGGGAGAAGATGTCTTCCTCCTTGGAAAGTGCTGTTATTCTACCTCTGTTGTCCCCCAGGCAGGACCTTCCCTGAGCTGAATGTCTTCCTGCCTTCAAAGGGAGAAAAACTCTTAACAAGATAAAGAGGCACAGCTAAAGCAGCAACATGGTTGGCACAAAATCATCTCTCACTGTATTATTTCAAACCTTTAACAATCTCAAGTTTTCCATAACAGGTGAAACCATTATACTACGGAGCTGGCATGTTATAAAATAAATCATTCTACCCCAAACATTTTTTTAATTAAAAAACCAACCCTTTAACATTAGTTTTTCTAAAAGGATTTCTTTTGAGCGGCAAATTTTGTAATATGATCCACCATTCCTCCACTTCAGCAAAAATTCACAACATTTTCTAATAAATATTTCCTCCCTCGGCATGGGGAAACAGGAAGCTATAGGAGTGTTAGTGTCTTATTTTACAGTTTATATTCTGCCTACAGTACAATGCCCATCACTGGAGTCGGGGTGTGTGGGGTTTGTGGGGGATGGGGGTGTTTCTATACATACATAGCACCAAGATATACCTTCAGATTAGAAGGGCTCCAGAATATAAAGGAGTCTTTATTCCATAAGGCACCAATGATACTGGCTTGACCTATTTCACATCATGCGTGTTATAGAGAAGGCCAAAGTCCGATACTTTAGTAGTCCCTTGACTGAACGAGGGAAGAAAAGAAACATGGTCAGGTGACCATCAAATGCTTCCCACATCTGGCCGCTTGTGGTCTGAATGGCTACTAAGATGAAAGCAGGGTGCAGATAAAGGTTAAGTTCCTAATTTCAATAGGGGTATCCATGGTGGTAACTTTCATGATGGCGGTAATCATCTTGGTAGCCTTCCTGGTACCCTTGGTGATAACCATGGTATCCATACCCGGCATATTCGTCTTCTGGGCACCGCATGCCAAGAGACTGCTGGATGGCCATCTCCTGCCGCCGAAGTTGCATAGAGTCAATCAAATCGTACACAATCACCATGGACCACATTGGGGAAGGGTACCAGGATTTGACGTTCCCATCTTTTCCAACCAGAAGCATCGAGAAATATTCGGGGCTGATCTGGAAATAATTGCGGATGTCTTTCACCAAATGAGCTGGAAGCTCTTCCCTGTCCACGCTGGAGCTCCCTAGGAGGAGACGAAGATTGGGAATCGCGTCAGCATCTTATGACACACAGACAAGTCATTCTTCAAAGCAAAATATATACAGTGGTGCCTCGCAAGACGAAATTAATGCGTTCCGCGAGTCTCTTGCGGTTTTTTCGTCTTGCGAAGCACGGCTCTTAGCGGCTTAGCGGCTCTTAGCGGCTTAGCAGCTATTAACGGCTTAGCGGCTTTAAGAAAAAGGAAACAAACTCGCAAGACGTTTCGTCTTGCGAAACAAGCCCATAGGGAAATTCGTCTTGCGGAAAAACTCAAAAAAACGGAAAACTCTTTCGTCTTGCGCGTTTTCCGTCTTGCGAGGCATTCATCTTGCGAGGTACCACTGTATTCAAGCGTACTATATGTGCAGCTGCAGTAGAACAGGCTGGAGGCATGATGATGGTTGAGAGGACTCTGGGCAGCCAAGTGGACATCATTTCCTGCCCACAGCAATAAAAAGCAAGATGCCTTTTTTTGGGAAAATAGGTTTGTCTGACACATTAACCTCACTGTGGGCTGAAAGTGTATCTACTAGGATCTCGTTTCCTCAGTGCTCAAATTCTTTGGCTTTCCAGTGCCCTTTGGAAGCAAACGGGCTCCATTTCTATTCTTGGATATCTGTGGGATGCAGGTTAATAAGGGGAATGTGTGTTTTTGGTTTAAAAGGGAGTGCCATTGAGCTCCTCTAGTTCAGTTGAATTACTCGTGTTTATGTAACTGAGTTTTTCCAACTGGGAGAGAATTGTGCCAGCTTGTGGTATCTCATTCCTGTCCCCCACCCCTTTCACTACGTGTAATGCCCTGAATTATTTTCTCCTTATATTGAATTATAGCATGAAAGACTTGGGGAAGTATGATAATTTTGTATGTTGCCTTTTTTTTAGTTGTTACATATTGTTAATCTAGCTGGTAACTTTAAATATAGTGTGTGTGTGTGTGTGTGTGTGTGTGTGTATGTTTGTCCAGAGGTTTTGAGGTATTATGTTTGAAGAGGAAATATCAACCTACGCAGAAGTCATGGGGGCCGTGCCTTACCATCCCTATGCATGCTGACCACACTGTGACCCAATCTCATTGAGTCTTCTACTCATGTTAAACTGAATGCCGCCAGAAGCCCTCTTCAGTTCTTTCTGGCTCAACATAGGAAGGTCAGGGACCAAGCAAGTGGGATAGGGACTTTGGCAGCAAGGTCAGTATGCACAGTGTGCCCTATTTCCTGTTAGGGCATAATGCCTGAAGAAGACTACAGCTGAGGAAGGCTGTTTGTTTTTTGTCCTCCTGGCTTCAGGAAACTTCCAAGGCAACTTAATAATAATGTTGGATAAATACAGAACATAATAAATTAAGTTTAAACAATCACTGTAGGGACATGCTTTTCATACGTCTGTTTGCCCACTAAAACAAACTATGGGAAGTTCCACAGTGGGAAGTTCCTTAAAACAATTTCTCAAGTGTTGTTACTGGGATACTGCATGTTCCATGATTTGCGCAAGATAGGACTGTGCTGAAGCTTCATGTGTGACTCTTATTCATGTTCTATGGCCTTTCTTGCAGCCACAACTCAAGACCCATTTGAGAACAACTTCTGAAAATAAACTTACAATAATATGCATTCTACTTTTTAAAATAATAATAATTGTGATACATCATACAGGTGTATGGCTCAGAATGATAGGCACACACAGAGCTGTCTTACAAACTCAAAATAATTTCTCACCATTGATTGGATACAATTCCAGCATTCCACCAATATCTTCTCCCACACCTAACAGCTTGAGGACAGTTATGTGACGCAGACCTGTTAAAACAAGAAGGGTGTCAAAGACTGATGCAAGCTTTTTCTACTAAGTGAAAGGCAAACATTAATGTACTGCAAAATGTCAATACATTCTCAGATGTACACCCACACACAATTCTATAAGCTCAAAATACAGGAGGCTGACATGCAGTTTCTTTAGGAACATTGCATAGATTTGCCCAAATCTATGGATGGAAAATGCTCTTTGCTAATGGTTTTAGAAGGCTACAGAGGAACCACGATCAGGCTAAAATTGCGGGGAGGTTATAGATTTCCTTCTGCCTTCCCCACTCCCAATAATTTGAGCACAGATTCTAAACTTAGAAACTGTTATTTTACAGTACTAAGAAGGTACTAAAGAATCACTTGATTCAAGCAGTCCACAAGGATTTGAGGAGGCTCATTCCCTGCTATGTCTTGACAAAACAGATGTTGGAGGCTAGCCTGATGTCTGCTTTAGACTACAGCCACCATCAGCCCCAAAACATCTGGAGGACACCAGGTTGGCACAGGCTCTTACAGGCAATGAAATGCTGAATGCCACTCAATTAGGTCTGCGATTGTATGCCCAGTTCTCATGCACTATGCATGTGGAGGCTGCCAACCTCTTCTACTTGATCACATAGACAATCTCTCCATGCCAGCACTAGACATTTTTGCTGGCATGCAAAGCTCTTCAAATGATCAGACTGGTACATCTTCCAAACCTTGCACAGAGTGCACACAAGCAATTTTTGGCAGCCGTCACATCCAGGTTGCCATGGGTAAAATTGCTTTTAGATGCACCCCTCTCATACTAGACATCCCATGAAAAGAGCAGGATTGCTGTAGCAAATGGTACTATCCAAATGTATAGGGTTATGAGTAGTTAATAAGCTAAATCTGGCCCATGTGCTTGAAGGTCCTCACCCTGGTGCAAAGGACTTCAAAAACAAACAAACCCAAGAGTAGTTAATAGCTTGAAAGCAAGCATATGGAATACACTCACCAAAATTGCAGGCTTGCCCTGTAAGGGCTGCAAGCTGCTGTGAATATGCCCAGTCTTCATCATTGGCAGCAGATATCACTAGCAACCTTCTCCTCCATCGGAATCTGGAATGAGAATAGGTGGAGAAAATCTATTCACAAAGATTATTTCAAACTGAATTTAGTCCTATTGGTTCTAGCGGGTATCAGATTTAAGTTGTGTGGATCAAACAGACTGCAAACATGAGGAAGCAATTGTGCTCAAATGTCTTTGAAATGCCATTTTAGGTTTCAGGTTATTCTATTGTGCTGTCAAAATCTCAAGTTTTTTTTTCCTAGGCAGGCAGAACTAATGTAAATGAAATACTTTTTCCATTTGAGCTTCCCCACACCTCTCCTTTGAAGATCACCTTCCATTGCTTTATTCAGGAAAGTGAATGAGTGTGGGTTATTTTGTACATTAAAAAAACAGAAGAGCCAAAGCTAACTATCTAGAGAGAAATGTACAGAGTAACATGTGCCGTTTCAAAGCAGGAAATGGTATCTTAAACAGCTACAGATGTTGTCTTACATATGGAACCTCTGCGCTCCTGTTTATACCTATCTTCCTGAACTTTCCCTTTCCCTTCTTTAACAATATGTGTGCTCCCTCTCCTTCCTCCCCCAATTCATTTAAACCTGACAATCCCTTAGTCATTTTATTAGTTGTTACCATGTAGTCCTATGCACTCAGTAGTAAATCCCACCGAAATCAATGGTACATGCTCCCAAGCATGTGTGTTTAGAACTGGAGTCTGAGACTGGGTTCTCTAACTGGAGACAAATTAGGAGCCTGCCTCTCTGAATCTGGAGGGTTTTCTCTCCCCCCCCCCCCGCCCCCACCAGGCACCACCGGTTGTTCACTTTGTTGGGGCTTGACATGCAAATTAAGAACAATCAACATCATTATTTTGAATGCTTTTCCCAGAGAAGCAATGGCTGAGAAATTATGCTGCTGCCTGCTGTTTCATTCAGGGGGAGAGGTAATTACAGAAAACAAATTAGTACTGCTAACGCTCATAGAAAATGAGAGGTCTCTCTCCATTACAATCAGTGAATGCCCATTTTGTAGGGGTGGGGGTGAGGATGATAAACATGATGTTTGGAGATATTTCCATTTATAAATGTTCTTATAAGTGGTTATTTCTAAATGTGATTCCCTCACTCTGTGCTCAATTTTAATTATTAGGTATCTAACTTTAATTACTAGATATTTAATTGCAAACAAAATTGTGTGGTTTCCCCATTGGCAGAAACATAGGGTGGTATCCAATGCTAGTCTTACTATGAATATGCCTACTGAAATGAATGAACATGACTTAGGTCTATTAATTTCAGGGGATATTCATTGGAAACAATAAACAGGTCTGAAGTCAACCACCTCTCTGTTTCAGAATTAACTACGTACTACGAAGATGATTGCGAGTTTTTGACCAGAGTAATCAGTTAATGGAAAATACATGTTCAACAAGTGCTTAATATTAAACCAATTTGCATTATTAAAGAGCTTCGGCATAACCACAGGTGGGCTTTAGGAAATACCTGGACAAAAAGTTTTCCAGGGACTGTTTCTTGTCATCTTTGCAGGTAATACCGTCACGTTTCTGCTTTTCCATATCTTTGAGACGTGATTGGAAGGTGTCAATCAAATCAAAAACAGACTTCATTGCTATGGGCACTTCATAGTATTGCTGTAAAAGGAAACATTGAGAAACGGTTTGATTGCAAACAAATCTCTTAGTATCTGCTTTCCCACTGAAAGTTAATGGCCAATCTCATTATACTGTCAGCTTCATTCTTCCTGACAGATTAATACTGATGGGTCTCAGACATGGTTGAAAGCATGTGAGCAAAGCAGGTCTGGTTCTGGTCAGGGAATTCTGTGTCTGCCATTTTGAGTTCCATGATGAAATAAAGATTGAGTATAAATTAAATATCACATGCAAATAAAGTCATGTTCGTGCTACTGAAGAATTTTATAATGAGTGCCTTCTGTCACCTTTGCAGGATCATTCTGTGGTAGGAGCTGAATGCCATGAAGGAATGGATGAATCTGTCAGCTTTGGTTTCTCGTGCATCCAATCTTTAATTCAATTCTCCACATTTCTGTAGCAACTTGCATTTTAGAAAATCTTCATGAAATTCCTCAGTATTTTAGTGTTAGTTTCCCCATATATATATACGGTATATATATCCAGTTTTGACTGCATTTTTGCAAGCATTTCATGATAATATAATGCACTATTGTATGTTATTTCCCCTAATTTATGCATTTTTGTGCAGACTTTCTCCAAATATTTGCACTTTTGTAAACATGTTTTGGTTGAGGAACTGCATTACAACATTCGGAGAAGTGCAGATTTTGAAGGATTATTACGTTGGGCTTTTATATTGGTTCAATAAGCCTGAATTAGGTTGTTTCTCATTAAAATGCAACCAAAATCAAATTATTCCTCCATTCCTAATGCCACGCCCTGTAAGCATACAAGCGAGCATTTTCCCACCAAAATCCCTGGTTCCTACCATCAGGATTTGGGTTCCATGATTCCTACCATCTGCAACTTCTTTTGCTTCTTCAGTTACTAGCACAGTTTTTTGCCCCACTCTGTCCTGATTCATCCTCACTCGTGCATCTCTCCTGCCCCAGGCTAATTATACTTCTCCCTACCTTGGCCCTCATATCAGTGTCAGTTAGCACCATGAAGAAGTCATTGTATGTCATTCCATATTCTCTCCTCAGCTCACTGATGAGACGCTGGTCCATGAGGTCTTCATCCTCTATCGCTTTCATGGGCTTCTCATTGTCTTTAAAGGAAAACAACATGGAGATTAGTGCCAAACAAGCCTAAATCACTTTTGAACAGCAAGGGAGGGAAAGTTCTTCCATTCACCTTCTGTTCAGACATACCCACCAAATCATACTGATTTAGACTTTATGACAGGGAAGTGAGTGAAGTTTTAAAAAACATTACTTCTTCCTAAACAAGGATTTTGAGCACCATTCATATATGAAGCTGCTAATGCAAAATGGCCCAAATAATAGAAGGGAGACCAGTGAGAACCTTGACACCATCAACCCAGAGACATAATGTTAGATACGTAGGTTGCAGACCTGTACCCATTGTCCTGGGGTTAGGTGTCACTGAACTCATTGGATCTTATTTCTGAATTGATTTGTATAGAATTGTGCTGTTTGTCAGTGCAAAACTTACATCAATCAATGGTGTATAATGTGTTTACTTCCTTAAGGTTTTGGTTTCTTTAGGGTGCGTAAGTCCATGAAGGCTAGACTACACAAATCACTTTTATAAGGCTTCTGTACAATATGCAAGTTAATGCCACAAGATGAAACCAAACAGAGTAGGTCAAAAAGCCAACCAGAAATGCCATGGGGGGGGGGGGGAGAGAGAGAATTGGTGAGAGATTTCATGGGATGGGGGTGCTAAATTCCAGGATCTATTTTAAGCTTCTGCTGTTCCCTATTCAAAGTTGGTATTTCGACACTTTAAACTAATTGTGGCCAAGTATGCTTGTTTGTTTATGTTTACACAGCAGTGCAGCTCTTGCCCATGAATAAGATATCAAAAAACTTTTTTATCTGTATAAAACATCCTCATCATTCATTCTTTCTCAGACCCTGACAGCCTGAAAAAAAGAACTCCAGTGGTGTAATTCTCCCCTGCAAAGAGGAACACCCAAAGAGCAGCCCAAATCCAATACTTGGAAACATTAGGAAATCAGTGTGTTTATGATTTCGTATGATTTCGTCTGATTACGAAGAAAGGCTGCATCTGTAACAGCCTACATTTATGCAATTTCAAAAGCATTCAACGGTAGCCCAAATCTGCTTTTACAGCTAAATATCAATTTCTGCACTATTTCATGCACTCCTATGTAAACAGGAACACTTAAGAGCACGTGAATCTTTAGGTTACCATCTAAACTATTCAGATAAATGAGGTTATACTGCAATTAAACTATCAAACTTTCCAAGGATTCATGACAAATGAACTTTGCCTCGATGTGAATTTTATTAGTTTATCGTTATTGCTGTATTGGTTTCATACAAAACCAATCAAACATGTCTTATAAAACTTTATAAAATTGTCATTGTTTCGCAGCAAGAATGCAAGGTTCACTGAATGACAAGTGTGAACACAAGGATAAAAGTCAATTACTTCTTTTTTTAACACTAGCCAGTCAGGTTTGTGTGTGTTAGATAATATGAGCCTGTAACCAAAGACCTGCAAAATAAGGTGGACACTGAGCATATGAGCAGAATCAAAAACCCTATTTAGGTTTTCATCTTTATTCTGTCCATGGGTCACACATGCACCCCCTTCCTCAACTGAGAGTGGGAAGGTCTGAAGGGGATTGTAAGCACATTCTTCTGAATGGGTTACGGTCCTCCCTGTAACTGGGAACCTACATCACAGAGGGCTCTTGGTCACAGGAAAGCCAAATGCCATGCTTAGTTGAATGCATCTTCAGAACTTTCCACTCATGACAAGGTCAGAGGTGGAGGGGGCCATGTGGACAGCCCAGTAGCCGCTCTAGGAATAAATAAACACCTGAAAGGGGCTATTATACAAAGATCTGGAGACAGGAGATGTTCCTAGTCTTGAACCAAATGACTTCCTGGCTTATGGCATGGCAAGGTCACAATTCTCTGCTTTCTGCTGTTTCACTGACTTGACAGACCAGCACAGTGATGCTCCAACTATTTGAACTTTTTGCCATGGAAAGCCAAACGGGGGAAACAGTGGCATAGCGTGGGTTGTCAGCACCCGGGGCAAGGCAAGTAATTTGCGCCCCCTAACCCGTGGATTTGCGCCCCCTAACCCTAACCCCCAGATGTTGCACCCAGTGCGGCCGGCCCCCCCTGCACCCCCACGCTACGCCACTGGGGGGAAATACCAACTATGCAAATACAAAGGGTGGGAGAGGGAAGAACCATATTACCACAAAGGGACTCTCAGGGTTTTTGATTTCTTTTTTAAAAAAAACAGCACTAGATCCATGCCTCTATTGCCTAGAAAGAAAGGAAAGGAAAGAATTTTCAACCTAGCTGGAAGTGGTCGATCTTCATGCGGCTGTTGTTCACGGGGCCAGAGATGGTGATCACTGAGATTTTTCTAGTTGCCATTTTGCAAAAGCTCTCCAGATACTCATCTCTCTGTTGCACATACATGGTGCTGTCAAGCTTGGGAGTTGTGATCAGCTAGGAAGATGACAGAGAACAGAAGGTTTAGGTTCTTGGTTTTTGAACCGTGTTAGTATCAGAAGTCATACATAGATAATACTCCCAGGGTATTCACAACAACTCGTAGACAATGGGCTGTATATAATGCTAGCCCTACTCAGAGTAGACCAAATAATGAGCCTAAGTTGGTCCTTAATTTCAATGGGCCTCCTCTGAGTAGGACTAGCACTGGATGTAGCCCTGAGGCCTGGCCTACATAATATATTTGCCAGAGGGATCTGCTTCTATCCTCCCATCTAGAATGTTTAATGCAACTCTCAGCTTACCATATGAGTCAGAGCTAATTACATACACTTTTATCCAAAGCTGCACTTATGCATGTGTGTGGCCATACCCTCCCCAGCAAAAAAGTCCCCCCAAAACACTCTAAAGCAGAGGTTTTCAACCTTTTTGGGCCCACGGCTCCCTTGACCAACTACCTTCTTTCTGCGGCATCCCTGTGGGCTCAGGAACCCAGTTATGTCACCCCTTGCCTGCAGAGCTGGAACCCCCTCACCCCTTTTCAAACACCCTCCTTGGGGAGTGTTCCCTCAGCCTCCTCTCCCCTCTCCTTGAGAGTCCTCTGGGCAGCCACAGGTGGCTGCCGCAACAAACAGCTGTGCAAGCCTTTGGGAGGCAGAGATGTGAGAGGGCATCAGAGGAGGGAGAGAAGGAAAGAGGGACAGAGGCTAGTGTTGCCTGTGGCACCCCTGACCATCATCAAGGCACCCAAGGGTTGAAAACCACTGCTCTAGAGTGTCCCCTGACCCCTCAAGGCCAGTTTTCAGGGGGGAGTGCCCTCCACCCTCTGCACAGTAGAATATTTGTCTCCAAGCCAGAGGGAGTTTTTCTGCCGCTGCCGCATGTCAGTGATGGCTTCCAAAAGGGATGACAAAATTATCTATGCTGATCACCTAGCAAGTGCAATGCCTACCCCAGCCCCCAGATTTCCTATGTAAAACAATTAAACAATGCCTTAAAGATGTTGCAAATTAGGATAGGGTGTGTTATACGTGGCTGTTTAAGTACACAGTGGAAGCCACGGGGAGTGGGGGAGGTCTTTCAGAAAACTATTAACTGAGGGAAACCCTAACAACATATGTCACAATCACCTATCTGCTACCAAGCCACATTCAGGGTTGGTGTATTGATTTACAAAGCCCTGAACAACTTGGGTTCAGGATACCTTAGAGATCACCTGAACACTTCTATCCCAGCTCAATCACTGAGATCATCTGCAGGAGCATCTTTGCTCCTTTCCTGTGTTGGTGAGGCTCGTTTGACAACAAGAAACTGAGCCTTGTGTCATTAGCCCAGTCCTGTGGACTCCCTGCCCATAGAGATTCAGCAGGCACCTTCTGTGCCAACTTTTAAAGGCTTGCTGAAAACTTCCTGTACCACTGGGTATGCAGGCAATTCAGAGTACACCCCCACACAATGATCTAATGTTGATTGTTTTTTAATTTGTTTTGCTTTTAAATTACTTTTAACTTTTTCTGGTTATATTGTTTGGTTTTATGTTGTAAACCGCTGTGATATAACTTTATGTTGCAGCAGTATGTAAACTTTTTTTTATATAAAGGAAGAAAATTAGCTTTTTGCATTATGTGGCAACTTACTGCAGGCCAGAAATTCCAGGGGGAAATAGCCACTGCTTAACCTTTGAGAAACACCTCAGTCTCCTCACTGGGAACACCCTTGCTTGTGTGCTTGTGCTAAGCCAGTTCGATATGGTAATGCACTATCAACCTTGGATAAAACCTTTAGATAAAAGTGGTGGCTGGTTTTAATTCCTCACCTGGCAGCAAACCAACGGTGTTTGCCTTTTATTTACATAGGACTGGATCAGACTGTAGTGCACTGCCAGAAACTTGGCTGTTGATTGGGAACGCAGTCAGGCATGAGGAGTCCCAGGCCAGGATCTGAGTAATGCCTGAGGGGTCTATTTAATTATCATTCCTGAAGGCTCTCTAAGCAATTGCACCATGGTAAGGCAAAGGTCAGTATCCAGAAGGCAGCCAATAGCACAGAACATGGAAATGGACTTGAATGGACAGGAACAGAAGAAACAAAACGAACAGGGTTTGGGCAGCTAAAGACTGATGAGTCAAGGATTACCGGTACCTTGATTACAACCAACAAAGGCCAGAGGTCATTTTGTGACAACACCGCCTTAAAATTCCTGAACTTTCATAGTTTCCTTGAACTCCTAGAGGTATGAAGTGGAAGGTTCTGCCTCCAGGCTCAAAGTCGCCAAATTCAAGCCTCAGAACTGCCACTGCTTCATACACACACAGCCCTTAGCAAGAAATCCAATATAATGGGTCAGATCTAGACTTAGTCATATTGAAGTACAGATCCAATAATAATAATTTATTATTTATACCCCGCCCATCTGGCTGGGTTTCAGTGGGGCTTAAATTAGCCATGATTATCTTAAGTCCCATTGATTTCAGTACATCTATGACTAAGTTTGATCCAACCCAACAATTATTTACATTTATATCCTATCTCCCCTCCAGGCAGGAGCAGGCAGGAAGTGTGGGGGCTGTCCCGCCATGGACTTAGCCTCCTGGTGCCATTTTGCCACTGCCTACTGAGACAGTGTGGACGCAGAGTAGCAGTGAGGTCTGGGTGGTGCACATGCAATCTGGTAGCAGCACCAGATTGTTTCTGCTAGTGCACCCACACCACCCCAAACTTGCTACTGCCCTACAGTACCCTATACCATCTTGATAAGTGGTGCTGGGAGATCAGGTCGGCAGTGCCACCCTTCCTTGGTTCAAGTTGGGTAGCCTCTCATTACAACACAAACAAAATTGTATTTCTCTCCAGTTCCTACCTCAAATGTGACAGCAGGAGATTATTTGTTGCTTATACCTACCATTTTTTTTGTTTATTTTTAAAAAAGGCTAAATACTGCAACTGAAGACTCTGATCTTAGACCAGGGCCACAGCATTGGGAGAGTTAAGCTCCGCCCGCCCCCCGTTGCTCCCCGCTCCATAGTAATCCCAATTTCCCCTACTCACACTGAGCAGCCGTTTTGTAAGCAAATACTTGTATATTTCACTCTTTAAAAAAAAATGTGGGGAGGCCTGTTCATGCAGGGGGTTAATTTTAGTATATGTTATACGCGCAGACTGGCTGCATCCTCTGTGGGGATGAACTCAGGTTTTCAGACTGCGCTTCCACACCGCAGAGTAGCAAACAAAAGCAACGTAACTGAGCCAAAACAGATGGGCCTGAAGCAAAACCACAGACACAAACAGTAGGTGGAAGTCAGGAAGTCAAAGCCAGTGATAAGTCTAGATTTCAGAGTTGGCTCTTGCTTCCGTTTCTTTAACAGGACCTTGAATGTCTCCATACCATTAAAAAGTTTATCTTGCAGATTTCTACAAATCTGGCTGCTGTTGACGTCACAGGAGCAGGCCAAGACATAGCAAACAGACCAAGACATTATGTCCTGGTCAGTTGGCATCTCTTCTTTGCTTTGATCAAGGACTTTACCTAAATCTAAACGACCATAACCTGCTAAATATTAGGACTTCACTTTTAAAGTATCAAGGTCAAATTATGAAGACTAGGTTCCATTTTCTAATCTGCTACACTTTGAAAAGAAAGATTGATTGTTTTGGTTGATGTAATGCTAGAAAGCAAGTGGTCTATAAATTCACAATACATTGAAAGTACCTTTTATGGACAAGGCTCTCTCCACCCACCCCCCAAAACGTTGCTTGGATATTTTCATATTTAAGTGGTCTAAACAGTTTGCAAAGTAAATCAATAATAATAATAAAATATATGGTTGGTGCTGCATTTGCAAACAAGGCTTATAGTTTAAATCCACTCACGGGCGCATGCTTCATTAAGAGGCAATTCCATGTATGGGACGATAATCAGGGCTTTCCCTGGTGGAATAGACCTCAGTACCCAACACATGCTAAGAAATCATAGTCGTGGATGTACCTGATTTTGACCACCTGAAGAGCGGCTCTGCTTTGCAATGTTTCTCTGTAGGCATCTTAAGAGCAATATGAGAGCATTCGTCTCATCCACTTATAGTGTCAGTGCAATCTGCTTTTTATATGCTCAGTCAGTAAAGCATGAGACTCTTAATATCAGGATTGTGGGTTCAAGCCCCACGTTGGGCAAAATATTCCTGCGTTGAGGGGTTGGACTAGATGACCCTCGTGGTCCCTTCCAACCCTACAGTTCTATATCTCTGCTTATCCAGTTAACTTTCATCCTGATCTCATCCTGACCTCACTCTGTCCTGGCACTAATTTCTTTCCATGAAAGTTAGCACCTCATTAAAGGCACACAAACACTCCTGTGTGTATTCCTTATACCTGAAATGATGCTTCATCAGGGCATAACCTGCCATTGCTCTGCCGTAAACTTTGCTTTAAAACTTTTTTTTTGTACATGCTGCTTAATTTCTTTTGCAAGCAACAGAGAAAGCTGACCTTGCACAACCCAGGTATTATTCTTATTATCATTATCATTTTCACAATTAATCAACCAATTAATTATTTAAGATCTGGGAGAAGCATTCACCCTCAAAATGAAAGAACTCAAGCAGTTATTTATACCAAACAGCTAAGCAGGTTAATACAGTGGTACCTCAGGTTAAGTACTTAATTCGTTCCGGAGGTCTGTTCTTAACCTGAAACTGTTCTTAACCTGAAGCACCACTTTAACTAATGGGGCCTCCTGCTGCTGCCGTGCTGCTGGAGCACGATTTCTGTTCTCATCCTGAAGCAAAGTTCTTAACCCGAAGCACAATTTCTGAAGCGTATGTAACCTGAGATACCACTGTATGCAGAAATGCCGAAGGAAAACACACTAAGACTGCAATCCTATGCCCTTGGAGTAAATCCTATCAAACTAAGTGGAATTTACTTCTCAGCCAACAAGCCCTAGGTATGTGCTGTAAAACTGAAAACATGTACACACTTACCTGGAAGTAAGCCACATTGCAACCAAGTTGCATTTACTTCTCAGTAAGCATTCAGAGGAATATGGCACACACACAAAAATAAGGAACTTTTCTTTGCCACAGGCTATGGGCCACATATTATATTGCATGGTTTCCTAATTATTACACTTTGTGGCAAACAAAACAAATGTTGTACACTTAAGAGATGTAATGTAGATGCTTTTTGATTCATGGAGATTACTGTATGAAAAATGTGGCCTATGAAGGGTGTCTGAATTGTCACACTATGCCTTCAAGCTGAATTCCTCCTGCCAAGGAAAACATCTGAGCATATTGCTTTGTGTCCTCTGTAAAAGGATTTCAGAGAGGAGCCGGCTAATAATATGTGAAGTTATTAAATTCTGGAGATGCAAAGCCATGTTGTGCTGCTTTTAACGTTCAGAAGCTCATCACAAGCTGTTCTATTGAAGAGAAAGGCAACTCTGTGCATCTCACCAACAACTTTGTAAGGGATATGTTTGCAAATGCATTATGCTCCTGCCCAGGAAAAGTGCCAAAAAACAGTTGGCTTGATTCTGAAACCCAGAAGTTATCAACATTACTGTGAACAGATGTCAACTGGAAGAGCTATGAGTTCAAATATATATGAAAACAGTGACAACACAACCATGCTGAACATAGCACATCCTTACTTGGATTTCTTTTAAGCCCTGGACTAGCAAAATACAGATCCTACCATCTTCAGCTCCCCAGTTATAGATTTCTGGCACATGATTGAGAAAGGTTGCATCATATGAGACTTATAAGGCATACATCACATTATTAGGCTTCATGCCTTTGGAATATGCCCAGGACAGACTAAAGATCATTTGGCAGGGGTGAGGAAACTGTGGCCCTCCATATGTCACCAAACTCCATCATTAGTCCCATCCATCATGGGCTACGGTCAGATATGAGATAGTCCAACAACATCTGGAGAGCCATGGGTTCCTCTTCCCTGTCATGTGATGGTGATACTGAACAGTGCTTCAGGGCCACAGTCCAGCAGGGTTAATCTGTCAGGGGCCATCTGCTGACTGGGGGAGGAGTTGAAGTCAACAGTGGGTGGGGCCACTGTCTTTCTTTCTCTTCTTCTCTCTAGTGTGGGAGGAACAGATCACTTGTGACAGAGTCTGAAATGACTGCTTGCAGAGGGATCCTGAAACCAGGCCAAGGGCTGCATAAAACTGGACTGACATTGAGTCCTACCTTCCAGCAGGATTTGTCAATTTCTTTTCAACTCACTATGGTATCACCTGCCTTCCCCTGAAAGCAGTTAGGGCTGAAGAGATGCCACCAGAGCAAGTGAAGTGTTTTAAATAAAGAAAAATGGGCACCCAAGGCTTTCAGGAGACAGAAGTGTGTGATGGTTGCCAGCTTTGGCTGCTACACATAAAGGTAGACACAGGGCCTCAGTAAGAAACTTCCAGTGCAATTGTACTCAGAAGTAAGTCCTATGTAATTCAATGGGGATTACTCCCAGGTAAGTGGGGTTAGGATTGCAACCTAACTTGTGAACTGACCTCAAGTGATGCATGCCCATGTATAATCTACTTACCAGGAGACGTCTTCTGCCTTCAAATAAATCCAAAAGTGTTGTCACAGATTTCCTGGGGGTTTGCGTGAAAGGCTTGGCATTGGACTTCAGGACTCCCTCGCTGTCCGCTTTGCTTCCTTTCTTGTTTTTCTTGTTGCGCTCTTTCTCTTGCTTGTTTTTCTTTTCAGCTTTGTCCTTCTTGGCCTGTTTCTCATTTTTCTTCTCTGATCTTTCTTTCTTCTTCTTCTCAGGTTTATCTAAGCGGTCATGTTTCCTTGGATCTTTCCCTTTCTTTGGCGGGATATGTCCCGCCGGAACATTTTCCTCTAAGCGAGGAACAGCAGGCTGCCCTGAGTCGTATTTATCCTCGTATTCATTGCTCAGTATTTTCTCTTGGGCTTTCTTTTTAGGTGGTTTGCTTTTAGCAGGCTTGTGCTGGCCTGCTGTGACACTGGAACCTCGACTGTTATAGTCCTTCCGGTCTGTGCGGTTGTCTCTGTATCGTCCGGCACTTGCTCTCGTGGGATGCTCCGAGGTGGCTGTTGGGACCTCTGAATGGGTGTCATAATGAGTGGCTTTGCTGGGTCTCCTTGTGGTGGTCTGTTGCCTCTGTGTGTGGGCTGGATTCCTTTCTCTGCGATTCTCTTTCCATACAGGGGAGGAGAAACTCTCTGTCACCCGAGCGTCAGTCACCTCAGGAGCTGTGGGGAGTAAGGTGTGTGATTTTGTGGTCCAAGTTCTCTGTGTAGTAGGCACAGTCGTGGTGGTGGTGGTTGTAGGCCTGCTTGCTATTGTCATCATTCTGGTGATTGGCCTGAGAGTTGTGGGAGGAAGAGTCGGCGCCTTAGTTGGAGGGGGAGACAGTGTGGTTGTCGAAAACTTCTTCACAGTTTTAACCCGTGTTGGCTGCACAATGCTTTTCCTTGTTTCTTCTTTCCTAGGTCCTGGTTGGACATGTCCACCACCCGGTGTTGCCCTAGTGACACTAGCACCATTGTTGCCTTCCTCAACAACCCGGCCCTCTGTCCCAGCAGCTTTGCATTTCTGGATGAAGCCTTTTTGCCTTATTTTCTCAATTTTCCTGATGGGACTCTGGTCAATGACTTCATATATGGCCTCCAGCCTAACTGGATAAGGGTATCGTTCCTCTACTTGCAATGTCTTCTTTAGCAGCACCATGCCAAATTTGCCCTTCTCCAGCTTCAGAAAGTTCATGAGTTTGGAAATGAGGCTGGGATCCAGAGGTTGTTCCAGGATTTTCCCTTCCGTGGTTATCTTCCTGACTGTCCCTGCCTCTTCGCCCTCCTCGTGGAACAAGACAATCTGCTGGACATGCCTCTCGGCCAGTTCACAATAGACATCATCCTTCAGAAGGCTCATCATGAGCCGGTAATAGCCATCAGAGGCATGAGGAGCAGAGATAATCCAGACTCTGTTCTTCCCAGCAAAGCTAGCCAGAATGTTGGGGGAACTAGACCCAGATGGGAAACGCACTGTGCGCGATCGATATGCAGTGGATGGCCCTTCATCCTTAACCATTTCCACCCTAGGTCTTTGTGTCAGCCGTACTTTAGTCCCACCATTCTTCACCTGGGGACGGGAGTAATCTTCTAGCGGGGCTGCTTGTGGCCTTTTTGGTTCCAAAGAATCCCTTTTGACAAGAGGACGTTGAGGAAACCTCCCAGAAGGGCTTAAAAGTCTGTGGGACACCTCAGCTCTCCTCGTCTGTGAAGCTGATTTGCTACTGCCCCTGTAGGCCAGAGGTACTTTTCTAACTCCATGCCTCCCTCTGACAGCTTGCCTCAATGGCTTTTCCAAGCCACACACTAGCCACGCAGCCCACAACACAGTTAAACTCACAACCGGTGCCCACTTCATTGTGGGATTGACTTTAAAAATAAAATAAGATGGGGACAAGTGTTAATGACCATACTGGGTATTCATATAGACTGCAAAAACACTTTCATTCCTGAGAAATTTTCCTAATCTTTCTTAGATGCTTTGAACTTCCTTCAACATTTCTGAGAATCAGCACCCTCCAAATTTGCCCCCTTTTCCCATTTTAGATGGAACTCCACTCTTAACATAGGCACGGATATATAGAGAACAGCACTCTCTAGCTTCTCTCTCTCAAAGAAGGGAGATTGGCCAGCTTGCGTATCGGATTAGGACGATTCGCCGCTATCTTTATGGTGTTCACACTGGAGCAGTGTGGAAATTTCATTTCAAGAAAACATAGGCTTAAACAGAAACAACTGAGATAACCAGCAATGGACAACTGGGATCTGTTCAAACATCTGCCTCAGCACACGCATCTGCCTACACATTTAATATACATATACATACACAAATGTCAGCTTGTCCCTCAACAGAAGCAGAGCAGTGTCAAAACTTACCCTTCCGGGAAACTCTCCTTTCCAGAAGTGATTCTCTCGGAGCCTTCTTTTAGACTGAGGGCTTTTCCATGTAGATCTGCTGTAGGCAGCTCAGCAGTTTTTCTGCTACACAAAACGGGCTCCAGGCGATGTCCAGTTCACGATGGCTCCCTTCCCTCCTGTTTTCCCCTTTCTTTCTCTTTTCACTTTCTTCACCAAGCTGGGTGCAATGAAAGGGATTTTTCTAAAGGGTCTTTGCTTTTCTCCATCTAGCCGCAGTTCTGACTCCCCCCCCCCCTTTTCTTTTCAGGAGGCAGCCACAGAGAGGCACATTTCTCTGATGTTAGAATTGCTGCTATTGCTGGAGCTCTGTGCTCTTTCCCCCTCTTTTTAGAGTCCCACAAACTTCCCCATCAATGCCCTCCTCCTCCTCCTCCTCTGTGGAGTGCAGCTCCTTTGTCTCTCTCCAGAGAGCCAAAGCATCAAGGCTAATAGATTTTCCAGGCAAAATTCAAACAGCCGCACAAATGTGATACTGAGGAAAGAGTTTCTCCTCACCTTGCTCCCCTTTCCTAATCTTCCCTCTCCCTATCCTCTATTTTTCCTCCTCCTACCCCCCCCCCCCGCCTCCAAAACCACTTTTTTGGATCTCCTCCCAGAAATGTCAGGATAACTTCAGGCCAGCTCCAACCCAAACTGAAACAACAGTTTCAGCCACTGGAAATAAGAGAGGCAGAGGGAGCTTCGGTTTAACAGATCAACAGAACATTGCCTCCTTTTCCCACTTCTGCACACTTTTGAAGGAGAGAGGAGGGAGGGTTTTTTGTGGGGTGGGGGAGCAGCTGAAATGTTACACATCACCATCATCAATCACTTTTTGGAACAGGGTGGTTGAGACCTTAACTCTTTCAGCACTTTTGGCTCCATTGCAGAATCTCCCTCCTCTGTCCTTTCATGTTTGAAAAGTGGACCCACGGCTTAAAAAAACTAAGTAACATATTGTCCTCACCTCACCTATGTTCAAAAGAATGTCAGTTTTTCAAAGACAAAAACACTTTGCTTTCTTTCTTTCTTTCTTTTTTAGTATATTGCTTTCTTTTCCTGAGAAGTAACACTAAATCACTTGGTTTGTTTTTTTAAACAAATTTCGCTTTCCAGATTGTTTTGTGGAAATGCAGGCCTCATGTTTGGCTAGCAGACCCTACAAGGCAAAGCTGTGTTATGTACATGGAACTTTTCATACTTCAATATGACACTCTGTAGATTTCAGGCATGGGCTGTGCGCACACTACAGGCTTAAAATGCAGCTAGAACATTATTTGATTGAATTCCAGTAAAAGTCGGGGAACCCACAAGAAATGGCAAGATTGACACAGGATAGGCACGTATTGTGTGGCTGACAGTGTGCGAGCATTACTTCCCAAACTAGCAGCGGGAGCACACTGGGTGCAGTGCAAACGGGAGCATGGACACAGTCAGAGTATGCACTTTATTGTCCTTCGAAGAACTCAAGGTGGGATGCATGGCTCCTTCTCCCATTTTACCCTCACAACAACCCTGTGAGGCAGGTTAGGTCCAAGGTCAACCACTAAATGGTCATGGCTAAGTGATATGAACATGGTTCTCTGCAATCCTAGCCCAATATGTTATGCACAAAGTCACTGGCTTCACTCTTATGGATGTGTACAAGGTCACACAAGTATAAACTGCACATGTAATGCCCATTCTTGATCTTCAGTCACACATACAGAGTGTATGCACATACAATGTGTACTGGCTGTTTCAGAGGTTATGCACATGTCAGTCTCATCCACACATTACATTTTGGGGGCACACTTTTCTTCTAAGACTTCTGGTTGCGCAGGGTGGCAATATCCATTCTGACTGCAGTATGAAAGTAAAAAGGTAAGCTCCCTTTCTCTGAGTGCTGCCTTCTCAGTAAGAATCCTCCCCCTGCCTGAAATTAATTAAGGAAAAAGAAGATATATAACTACATGGTATGTAAAAGGTAAAGGTCCGACCCCCGGACGGTTAGGTCCAGTCAAAGGCGACTATGGAGTTGTGGCGCTCATCTTGCCTTCAGGCTGAGGGAACCAGCATTTGTCCACAGACAACTTTCCGTGTCATGTGGCCAGCATGACTAAACTGCTTCCGGTGCAACAGAACACCATGACGGAAACCAGAGCACATGGAAACGCTGTTTGGTATGTATTAAATGACTATCTAATTTGGCCTAAAGGCACCATTTATTGCATAGCCTCACATTTCTCACACTGTATCCCCTGAAGTTTACTATGACCAGTGGATGAAATATAGTAGGACAGTTATGCTTTTGTAGCACATCTTTAACCCAAATGTCGTCTTCGCTTTTAAATCATGTCACAGCCACATTACACATTTAAAGCACATGACTGTAAACTGCCCTGAGATCCTTGAATAAAGAGCAGTATAGAAATTTAGTAAATGAATAAAATTAAATAATAAATGGGTGATGGTACCCGGAGAGGATGGACTGCAAGAAGATCAAACCTATCCATTCTTAAGGAAATCAGTCCTGGGTGTTCACTGGAAGGACAGATTGTGAAGCTGAGGCTCCAATACTTTGGCCACCTCATGAGAAGAGAAGACTCCCTGGAAAAGACCCTGATGTTGGGGAAGATGGAGGGCACAAGGAGAAGGGATGACAGAGGACGAGATGGTTGGACAGTGTTCTCGAAGCTACCAGCATGAGTTTGACCAAACTGCGGGAGGCAGTGGAAGACAGGAGTGCCTGGCATGCTCTGGTCCATGGGGTCATGAAGAGTTGGACACGACTAAACAACAACAACATGCTGTTTTATGGTATTGCTGTGAGTCTGGGGTGGGCGGGGGTTAGGCTGTATGCCCCAGTCCTTTCTAGGGCATTCTTGGCATATGTTCATGCCAAAACAGAAAGTCCTTTTCCACACAGCACAAAGTTGAACTATGGAATTATCTCCCACAAGAAATAGAGATGGAGGATAAAACTATCAGTGGCTATGAGACACAATGGTTATATTCCACCTGCACTGTTGGAGGCAGGATACCTCTGAATGCCGGTTACTGGGATTCACAAGTGGAGAGAGCTTATGTTGTGCTCAGGTTCTGTTTATGGGCTTTCCACAGGCATCTGTTTGGCCACTGGGAGAACAGGATGCTGAACTCAATGGGCCTCTGGCTGGATCCAGCAGGGCTCTTCTTCTATCTTCTTCTTCTATCACCCCGATTTCAGCACCCTTTTTTGTCCACGTTGCTGTACTTGCTGGCATGAGTGCACACGGACATAATTCTTCCTTGGCATCTGTTTGACATCTGGAAGCATGACGTCAGCCAAGGAGAACAAAATGTCTCTTGGCCAGGGCTGTTAGGAACGTTCGCCACACGTTGAACATGGTATCTATGAGGGAGATGTAACTGTATGCATATTTTATCTGTGCAAGGGGGAAAGGGTATCCCTTACTGCAGAACACAAAGGCATAATAAAATGTGAATCAATGTGGGGGAGCCATTTTTCATTTTAGGAACATGGCTGAAATTTTCAAATCTAGGAACCTAGGCTTTCAACAGCCCAGTCCCCTTGAGTTCAGAGAGCAATCTAACACGGAAGGAACAAACCATTTTGAACTCAGGAAGGCCTTCCAAGTGCACATGCACAGGACTGTGCTGTACATTAGGTAAATCCAAACACTTAACTGGTTTATGAATTGGGCTGAATGGCATACAACTCCGTGGAATCCTTCTTCATTCTGTAATGCTTCTTTATGGTGACATATTGATTTGGCAGTCACAGATATGAAACTCTTTTATAGGGCTGTTCTGTGACCTCTGTCTCTACAGTCACAAAGTGTGCCTCCCACGCCCATACCAGGGCTTCTCTTCTACACGTGTTATAATCCTCTTCAGATATTTGGTATAAATGCATGAGTGGGCTAGACTTGCCCCTAGATGTGCTTACGCACCCATCAGCCATGTCCCTCCAAGTGGAGCATGATCAGTGTCTGTATGAAAGGAGACCACATCCTACCAATGCAAGCATATAGGGCACATTACATATGGCAGGAATCCTAATGGACAGTGTCCGATGAAGGCATATGTGCATAGTTCATTAATATGTGCATAGCCCCTTAAGATGGATACCGGTCATGCATGGGCCAGGGAGGCATGGCTGGTGCATGTGTTGGCAACTAGCGGGCAGGAGTAGCATGCTGTAATGAAGAAGTCTTAGCTGGTGCAGAAGAGACTTAAGATACAATCGTATCCATGTTTACTTAGGAGTAAAAGAGTATCCAGAGCATCCAGTGCCGCTGACTCCTACATAATGGCCCTAGCTCAATGGTAGAACATTTGCCTTGCATGCAGAAAGTCCCAGGTTCACTTCCTGGCATCTCCAGGTGGGACTGGGAAAGATTCCTATCAGAATCCCTGGAGTGCTACTGACAGAAAGTGTAGATTATACTGAGCTGGGTGGATCAATAGTCTGACTCAGTATAAAGAAGCTTCCTATATGTGTTCTTTTGTACTCTTACATAAAAATGTAAGGCTGTCATCACTCTGCAGTTTGTGTGGCCACTAATAATGGGGCAGGTGGCCCAGGTGAGCTGTTTAATGGAAGTGGGGGAGGCACTTCACAGAGCAGTTTGCTGGAGAAGCAACTGCCCCCTTCCATGAAATGCAGCTGCAGCTAAGCTTAATGGAAGGGAGAGGTGTCCCAATGCATATCTAATGTTTTTAAAAAGCACACTTGGTGGCAGCTCCCTTTTATTCCAACGTCTTTAAAAATCACTGACCCGGAAGACCTTTGCGCTGTTACTAAGAGGCAAAGAAAACGTGCTGTAGTCTATTTTGTATAACAAAATTGATACTTTATGGTCGTGGTGAGGGGAATACTGGAAAGGAATTAGTTCAAAAACACCAAAATCATGGCTCAGCCAATGTGGTGCCCCAAACTTGGATGCTGGAATCCAGGAATTATCCTTTTATACTTATATTTTTTCAGTGAACCAACACAGACCCGAGTATTTGAACCTCTGCTTTTCCTCAGTTGCTTTTTACCCTGTGGGGCTATGGTTGCCTCCAATCCAGGCTGTTGATATTTTGTGGGAGGGATTCAAGTGCAGACCAGGAAATGTAGGTTTGTGCAATTAAAGTGAATTAAAGCGCTCTGTTGCCCTAGCACAACCAATCCACTTAAAAGAAAGGGGGTGGGGGGATATCTTTTTGCGGTTAGGAAGGGAAGAGGGAAACGAACTGAAAAGTGTGGAATGAACAATGATTAACGGCAAGACATGTAAACACCCTGCCAGAAAACCAGTATGAATACACAATGAATGCTTGTTGTAAGATAATATCCCCACAAACAAATCAGAATGACTGCTCAATAAAGACTGTGTACAATCTAACCCCCACAAAAGCTTTGTCCAAGCAAATCAGGGTGAACGCTCAACAAATAGGTCGTATGTCCTGTAGAAAGAAAAGAATTGCTGCTGCGATAAAAATAACGAGAGTGAAGTTCTGGGCAAAGACTGCAAGCAGAGGAAGGTTTCAGCAACCCCATGCTGGACCTTAATTCAACCCCCATCTGACCCCTTTTTAGCAATTAAGTATGACCTACATTCTGACACATGGATCATGTCTCTATGACATCTAGCTTGCCCAAGGAATAAAAGAATGCAAGCAAGTTAAGCCTTGTCATAAATGTCAGTTGGCTTATTTCCATCAACACTTTCCTCGTAGTGCAAAGACAAGTGTGAAATGAGATGCAGAGAGCACAGGCAATCACTAAGGGAGAGAAGGCACAAATCGCTCATATATTTGTAATTGGCTGTTCATACCATCATCCAGCTGGCTCCTTACAGGTGCTCAAAGATACGTCACAGTGTACATATTGTCTTCTGGAAACCCAGAAGGACTTTGGGTAGCTGAAGCTTTTGGTTGCTACTAACTCAGCTACAAACCTAGACAGCATCTTAAAAAGCAGAAACATCACCTTGCCAACAAAGGTCTGTATAGTTAAAGCTATGGTTTTCCCAGTAGTGATGTATGGAAGTGAGAGCTGGACCATAAAGAAGGCTGATTGCCAAAGAATTGATGCTTTTGAATTATGGTGCTGGAGGAGACTCTTGAGAGTCCCATGGACTGCAAGAAGATCAAACCTATCCATTCTGAAGGAAATCAGTCCTGAGTGCTCACTGGAAGGACAGATCCTGAAGCTGAGGCTCCAATACTCTGGCCACGTCATGAGAAGAGAAGACTCCCTGGAAAAGACTCTGATGCTGGGAAAGATGGAGGGCACAAGGAGAAGGGGACGACAGAGGACAAGATGGTTGGACAGTGTTCTCGAAGCTATGAACATGAGTTTGACCAAACTGTGGGAGGCAGTGGAAGACAAGAGTGCCTGGTGTGCTCTGGTCCATGGGGTCACGAAGAGTCAGACACGACTAAACGACTAAACAACAACAACTCAGCTACTGTATTTGCAAATACCTCTGCAGCATTCACTGGGCCATTTGGCACCCCAAATCAGCTAGATGTGACTAGATGTGGAGCCTTCTCCATGTGAAAATACTCTGGGCCGCTTCACAGGTTACTGAATCAGCAACATGTGTATAGACGGTATGCATTCATGTGTAACATGAGAGACAGCTACACATTCATTCATTATTGGCTGTGCCAGTAAAGGAAATTGTGTGTGAACTTAGTCCCTGCAGCTTTATAATTAACCAATCAACTGCATTTCTTTCATGTCCTTCTTCCAAAGTGAGCCCAGGGCAGCAAACAAACAAACAAACAAACAGACAGACAAACAGACAGACAAACAAACAATAAAGCAATACAATTAAAGTAAAGCCAAAACATATTTTAAAACATCTAAACACATTTTTTAAAACAGTCGCACACCCTCACAGTTAACGAAGTAATGGTTGCCAGGAACAGTCTCTTTCAGCCATCAAATGTCTGAGTTTTTAACTTCTGAATGTTATTAATAATAAGGAAAGTCATACACACCACATGGGGAAGGTATTCCACAAATGGGAACCACCACCCTTTCTTAGGTCAACATCAACTGAGCAGTGTCCAGTGATGGCACCACCAGCAGTTGCTCATAGATGGTTGCAGATACCTAGTGTGCACATTATAAAACAACAACAAAGACTGACATTGATCACTACTGCATCAGGATAAACTGATATGGGCCAGTGTAAGATCCAATATTTGTAGTGCTTAGAACAGGGGTAACTAACCCTTTTCAGGCTGACCCAAGATCACTGACCCATTACCAACTTTCTAGGAGCTTAATGTCAAAGTGGGTGTGGCCTAATTCATTTGCCCCATTAAATCCACTGAGCACCACACCCTTTCCCTAATTTCTTATTAATTTCCACTTCATTCCAAAGACCGTATTAATTTCCACTCCATTTTTCCATGTCAAACTTCTTATTGGTTTCACTCCTTCCTCCTTTACTTGCATATTAACTTCCACCCCATTTCATACTGTTATTGTGTTAGATTATGACCTGAGAAGCAAGACTTCAAATCTCCGTGCAGCAAAGTAGCTCACTTGGTGACCTTGAGCCAGCCACTATCTCCCAGTCAAACCAACTGCACAGGGCTGTTGTGATAAAATGGGGCAGGGAAGAATCAGGTATGCAGCCTTTGTGGCTTGCAAGGAAAAGGATACAAATAATAGAAATACAGTGATACATTGGTTTACGAACTTAATCCGTTCCTGAAGTCTGTTCTTAAACCAAATCCGTTCTTAAACTGAGGCGCGCTTTCTCTAATGAGGCCTCCCACCGCCAGTGCCCTTCCACCGTTCGGATTCCATTCTTAGACCAAGGTAAAGTTCGCAAACCGGAACATTACTTCCGGTTTTGCTGAGTTCGTAAACCGAATCGTTTGTAAACAGGACTGTTCTTAAACCGAGGTACCACTGTAGAAATACTGTAGGTATACACAGTGCACGACTAATTAAAGGATGGAAGAAGAGTTGGTGCATTTCCTATGTTCATGCATATGGAGAAGAGAGGATGCTGCTACAGAAGATTTTTTTAACACACACATTGCCTCTCAAGCTTAATAGCAAACTTTTCTCTGCCAAAGAAATAAATTACAGCCTCCTGCATAACATAGATAGTCCATATTATGGAGAGAGGAAGGAAATTCCAAGTGACTGATAATGTTTCCTTTTCTTTCAGTGTAACTCAAGGAAATGAGGAGGCATTAGCTTCCTCTTGAAACAGGAAACAGGCAGTCCTGATGAATGATGGTCTATGCAGCTTTGCCTATTGCACTACCAGTCGCTGCCCATCGTTGTCGTTACTGGAGGCCTTGGGAGAAGATTGCACAATGGGAGGGAAATCCACAAATAAGCAGTTTGCCGTTATCTTGTGGATAACCCCTTTACCTTTGCACCCACATTTATGGAACTTTGACACAGTGCTGAGTTGCAAATGATGTGACCTGGAAGTAAAGCAGTGAGCTGGGGAGAGGCTCGGAGCAACATTCAAGAGCAATGTCTGATTTCGGTTTGAATCCATGGGAGAAACAAGACCCTTTTGAGATGTTAATGCTGTGAACTCCCCTTTGTAGGCTTAGGTTGTATATATGTGTAAATAAACCGTACTTGCACACAATCAGCATGCACACACGACCACTGATTGTGTGCTGTTTTTGGCGCCGAAAGGGGGGAGAGCAGAAAGTAGGGGCGTACGAAGGGGGGCGGGGGGTGGCACGCCCCGGGTGCCATCCCTGAGGGGGTGACAAAAAGGCACAGCGCAGGGGGCTCGCCCCACCACCCCCATGCATGGCAGCTCATCAGTGCACCTCCAGCACACACATGTCCCCAAAGCGATGTGAAAGCTCCTCTTTTTCCTTGGTCTGTAGCTTCTCTCTCTCTCTCCGATTTGTGCCTTGGACGATTCCACCTCTCTACACTTTTCACTCACTCGTTCCCCCTCCTTCCTTCCCCGAGGAGGAGGGCCTTCTGCGCTGACGAGAGGTGGGGAGGAGGAAGATCTGATTGCAACAAGAAGGCGAGCTCTGAAGTGTTGTGGCGAGGAGAGATTATCAGCCCCGGGAGGATTGGCACGCCATTGATGGGCGTATTTGTGCAATCCGTGGGCAGCACTGGCACCTCCAAGAGGATCGGCACGCCCCCCTGGGTGGATCATCCCGCCCCCGGGTGCACATCATGTTTGCCACTCCGGGTGCGCAAGCGGCTTCCTCCGCCATTGGTAGAATGGACTTGTGTGAGTCCTACTGGCACATGCGGAGGCCAGAAACAAAACCCTCACATAAGCAGGGTTTCCCCTATGAATCATAAAGATACCACAGTCTCCATTGTGCCTCATTCTCAAAGGAAACAAAAACTCTGGAATCTTGCACTGCTTAGAGACTAGGGTGGCGTGCAGCACTAAGCTCAAGTGTAGTATGAAGGAACAAACCACATCATAAACATGACAGGAACTTTGGGAGATGCTATAACAACAGCAGCCAGAGCTATTTAAAGAGGTGTATTTGGCTTATTTGGTAAAGAGCTACACAAATAATTAAATGACTTGAGGACTGACTTATGAGGAGAGATGAAAAGAATTAAATATGCTTAGTTTGGCTCCTTGACAAGTAAGTGAGAGACGCGGTCTAAGCCTAAGAAGGTAGAGGAATTTTTAAATAGGTTGAGCCAAAGGCTAGTAGGGAGAAACTGAACAAAGGCAAGCTTACGTTGAGGATTAGGGGGACTAACTTATCATTGAAAGCTCATGGGCTGGGCTGTAGCTTTCTCAAGAGACATGGAACAGACCATATTGGCAGACTTTATGAGAGGTGCAAATGTGTGTCCTATATTGGGATGGAGGAGTTTAGTCTAGTGTTTCCCAACCTTGTGCCTCCAGATGTTTTTGGCCTACAACTCCCATCATCCCTGACCACTGGTCTTGCTAGCTAGGGATGATGGGAGTTGTAGGCCAAAAACATCTGGAGGCACAAGGTTGGGAAACACTGGTCTAGCTGACCTCATCGTAGGTGCTTTCCCCACTTCTATCACCTACAGCTTAGCACAGACATGTACTGGCCAGGGTGGAGGGGATGGCAAATAGAGGCCCTCTAGCTTCCTCTATCTGGCCCTTGGGCCTCTTCCCAAACAACAAACCCATCTGAGCCAGAGTCCTCACCAGCCCTCCTTCGCACCCTCCTTCTGTATTTGGCTGAAATGTGCCCGTGAACTCTGATAAAGACTCTCCTCCCTGAAAGAGAGGGGAGTGGTTGTGGGCAGGAGCCCGAGCACTGGCCTAGCAGGGGGCGTTTGCCCCCTGCTTCCAGCTCACCTGGCTGGCGCTCACACCCCCTGCGGTGGCCATCCAACCAGGTGCCATGTTCAGCAGCCTTTTGCTGCAGCGCCAGCCTCTCCCTGGCCTCATTCCTCTTCGTCGTCCCGTTGCGAGTCATCTTCAGGAGATATAGGAAACTTCTAGATCTCTTTTATTGCTGAATAATCCTGTCCTGTTTATTCACTTTTTGAGGGGCATCCAGATGATGCAGTTCTGCTTTAGCAACCCTCCCAGTCTCCCATGCCTGTGCAGGATAGCTGGTGGGAGGCAACGTTTTCCCTGCAAGTCCTTGTGTCCCCCCCCTTTATCTTCAAAGCAGGATCTATGCAAATTTGACATATAAGAAGAAAGCCAGTCACCCAAGCCTCTGCCATCTGCCTTCCCTCCCTGCTCCTCATGCATATCCTCTTCATCTATCCCATGCTGCAATTCCATCTGAAGGTGATTTGCACCTTAGGGGGCAAACAGCAGCTGAAGCGGGAGAGGATTTTCAGCAGGAATCAGGAGCAAAACCCCTGACCTGAAATGGGAGCACGTTCTGCATCACAGACCTACAGCTGCTGTTTCTTAAAAGGGGGGTGGGGTGGCTAGGTTAAAGCTTGTTCATTGTAACATATAGTTTGGCCCTGAAACGCTTTTAAAATGCCAACTCTCTTTGCCTCACCAAGTTTAAATTTCACGAAAGCAAGGCCACCTACATATTCATCCCCTAGTGTTAAGCAAACACAGCTGAGCCTCTCCACGGACGCAACACACATAGAGCAGGGATCCTCAGATGTGGCCTGCAAGTCAGCCAGCCCACATGCTTCTATTATTACTACTAGCCCTGCTCAGCATCAGTATGGATGGAACTTCATAGTATTCTACACTGCAATATGCTGTTTTATGGTATTGTTGTGAGTCTGGGGTGGGGAGTTAGGTTGTACAGCCATACCTTGTTATGTCCTCTTCATGTTACGTTCTTTCAGGATACGTCCCGCAGTGACCTGGAAGTACCGGAAGGGCTTACTTCCGGGTTTCGCCGCTTGCACATGCGCAGACACGCAAAATGACGTCATGTGCATGCGCATAAGTGGAAAATCACAACCTGCACACACGCAGAAGCGCAGACACGGGTTGCAATCTGCTCATGCAGCGAATGGGGCTCCGGAACGGATCCTGTTCGCAACCAGAAGTACCACTGTATGCCTGAGTCCTTTCTAATTCCTGGATCCAGCAAGGGTTAAAATCTAATGTAGAATTCCATTGTTGAAGTAGCCAGACCAGCTTCTTTGTGATTAATAGCTGTTAACATAAGAAAAGAAGTTGTTCTATGCCAGAGGGCAAATGGGTGGGCCTCCTCTCTCACCTGTCTGGTAGGGAAGAAGACAATAGCCAGAGCTGGGTGTGTGCAAGCTGGAAGCAAGAAGCAGCCAGAGAGGGAGAGCCATGCATGGTTTCTGCTTGGATCCAGGCTGAGACCATGGGAGAAGCAGGACCTTCTGGGGTGTTAATGCCGTGAGTCCTTCTATCGCAGGCTCAGGTTGTATATATGTGTAAATAAACCATATAACATGAAGACCCTGCAGGGGGTTGGACTCGATGGCCCTTGTGGTCTCTTCCAACTCTATGATTCTATGATTCTATGAGTTTTTGCTGTCCTTCATTCCAGCCTTGGGTAAACGCCTGGAACCCCTGGAATCTCGCACCGCTTGCAGAGTGGGGTGGCATGCAACAATAGAAATTGTTTGCTGCTGCTAATAAAAATAAACCTAGGTGGAATCTACACACGTATAAAGAATGCTGTGAAAATGCTATTTTAAAAAAGTGCTTTGAAAAATATATTGAATTTGCCATAGCTCACCATTGCCATCTAGTGTCACATTTGTATATTGTACTTTATAACACACTTAAAACATTTTCTTTGCAGCTGTATAGCTGAGTCCCTAGATAAATAGAATAAAAGAAGACTATTTTGCCCCAGTCATTGCTCCTGTTGCAATGTTTCCTCACACATCAAATATCCTTCCCTAACTCAAGGAATACTACACCAATGATTCGCCCTGCCAGCTTCTACTAAGAAAACTGCAGACCCTCCAAGTGTCCCTATTTTCCCTGATTTAGAGACTCCATCCCAGTTTCTGATTTGATCCCAGAATGTCCCACTTTTCTTTGAATGTCCCTATTTTCATTAGAGAAATGTTGGAGGTGATCTAGTTATCTGACCCCTGAGCCGTCTGAAGGCAATCCTGTATGGAGAAGTTTTTTAAATGCTTAATATTTTATTTTGTTTTTATATATGTTGGAAGCTGCCCAGAGCTTACTGGCAACCCAGTAGGATGTGTGGGATACAAATAGTAAAATTATCATTCTGGAATGGGATGTCCCTATTTTCATCTGAGAAATGTTGGAGGGTATGAAATTGCACAGTATTTTTATTGGTGTTCGTGTTATAGGAACCAGAACCTTGCTGGATTGAGAGATAAAGTTTATACCCAGTTAGCATGAACTGGAGATAGGATCAAACCATTATCAGTAACATTATAAAGTGTTGTTGTTAAGTAAGGTTTTGGTCCTGCCCCTGTTTATGTGGAAATTATTAGGTAAGGATTGTGCTGTAACTTCCAAGTCAAGGCATGTTATACGTTAGTGTTGTGTTATTAACTCTCAAACATCATGACTTTATGAGTGCCTAGACTCCACTCTGCAGCCCACTTACTTGTAAGTAGTGTACAGACCTTGGTTAACCAAAACAACTTAAAATGTACTCCTTTCACAATGCACCTTATTGTTTGGAAGTGGTGCTGTGAATTATGAACTTTGTGGGCAATACACATTCAGCGCTGAATTCATTCTCCTCCTGGGAGAGAGAGAGACTTGTGTAAATCAGGCCTGTCAACCCAATGAACTTGGTACCTGGGCTGCGGATACATGAGAAGCCATTGACTAGCATGTAAAGCAAGCATAAAACATATCTTAAATTGCTATCACTTTAGTTGACACTTTTTAAAATGGATGCTCTTGGCAGATAGCTTTTCTCCTGAAAACAATCTCAACTTTCTGTGAAATAATAAGCATTTTTATGTGGTTTTAAACACAAGCCTATGCATGTTTACTCAGGAGTGAGTCCCTTTGCATTCAAAGGGGTTTATTCCCAGCTAAATCTAATAAATTTAATAGATTTGTGCTCACGATGTTATCTGGCAGTTACACACAATTGTGCTTTCAATACCATTTGCGACGGGCACTCAGTCAGTCAACAGAGAATGTTGCAAAACTATGGGAGTTACCACCAAAAAGACCCTCTCCGTTGTGGCCACAACCTGCGCATATTTATTTTAATATGACACCAACTATACACATAAAAGAGGGACGCAGGTGGCGCTATGGGTAAAAGCCTCAGCGTCTAGGGCTTGCCGATCGAAAGGTCGGCGGTTCGAATCCCTGCGGCGGGGTGCGCTCCCGTCGTTCGGTCCCAGTGCCTGCCAACCTAGCAGTTCGAAAGCACCCCTGGGTGCAAGTAGATAAATAGGGACCGCTTACTAGCGGGAAGGTAAACGGCGTTTCCGTGTGCGGCTCTGGCTCTGGCTCTGGCCAGAGCAGCGATGTCACGCTGGCCACGTGACCCGGAAGTGTCTCCGGACAGCGCTGGCCCCTGGCCTCTTGAGTGAGATGGGCGCACCAACCCCAGAGTCTGGCAAGACTGGCCCGTACGAGCAGGGGTACCTTTACCTTTATACACATAAAATGCATTTGCTTCTATAGCCACTCAGAAATCAAGGTGACCATTAGCAAGCGTGTGATTTAGCACAAGATCGAAATGCCTCTCTTGCAAAACAGAAAAGGGAGAGAAAACTTTTTTTTAAAAGTGTAATGTTCTTAGTCTCTCAACCCGCCCCCCGGCCCATCCCCCACAAATGTGCAGCTGTGGAACACACAAACAGGCCAGTGCCTTTGTTTTGTTTTAAAAAAGGGGGGGTGTTGAATTATTTATCCATTCATGTTTCATTTTTGACACTGTCTACTTGTACTTTTCTGAGTTTTTTAAAGGGATAATGAAAACCTTCTGTTTGAAAGAAATGCAGTAATTTCTGGGCAGAAGCAGGAAAGCGCCTAATATCCTGTGGCAAGATTGTAACATAATTCTACTCCTTTCTGAAAGTATTTACATTTCTCTTCTTCTCCTCTCCTAGGTCTATTACACTGGCAAGAAATGGCCTTACCAGCGCAAAATCACTTCTCTTCCTTGACCCACCTCCAAAAGGAGTTGAAGCAGGGGATAAATCCACCGTTTTATTGTTTATGCAAGAAATGGGAACAGAGTTGGGGTTTTTAATTCTTGTTGCTTTGTTTAAAAGGCATGAAGCATTAAACTGATCTCTTAATCTGAAACAGGCCAAACTTTCCACATTTAAATGATGAGCTGATTCTTCAAGCATGGAATATAGAAGTAACTTGCAGTTTCTCTCTCTCAGCATTATGCTCAAGAACATCCTTCCTCAAGTGCTAGGGATGGGGGGTGGGGGGTGGGGGTGGGATTCAGTTCAGTTTCAACTCAAATTTTAATCTACCTAATTCACTTTCGGCCAATAAACTGCCTTTCAGAAGCTTTGGACTACAATGATATAGTAGTTGCATTCAGCACATAGGGTATACTATAAGGGAAACAGTTTGGGGCAGATGCCTTCATAAAGAACGGTTTTTGGACCTCTTCTGGGACATTAATAACAACATTTTATTCTCATTTTAACAACAAAGATAGCTAAGGGATTTAAAGCTCTGAAGGAAAATGTTAAGAATTATACAGCATTAAAGCTTACAGATCTTGGATGACTCGCACAAAAAAAGCAAAGGAAACTGTGTTGGTCCATAAGAAACCTTTCCAAAATCCAGTCTGATGTTACCTTTATTAGGACTAAGCACAATAGCGAGCAAGCTTCCCTGTTCTCCATACATTTATCCTGAACCATCCAACAATATTATATTATATGCTTGAACATTTCACACACGATGATAAAAAAGCACCTCTATTGTGCTATTAAGTATGGGGCAGAACATGGAAGAGAAATTGAATGCAGATTCTCACAATCATAGGTTTGTGTTTGCATGGAAGAAAAATAGGAAAAGCCAAATTTAGCTTTACATATGACAACACCCTTATTGTATTTTCTGACAAGACATTGCATGCAAGTAGCAGGGAATGAATGGACTCTTCTCAAACTGCATCTCCTGTGTTTCAGTTTTTGTGGTTTTACATGGCTGCATATTTATTGCTAGAATGCTGCCATGCTTGGACAGTTCCTGTATATAATTTCATTCCCAGACAATCTCCTGTGGTGTAGCATGCGTTGGACACAGGCGTGGTGAATTGTTTAGCAGGATACCATCCATGGTTAGGATTGCACTCTAAGTTACCAGCACATATGTGGAGCCTGAATTCTGTAAACATGAATCAACAAACAACACACACATAAAACTGCCACAGCATTAAGGGGTATAATTTTGAATAGGATGTTGGGCATGCTTATGACTCTCAAAGCAATGTCCAGTGCTGGAGCTACTTGAGCATGCATTGTGTTCGCCAAATCCCTTTTTATGCCCACCCTGAGACATGCACCATCTGTCGTTTAGCTGTGCTTCAAATAATTAAGTGATCACAAACAAGCTGGGGTGAACTTTGGGATCATGCACTCCCCTTCCTTTGTGCTGCATGGTGCAAGTTTTATTTCAGAACAAACTGAAGTTTAGCATTATATGATTCTATTTTGCCATGGCTGCTTTAGTTGAAATTCCTGGATTGGAGAGGGTTGGGCTAGATGACCCTTGATGTCCCTTCCCACTCTACAGTTCTATGATCTCAGAAAGCTGTGGTTTGGTCTTGGTGCATTTCAGCCAACTTTGATAAGAAGAAGCAACAGTTAGCCAAGTTCATATGTAACACAGAGCACAGCACTTGAGGTAGTGTTAAGGTGGAGTCTACTGAATACAGTGGTACCTCTGGTTTTGAACGGGATCCATTCCGGAGCCCCGCTCGCAACCTGAAAAGAACGCAACCCGCGTCTGCGCATGTGCGGGTCATGATTCGCCGCTTCTGCTCATGCGCGCGATGTCATTTTGCACGTCTGCTCATGTGCGAGCAGCGAAACCCGGAAGTAACCCTTTCCGGTACTATCAGGTTGCCACGGCATGCAACCTGAAAACGCACAACTTGAAGCAAAAGTAACATGAGGTTTGACTGTATGCCTTATCTGCAAAAGGTCAGTTGGTGGGGTAGCTGCTTAATGCCATTTTAGAAGCACTCTGATCATGTTTTTGACTTGAAGAATCAGCATTGTACTAAGCATTGATGTGGTCCTTATGTGCACTTCAGAAACAGGACTACCCTTCACAGCAGGGAGCAGCATAGATTGTTGTCTGCACATTGGCCTATACAATGGTACCTCGGGTTAAGTACTTAATTCGTTCCGGAGGTCCGTACTTAACCTGAAACTGTTCTTAACCTGAAGCACCACTTTAGCTAATGGGGCCTCCTGCTGCTGCCGCACCGCCGGAGCACGATTTCTGTTCTCAACCTGTAGCAAAGTTCTTAACCTGAAGCACTATTTCTGGGTTAGCGGAGTATGTAACCTGAAGTGTATGTAACCTGAAGCGTATGTAACCTGAGCTACTACTGTATACTTCTCTCAGCAGTCCTCAAGGACACACATGACTACTCCATGCAGCCCTATAACTTCATTCCACTTTGGTTTTTTTCACAGAACGATAAAATTGTAGAGTTGGGACCCCAAGGGTCATGTAGTCCCACCCCCTACAATGCAGGAATCTCAAACATCCATGACAGATGGCTATCCATCCTCTGCTTAAAAACCTCCAATGAAGGAATGTCCACAACTTCCCTAGGGAAGGTTGTACTACCCTGAACACACAAGATCCCAAAATGTTCTTAAGTAGTCAGAAGTGTCAACTTCAAAATGCCTTCATATACAATTTAAGCTAGGCATTTCATTCTATTAACTTAAGCACAAAGAAGCACACACCATATTTAGTTAATGGATCCAACCATTACACTCAGGCCAGAAGTTTTTGTATCTGTACATTCCCTACAAGGAGCATAGGAAGCTGCCTTCTACTGAGTCTGACCATTGGTTCACCTAACTCAGTACTGTTTACATTACACAGATTGGCAGTGGCTTTCCAGGATTTCAGGCAGGGGCCTCTCCCAGCCCTCCCTGCAGATGCCCAGGACTGAAATGGGGAGCTTCAAACAATTGTGTTGTTATGATTCCCATTCATCCCAGACGTGCCATCATCCCACATTCTAAATTTAAAACACGTGCTGTCTGATGGGATCAAGTGTTTATAGCAAGGACCACATAGGTCAGTCTCCAAAAGAGTCCGCTTCATTAAAAGAAAGCAGGGTGTGTGGAGGAACGGTGGCTGTGCAAAGCTGACTCCAGAACAGTTTGTATATTTCAACAAAGCTAGCAGAAAGGCACCCATACCAAAGCAGGGAGCGAAGAAGGAGGCTGGTGAAGGGTGCAGAAGGAGCAGAGGGCAAGCTGCAAAGATAACAAAACACACTTCTAGGGAAGACGCCAACAAAGGATTCTTTCAGTGTTGCCAAATACTGCCTTCGCCTTTTCCCTCCACATAGTACAGTGGTACCTCTGGTTAAGAACTTAATTCGTTCTGGAGGTCCGTTCTTAACCTGAAACTGTTCTTAACCTGAGGTGCCACTTTAGCTAATGGGGCCTCCTGCTGCCGACACGCGATTTCTGTTCTCATCCTGAAGCAAAGTTCTTAACCTGAGGTACTACTTCCGGGTTAGCGGAGTCTGTAACCTGAAGCGTTTGTAACCCGAAGCGTTTGTAACCCAAAGTACTACTGTATCTCACTGAACATCTGATGTAACATTTTCTTCATTCACTGTTACATGAACTCAATTACAAGAGGTTTAGATAACAATATCGAAACTGTCTATTTTAGCGAAGTCAGAGCAAGGTGTTTTTCTTCTCCTCAAGGCCCTAGCAGTGGGATTTTATCCACTTCCTGCTAAACATGAGTTGTGTTTATTGTCACCACATCCGGCGGAGCACTCCTTACAGACGGGGAAACTGAAGTTTGAGATATTGGTGAGAAAAGAGCTCAGTTGTCATCCCACACTTTTCAGTCATGTTAAAATTGGTTGTCATCGCTTCTTGTCATGCAACAAGCCACTCCTCTTCCCCCCTCCCATATCCTGACCATTGCAAAATGAAAAGGGGAAACAAATTACTTCACAATTCAGTCACCTTTTAAAATTCACTCTACAAGTTTCTCCCATCATGCATACAATGCATCCCTTGTCATCATGAGGAATGGCGTGGCTTAATTTGGATCTTTCAGCATATGGATCTTTAGCATGTCAGAATCTTTCATCCTGATGGATATATATTATGCATCCCCTAAGAAGTTTAGAGCTTTCCACCTAGTAAACAGTGGATCTGTTTGGCTGATTGGGATATCTAGCATTCTTTTTCCTGATAGATAGGTAAAATGTATCCTCTAAGAGCTTTGGATCTGTCATGCTAATGGAACAAGTGTCACATCATTTTTCAATAACTAGGGGCTGCCCCCACCCCCATTAGACCTCACCAAACCCCTCCACCCTCCAAAACCGTGACGACAATCCCCCTCACTTGTCTCTTTACAAGTGCTTGCATGTGACATTTAGATGAGTCTTCTCAGGAGTAGCACCCCAATAATGGAATTTTTTCCTTGGGGGCTTAACCTGGAACCTACTTTGATGTATTTTCAACATCAGGCAAAGACCTTTAGACATTTCACAGGCCTTTTAGACTTAAACGTAGCCATCCTGGTTCTTTTTTTATCTGACTTTTTAAGATCTTGCTATATTTTAGTCTTTGTGTTTTACTATTGTTTTGATTGGTATTTTAGGCATTTTAATTGTGGGTTTGTGGGTTGTTGTTGTTTTGGGTATTTTTCCTTTATGTGAGCCACCCAGGGTTTCCATTGAAGAGCAATATACGTACAAATGTCTATAATTAATGGTAAAAAAATAAGCTGCTCAGTTGAGAAATTTGTGCTAACATATCTAAATGTGCTTCATAAAAGAACAAAAATGGCTCAAACCCATTTGCGTGAACTCTTTCAGCAGACTCATTTTTATCAGTCATGTGCATTGTTGCATATTAAAATGTATCGGGCTGTGAAATTCTGATATCACCTCACTTCAAATAGCCTATTAGTGAAGTTTATATGCTGAGCTGGCTTTTCTGTTGTTTTTTCTGGCTGTTCCTCTAGCATCACTCATTTCCCCCCTTCAAGAACCCTTACTCCATACATAGCTATGGTTTACTTAATTACTTTATAACAGAGTCCTTTTTGCTACAAACATAATGAGAACAACAGTTTGGCCCTCATTCTTCTCTATATTTAATATGTCAGCTCTGCAAACGGCTGCACAAACAAGCAAGAAAAATAACTCTTTGTGCTGGCTCAATGTATAAATACGCTGTACGAATAATTGATTGTATTTCCCAAAGTGTGCTTCAACTTTTTTAAAATTCTCAACACAGCAATACTTTTTGATCTTTGCTATTTTGGAGATGAGGGAGATACAGAATCATAAATCTTCAATGCCATGAAATCCAGGATTCTAGGAAATAACCTGGACTTTTAAAAAGCTTTCAACATGGCACCTCTCCAAAGACTCCAGAGTAACCTTACCAGTGATGGATCAGGAGTTGGTTAAGTAGCGAAAAGCAGAGAGTAGGAATAAATGGGTTGTGCTTTTAAAGAGTTAGGGATGAGCAGTGAGGTGGCCAAGCTTAATGACGATACTGAATTGTTCAGTGTTGTTAAAAGAAAAAGAGTCTGTGATAGGTTCCAAAAGGATCTCTCCAAACTGAGAGAATGGGTGGTAAAATGTCAAATGCAATTCAATGTAAACAAGTGTAAAGTGATGCACATTAAGGAAAAATATCTTTCACATATACAGTCATAGGATCTGGAGTGGCAGTGAGAAATGAGACCAGGGGTTTTTTCCAACCGGAACTCCATTCCAGCACCTCTCAGGTGGGTGCCATTGCCATTTTAAGAGAACGAGGGATGTAGGACTGAATGAGACTGTTATGTACTAAGCTTGGATCCTAGAACAAAGGCAAGTAGGATCCTAGAATGCAACAACTGATTGGCTTGCAGGAAAAGACCAATCAGGCTCCAGGAGGAAGTTAATCAACCTATTAGGCTGGTAGGATCATAGAATGCAACAACTGATTAGCCTCCAGGAGGGAAGAAGAATCAGCCAATCAGACGGGACTCATTATGTAAATAATGTATATAAAAGTTTGAAGTTTGGGGGGCAATTCAGTCACTGTTTTACAAGCTGCAATAAAGAGCATGAAATCTCTATAGGACTCCGAGTATATTTCAGAGACCTTAGGGTTGTGGTGGATAGCTTGATGAAGATGTTAACCTGGTATGTGGCAGCTGTGAAAAACCTATTTATTAAACAGACTTATTTGCTGGTGTTTTGAAATTTATTTTCTTCTTTCCATTCCTTTTCCAACTACTGCACTCTGTTTTTTTGCAAACTAGATTGGAATGCGCAGGCTATTTTCAGATTTTCATGGTCTATTTTCAAACACCTGGAGGAGGAAGTGTCAGATGGACACAGGCTAGAGGGTGTGTTGAACTTTTCCCGTTTAAGATGGCTTAAAGAAAAAAAAAGACTTGCTTCATTTTCATCTTGTTGCTATTGGCAAGAGCTGAATGCTGAAGAAGAATTTGTTCCTGGTTGACTTCAAAACCAAATGAGGTCTTGTTTGTTTTTTCAAGGTTTTTTATATGGGAATGTTGGATTGCTGCTGCTATTTTGTGCGTGTGTTGAGGACTTGAAATCAGAGACATGCAGTTTGTTAGCCACAGCAGTTTGCTATAGGTACGCATACATCCCTCAACATATGAACTGATGCTTATGGCAAGCACTGTCACTTGTATCTTCAGCTCACTTAGGTGAAAGAGTTCTTTCATTGTGTTTCAGAGACGATGTTGTAATAGGTTTCATGGTTATTTTCCACAAATTTGTTTGGATTGGAAGCTCTATGGACAGAAAGAAAAGAATTGTCTGAGTCCAAACTGTACCTTGATCTTGCAAATCCATTTCCATTTTGCAACTTGCCTTTGTCTTTGTAATAACCAGCACTCAAACAAAAGAGCACAAGGTCACCACAGACTTTGGAATGATATTACTCTGAACCGTGCTCAAACTTTTGTTGCTACACCTTGCAGGAGCCTCATATTATATGACTGGATATCCTGTGGTATTCATTACTGAAACGGGGGTCTACTACCTAGTGTTTTACTTTTTAGATACTAGATTTCAACTGCCTGCGATCTTGCTTTTTCATGTTTTCCTTTCATGTGTATCTTACATCCCCTAAATGTGGAAGTAGGAGATGTGTAGTACAATACTATAATGTTTAGTCCAAAGTAAGGCTTACTATGCATGTTTAATGGGTCTTAGTATGTACGTATGGGAGAGCAGAATGTATTTTTTATTTAAATATTTTAACCATGCTTTAACACTCAAGGCGGTTTACAACAACAATTAAAACAGGAAGAATAAACAATAATGTATAAATAGATAAAAACAATAGAAAGTAGTGGTTAAAAACCAACTGCAATATTCAGTAGAATGAGTAACAAAACCTATAACCTATTTTCAGATAAAAAGTCCTAGGCAATTTTTTTATTTTAAAAATGTCTACCCTGTCTATTTCTCCAAAGAGCCTAAAGGCAGCTATCAAACAGTAATAGAAACATTCACATTTCGGGGATGTAAGATTGTGGTTGGACACAGTGCGAAGCTATCCCCTTCTTGAATTTACTCTTAGAAAAGGAGGAGTAAAGTGAGAGAGAGCAGATTGTGTGTGTTAAGTTGTGGGCGAACATATCAGACGACACAGCAATTCTTCAAACAGCCAGAACAGAACTGAACTGAAGAGCTCAGTCAGCCTGCTTATATAGAGCTCCAGAACAGCGTAACTGTTGCAACTTTCTAAAACTATCCAATCACTGAACGTCACTTTCGATCCTTCATTTGCATAACTATCTACAGTATCCCCCTGCTGGCCCAGGGTGAGAACTTCAGTACATAACACCGTGCATGGTCATATACTTTGGGCACAGTAAGATTTATTAATTCCAGGGGTCTTGGCTTATTGTGACATGCAAATATAGCCCTCTGCATCAAGCTATTAAATGGGAGTTGTAGTTTAGCAACATCTGGAGGAATGCAGGTTAGCCATCCCTGCCCTTAAGATGCAAATGAGAAAGAGCAAAATAGAGTCCCAAAGTTTAACAGTGACTTTTAAGACCACTTTTTAAATCTCAATTGCTACTTAGCTGAAAGAAAGAGATATTGACACTGCTGCCACACAACATTATGAGATCCTGTCAGAATTAAGATTGTAGTCCCTTAAAGTGTATCCGTATTAAATTAATGTGGCCTTCTTTATTACCATGGTACTTCACAACATCAGCATCAAAGTTATGTTTCAAACCTGAAACAAGATACACTTCTTCCGTTGTTTATTTTTTCAAGGACTGCTTGCTTTTGGAGTTGACTGAAGGGCAAAGCTTTCCCCTCCTTCACTCCCTCTGGAAACATCTAAGAGAGAAGTGAAGATTCATAGTAGGCAACAGCTGAGAGTGCCAAACCACTGTACAAAGGCTGCCAAGCCAACAAGCAGAATTCAGTTCACAGCGATCAATGGGTTCCATTAACCAACAATGGGCCAGTGGAAATGGAGACTGTAAATATGGACTGTAAACATATTTACAAAATCCTCTAGCTCTTACCCTGGAAAAACTCTTCTTGTCAGCACTGAGACAGAACAGCTTCCTGTTCCATAGCTATCTCAGGCCTCTCACAGATTTTTTATTTTAATTTCAATTGAAATGCTATTGCTTTTCCTAGAGAATTTGACTATGAATAGCAGAGAGTAGGAATGAGCGGAGGTGGAAGTCATGGGTTACAAATACTGCCTCTTATACAGTCCTTGAGAGAAAGGTTGCACCCCAGGAATACGGATTCTTATAGACCACTATACACATAGAATCATAAGGCTGCCTGGCTGTGCCAGCTGTGCCCATGCAATATAGAGGAGTATCAAACACTTAACATTGTCTTGACCTGATGCACTAGGATGTCCCTGTTTAGGAGGGGAGAATCGAGATTCCTGGTGAAAGGAAAACAGATTGTGAGGGAAATTAAACAATGGATGAAGTATGGGCAATGCAGGAATAGAAGACAAGGGTGCTGTGTTCTGTCTCTTTAAGACAGTGTGGTGAACTTTTCCCCCCTGTAGATGACCACATTTCCTCAAGGGTAATTAATTCATGTGTTTAAAAAGTTGGCCTTTCTTGTTTTAAAATGCATATAATCTCATGATTAGGCAAGCCACCTTGGGAAAGCTGTGTCCTAAAAGGGGGCTATAAACAGTGCTTTTTTCCTTAAAAAAAAAAGTTTAGGGGTACTCTCATTTTCCTATTTATATTGAAATACTGTCCCTCAATGAGGCCAAAATTAGATTCACAAAATGTTTAGGGGTATGTGTACCCTTGCGTCCCCCCCCCCCCGAAAAAAGCACTGCCTATAAGTAAGCATATACAGTGGTACCTTGGGTTACATACGCTTCTGGTTACATATGCTTCAGGTTACAGACTCCGTTAACCCAGAAATAGTACCTCGGGTTAAGAACTTTGCTTCAGGATGAGAACAGAAATCGTGCTCCGGCAGTGCGGCGGCAGCAGGAGGCCCCATTAGCTAAAGTGGTGCTTCAGGTTAAGAACAGTTTCAGGTTAAGAACGGACCTCCGGAACAAATTAAGTACTTAACCCGAGGTACCACTGTAATTGTAATAGTAATAATTCTATTCATCTGACATCGCAGCAGTGAGCAGGCCAGAGCCAAATGTGGGCATGGTACCCCCTTTTCTTTTACCCCCTTCCCACCCCTCCTTGCCACATGCATGAAATTAGGCTGAGGACCTCATGAAATTAGCCCTCAGGTTACATTGCTTTCAAAGCGGTAAGAAAGACCAGCACCAGAAGTCAGAGGTGAATTTAGGGGAGTACAACCGTTTCAGTCGCACTGGACACAGAGTTTGGGGGTGCCACAACTATGATGACGAAGGCAAGAGGCAGGGGGTGCTGAAATTGGGTGTTGCACAGGGCGCCACTGAAATTTGAGATCCCAAGGTCCACCACTGCAGTAGCAGACCATGTTAGTGAATGGGAAGAAACAGGTTCGCTTTTGTGGCAGAATCCTGTATGTTCAATTAGGCCTATACGCTCTCCTAACCCTCTGGGCCAGAACAGTCCTGGGCCCTAGATGGAATAGTAACTAGAGTCAATTCTGAGTTAAATAGCACTTATTTTTTCCACTTGAAATTTTCCTACCCAGTTTTTCCAGTGAGTTGTAATAATAAATAGTTTGGGGTTTTTAAAAGATGTCTGGTACAATAAGGGTCCTGAGACAATTCTTAGTAGGCAGATAGGCTTTGAACTGGGGCTAGTCCCTGGAAACTATGTGTGTTCAATTCTAGTATTTAGCCCTGGAATGCAATAAATAGTAACAGCTTTCAGCTTGCACAAAGTGGTTTTCCTGGTTAAGTAACTACAATCTGGTTTTGGGTCATTTTATAAGTCTTCTCACCACAGGCAGGCAGTGATTGGTTGGAAGCCTGCTCTTCATACCAAACATGGGTCTCCTATGTAGGTTGCGTAAAGGAATCAAGGGAACACAGTGACAATCTGTAGGCTAAGAAATCTGTTTAATAAAATAAACCCAAGATCGCGAAGGCAAAACATGCAAAGAAGTGAGCAATCTGCAGTTTGTGTTGTGTCAAGATTGTGCATTGTATAATTTAAAGATGTACTTATAATTTTCATTTCATTTTCATTTTCATTTTTAGAAATTTTCATTTCTAAAACTTAAAACCAATCAGCAGCTTGTGGTCTGAAGCACAGAATACTGTATGTGCTCTCCACTTCCCAAAGCAGAGAGAGGTTTCAGGGGCAGCACTTACCTCTGCCTTTTAAGGAGTGATCACTAGAGACTTAATATATTTAACTAATATTTAAATTTATTTACAAATATACAAGTTATGTGTAGTGTAGTACAGCACTCCTGCAAAACAGCAGATCTATTGCTCCGCATCAGATCTTGAGAGATACCATTTGTCTCTTCTTCATTTCTGTCTCAATCTATCCCCAAATTGTAGTTCCTATGTTCTTTTTCTCATACTGATCTAGTTTACATAATCTTAACTTGGGGGGGGGGGGGGCAGACAAATGCCTCAGCTATGTCATCTCAGAGAAATCTATATATCACTTCCATATAAGAAAGCATTAAGCATCCATTCAGACTCCTCTACATTCCTTTGTCAAGTCCTAGACTTTGGTCAGGTACTGTTTTAAGGCAAAATTTTATCATACTCCAGTGATCAGACAGTAACCCTATAATGATATATTCTGCTTTATTTAAAGGGGGGGAATCCCCTGGCAATTACTATGAATGGAGATTTATCAGTGGCAATCAAATAATAGAAAAGTAATAAATTCTAGGTAAAGTGGTACCTCGGGTTAAGTACTTAATTTGTTCCGGACGTCCGTTCTTAACCTGAAACTGTTCTTAACCTGAAGCACCACTTTAGCTAATGGGGCCAACTGCTGCCACCGCGCCACCGGAGCACGATTTCTGTTCTTATCCTGAAACAAAGTTCTTAACCTGGAGCACTATTTCTGGGTTAGCGGAGTATGTAACCTGAAGGGTATGTAACCTGAAGCGTATGTAACCCGAGGTACCACTGTATTAGGATTTATCTCTCAGTGGTACACTTGTCAGACACAGACATGATGCTTTAAACAGTCCTCTGAAGAATATTATTACAGGCCACCCCTATTTTTGAGCAGTGTGAGACTCCAGGGGTTCCAGATGTTTTCCCAGAGTTTGTGTTTCCTTCAGAAATTGGGCACAACAGAGACTGTGGTGTATTTATGATATATGGTTTTATTTACACATATCTACAACCTGCACCTAGATGGAGGGATTGCAGAGCATTCACATCCTATGAAGGTCTGTCTTCCCCTTCATTCAAAATTGAAACCCTAGACCTTGCCTTTGCCTCTGCCTACTAGCACCACAAAGGTCCGATAGTTAAAGCTATGGTTTTCCCAGTAGTAATGTATGGAAGTGAGAGCTGGACCATAAAGAAGGCTGATCGCCGAAGAATTGATGCTTTTGAATTATGGTGCTCGAGGAGACTCTTGAGAATCCCATGGACTGCAAGAAGATCAAATCTATCCATTCTTAAGGAAATCAGCCCTGAGTGCTCAATGGAAGGACAGATTCTGAAGCTGAGGCTCCAATACTTTGGCCACCTCATGAGAAGAGAAGACTCCCTGGAAAAGACCCTGATGCTGGGAAAGATGGAGGGCACAAGGAGAAGGGCAGTGTTTCCCAACCTTGTGCCTCCAGATGTTTTTGGCCTACAACTCCCATCATCCCTAGCTAGCAAGACCAGTGGTCAGGGATGATGGGAGTTGTAGGCCAAAAACATCTGGAGGCACAAGGTTGGGAAACACTGGAGAAGGGGACGACAGAGGACGAGATGGCTGGTTAGTGTTCTTGAAGCTACCAGCATGAGTTTGACCAAACTGCGGGAGGCAGTGGAAGACAGGAGTGCCTGGCGTGCTCTGGTCCATGGGGTCACGAAGAGTCGGACATGACTAAACGACTAAACAACAACAACACTAGCACCAGCAAAGGAGCAGCCCCACTCCCCTTTGCCTGGCAGTCTTGCGCTCTGATGGTTTCCTTGCTGGGCCATCACTGGCTTTTGTCCCTTGCCCTTGGCCCATCCAGTTAGCTCTGCTGAGCTGGCCTGGCTCATTAGCATAACTACATCCCGGGGTTTCCGTGTTTGGCAAAGTTTAACTGAACCTTGATGAATTCTAAGTTTTACTCAATTCAGCAATTGTAGGGAGGGTCTGGAATCTAGGAATTTAGGGGAATCTGCCCCCACCCACAAACCCATAACAACATGACTATAAGATGGAGATTTCAGAGAAAGGACATTCTTGACTATAATGAATCAACGGAAGTGGTTCAGAACTGCAATTTTGGCGTAATAAAGAACACGTGCTGCTAAATGCACGTGCAATAAAAGTTCACCAGTATGGCAGGAATAAAGTTTGCTCACCTCAAATAAGCATTTACAGAAAATTAATGTTATGTTTTTTATAACGGTGGTTATTTCTACCCACCAATCATGGGACAACTCTAGTTGTGGACATGAGAAGATGATTTCAGAAGGACTAGTACTGGGAAGGAATAAAGCCTCTTGGTTGGTACAGAATTATCCACATTTTCCCCTTCGTGCGCTTTGGAAAATGTTTTCTAAATAACCAGAATTTTAATATAGAAGCTTATATTTATTTGCGGACTGGGAAAGAAACTACATCAAAGATGTTTTGACAGAATTCTTGCCCTTTGCAAATAAGTTATTAAATCATGCACTTTAAAAGTGTCTGGTTGAGACAAGTTTCAGATAATATGTATCTTGCTCTGATAGATTTCTCAATACTATACTGAAGAGTAAAAAATGTTGGCATCATAATAAAATGCTTAGAATTGCAACAGAGAAATCACAGGATACTGCAATCTTGAAATCCAGGTGAAATCTACACACACATAAAAACCATTCTGAAAATGCTTTTTAAATAAGCATTTTAAAAATCCATTGAATTTTCCTTCCAGTAGTACCTTAGAGACCAACCAGAGAATTGAGTATCTGAAGAAGTGTGCATGCACACGAAAGCTCATACCAATAACAAACTTAGTGGGTCTCTAAGGTGCTACTGGAAGGATTTTTTAATTTTTTTATTATTATTTTGTTTCGACTATGGCAGACCAACACTGCTACCTACCTGTAACATTGAATTTTCCATAAGGCTCACCATCATCATCTAGTGTCACATTGGATATTGCACTTAAAGCACACCTAAAATATTTTATTTGCAGCTGTATAGCTGAGCTGTCATAAATTAAGAGGGATGGAATAACTCTACTTTTTTAATTAACCAGAGGAAAAAAACTTCAAGGGCAAATTTGACTGAGTCTTCATAATTTTTAGGTTCTATTATTAACAATTTTTAAAAACATGGGAGATCCTATTCATGGCTCTCTTTAGCTTGGCCGTAAAAACCACACTAAATCATTTTTTTGAAGTGCGCAAAGATAATTTTGAGAACAGGAACTTGATAAACACTGTGCAGAAAGTCTCCTTGTTAACTGTTCTGTTTAGGTCTTACAACTGAAATGTGAAATATCACAGCTTCTCATAAATTATTTGTTAGAATTGCAGTCCTTGTGAACTTCTGTTCCTAGAGATAAGCCTTGATGGCAAAGTATCCAGATGTGCTGTATTTTAAAAGAGACCCCATTGATATTTCAGAACTCTCCAGCTCAGTTAGTATCTACACTGCAGAGTCACACTACTGACCTACAGCATTTTATTCTTGAAATATTGGTTTGGCATTCCCTCCAAAGTAGCTATAGGTTAATTATGTTTATGTAAGCACATCTCATCTCTCTCTACTCTTTACACCATAGATGAATTCAGTTGACCTCAACAAATCTTTCACTTAACTGGTTTTTGTCTTAACAACTCTGCCAGTTTTCCAAGTTTTACCTGTCTCTGTTCATGCTTCAGTAACCCTCCATTGATCATCTCTTCCATTGTGTGAATATTAAAGCTACTTTTAGTAAGAAATTTCAGAGGCGTACCAATGACAAAGATCCGTATAGTTAAAGCTATGGTTTTCCCAGTAGTGATGTATGGAAGTGAGAGCTGGACCATTAAGAATGCTGATCGCCGAAGAATTGATACTTTTGATTTATGGTGCTGGAGGAGACTCTTGAGAGTCCCATGGACTGCAAGAAGATCAAACCTATCCATTCTTAAGGAAATCATCCCTGAGTGCTCACTGGAAGGACAGATTATGAAGCTGAGGCTCCAATACTTCAGCCACCTCATGAGAAGAGAAGACTCCCTGGAAAAGACCCTGATGCTGGGAAAGATGGAGGGCACAAGGAGAAGGGGACGACAGAGAACGAGATGGTTGGACAGTGTTCTCGAAGCTACCAGCATGAGTTTGACCAAACTGCGGGAGGCAGTGGAAAACAGAAGTGCCTGGCGTGCTCTGAGCCATGGGGTCACGAAGAGTCGGACATGACTAAATGACTAAACAACAACAACAACAACCAATGACAATCTGTTATAGCAATCACGATTATGTTTTGGTATTTTAAGCTTTTGTACAGAGACCACATCCACCTGAATATACACATATATGCACACAGTGTACCAAGAGAAGAAAATGCCTACCCTCCAACATTTCTCTGATGAAAATAGGGCTTTCCCATTCCATAATGATAATTTACTAGTTATACCCCACACATCTTACTGGGTTGCCCCAGCCACTCTGGGCAGCTTCCAACATATATAAAAACATAATAAAACATTTTTTTAAACTTCCCTATACAGTACAGAAGGCTCGGGAGTTGGATAACTCCATACCCTCCAACATTTCTCCGATGGAAATGAGGACATCCTAAGTAAAAGTGGGACATTCTGGGATCAAATCAGAAACCAGGACAGCTTCTCTAAATCAGGGATGTCCCTGGAAAAGAGGGACACTTGGAGGGTCTGGAAAATGGTGGGTTGTATCCAGCATTAGTTATAGTCAGAGTAGAGCCACTGAAATTAATGGACCTCAGTAAATGAGACAGCCGACTTCAGCAGTACGCGGTAGTAGGAGCTTCTGCCCACCTACAGTTTGGGCAGGCACATTAAAGAGCCCTGCAAGTGGAGCCCACTGCTGGTGGAAGAACACCACCAAATCCAACTCCCTCTACTATGGAGGATCAATGATTTAGATTGTTCTGCCCATTGTTAAAACTTCCAATTCTGATTCATATTCCATTTTATTCATTTCCTTGCATGGCTATTCTGGTGCACAGTGCAGTTCTTACATATTTACTCAGTCAGAAGTAAGTCACAAGAACACATTAAAGTTGAACAGCCTTAATGTGCCTGAATGTACAACATTTTGTAAATCTATCCTTCACTCAGGCCCTACGTATACATTATATACCAATGTGTGTACCAGAAACACTCAGGCCATTTTCTTTAGAGAAATGACACTGTGGAAGGAGATAGTATGGATTATCTTAGTAAGGATTGGCTCATAGCTGGATACAAACTAGTCCTATTTGTTTGCTGCTAGTCATTTACTCCAGCTGTACAATAGATCCAGTGTGTGGAATTAAGAGTCATGGTAGTCTGGAATTTAACAGGAAACAAAAAATGTGGTTAGCTAAAGAATCCAGATATTGGTTGGGCCACCTATATCCCAGATTTATAGCCTGGCTTTGCCAACTCAAATAGTTTGGATTATTTCAACCAAATGACTATGGGAGATGCTTGAAAAAAATGATAGGTTTGCGTGAGGATGGAGGAATGGAAGAAACTTGGCTAAGAAAATAAGGAACAGATATAATGTATGAGAAGGCACACTTTCCACATTGCTGTGCAGAGCTCTGATTCATGTGTCCTTTTTTGTTGTTAAATTATTCCACTCTTACCAGAAGGGTTTCATTTAAATTGTTTTGGGGGGTGGGGGAAGAATCAATAGATCTACATTACAGAAGGCTGTCTTGAACGCAAAAACATTTTGGCAATTTCTTAATCCCAAATGTATAACAATTCCAGACTACACTGCATTCCAGTGGCATGAAATATCTTGTGGGGAGAATAAACTTAATTTGAAGTCATACCAGAAAGCACCTGAACAGTCCACATCCTCGGATTTCAGATTTTCATAATTGAATAAAGCCCCTGGAGCTAAATTCTAAACTTTGTAAAATAATAATAATAATAAAATCTATCTCCTGAAATGATATATTACTGTAATGGAAACACTGACAGAGTGAAATGCCAGTGTTACTTTCAGCTGTCGAGACTCCTGAAAATATAACACCCAGGAAATGTGAAAAGGGACTTTATGGATTTAATTTTCTAAACTATCAGTAATGGTTGGGTAAATATTTGCATGTTCTTGGTATGTTCAGGTTGGGCCACTGGAGACAGTGGCCCAGACAGTTGGGCCACTGCAGAAGATCATGCTCTTTCACACAGTCTGTTTGTGTCACTTGAGCTGAAGGGGGTGGTGGAGATTGAACCGAAGGCGCAGTGGTCACTGTTGAAATCACCTCCTTCTGCTTCCTGCAACTTTTTGGGTGCTAGCTCTATCTCCACTTGCAAAGTGTGTGAGCAACTAAGAATGGGAACAGAGAGTCACAGCTAATAAAGAAAAGAGGGAAGGAGCAAACTGTAAAGAACAAGCACTCCCTGAAACCCTGTTAATGGACCACTGACAGGAAAAAATGGCATTCCTGCCAAAACATCCTCTCCTCGGTCCCTGGAAAAGGAACCGCCAAAAGAAGCAACTCCTGCAGGGGTAATTGCAGCCTAGCTTCCCTCACAGATGGTTTTAACGAAAAGAAAGTTGCCATGTTGCTCTAAAGCAATGAGCACAAGAAAGCAGGAGGAGAGAAAACACAAAAAATGTGGTCCCACTTGATATCATAGCAGCAAAGGGAGGGTTGCCATATTTCAAAAAGTATAATTCCAGACACCCGCAAACATTTTTGGGGAAACCCAACCCAAAAATAGTGATTTTAAGCTGCTTTTTCCATCGCATTGCCATACATCCGGGTTTCCGCTTACATTTTGCAGACAACATACAAATAATATTACATATGTGGGCATTGTAGTCAATTACCGGTACGTTATATCTTAGATTTCAAAAATAATGTTATCATATTTTTAAAAAGGTCTGGGATAGGTTAAATATTATGCCACCCAATCCTTCACTTCAGTCTTTGTATAACTAGCTAGTGGGTCAGTGTTCAGCCTCCATATCCTCTGGGATAAAAACCAGGCTTTTGGGTGTTTGGATTCCAGGTATTTCAATCTAGCTCTATGTTTACTTTTTTTAAACTGAAGAACTTGAGATGCTTCCAAACTTCGAACACTTACAGGTAGATGGTCATTTTCTCCCTTGCTCTAAAAGGTGAATGCTGTCAGCTCATGGCCTGGGTCACTAACACAAATAATGCTGTCTTATTCTCACCCCCCACCAAGAAGCTGGTCTAATGATATGAGCACATCAAGCTGGGACAATTTCCACCCCCCTCTAAAAGATAACTTTGCTCAGCTGTGCCAGAATTAGCTGGCAGTGAATAGGTGCTGCCTTGTTGATGTATTCTTCAGAAGGACGACTCCTTCCCACACAGCAGCACCCAAATAAGAAAAGTACCCTCATCCTGTTTTCAGCTCTGTGGCCCCTGCGGCAATTGGCTGCCAGGGAGGAAGAGAAAATACGAAATATTTTATCAATCACCCTCTTCTCCATTTCCATATATCTAGTGCACTTCAAAATTGATTTTCATTAACTACGTTTCATCCGCCTGAGTCCTTTTGTAATGTACAGCTTTGGCAGCGACTGCTGCCATGGTTACAAGCTGACTTCACAGACTAGGAATTACACTACTGTATAGTCTCTTGTGTCTTACAGGCATTTCAGGGCAATTGTTTTGGAAGACTGAGCTACTACAGGGGGAGGAGGGAGAATCCTTTCCAGTTGACTTTGGCAAAAGTTGTAGGAACTTATTGCAAGAAGCTAATGTATTTATGGAGGCAGGATTGCAGCTTCCTTGAGGTACAGCTGAAAGCACCACAGCATTCATTAGGCCTAAATTCAGAAATTCAATGAAGGGAACCAAGGGGGTGAAAAGCCAGAACATAAAATACAGGTTGTGTGAAATATTTAAATTCACTGAACTGATACACACATACAAACACACACACACACTTGCACAATTATGGCCTAGTTCTTGTCAGTGATCCTATTGCCCTCATCCACACTGGCCAGGAATGCTTCCAGATACATGTGATATCTCATTAATAACTAATTCAGATTTAGTTTTTTTGTTTGCACAACTGCCATATGAGTGTCTACATGCTCCTTTCCTTCTCCCTCAGACACACTGTCCAGCGCTATTCCATCATTTGACATCCATCATCAGGTGGAGTATAGGGATGGAGAGATTTGATTTGGTTTACATTTAAAGGCGACTCTACCTAATTCAAGGCAATATGTGAACTGACAGAAACCCATCCTTTGAAATTCTTACTTCTCTGAATTTTGTAATGCATTTCTCCAGCCAAGTAATGTGTACAAAAATACCTATACCTATGCATGCATATATTAGTGATGAAACCATAAAATGCATTATATTTAAGAAAACTGCTTTGCAAAATGGGTACAGTGGTACCTTGGGTTACATACGCTTCAGGTTACAGACGCTTCAGGTTACAGACTCTGCTAACACAGAAATAGTACCTCGGGTTAAGAACTTTGCTTAAGGATGAGAACACAAATCAGGCGGCGGTGCGGCAGCAGCGGGAGGCCCCATTAGCTAAAGTGGTGCTTCAGGTTAAGAACAGTTTCAGGTTAAGAACGGACCTCCGGAACGAATTAAGTTCTTAACCCGAGGTACCACTGTATTAGGAGAAATTTATGCTAAAATATTGATGAATTTTCATGAGGACTTAAAAAAAAATTATAACAAGATTGCAAATTTGAACATGAGAACAGCCTGCTGGATGCAGAGAAGTGAAATTAAAGTTGGAAGAATGCAAAACTTAAGAGATTTACAGATTTATCCATGCCTAATAGAAGTTGACAGAGTGTATTCAGTTGGTGTGTGTTTTGTCTCTCTCCTCAGTCATTCCTTCCCCACATTGCACTAATTTTTCTGTCTTGGATATGGGCACATTTAAAAGAGAAATGTGCAAAATCCAAAAAGCAAAAATTAACAGCCTATCATGTTTCACAACGGTCAAAATTGAGGCTTTGGGAGGCCACTCACCAAATTGCCCCACTGCTGACCTGGTCCAGGACCCCTTAGTTCCCAAGTCAGTCCCACTGCAATTGTGTGATTGTATTGGGTCCAATAGGTGACCAGCTCCAGGCTTGTGCAGCAATCCTCCTCTCCCAAAAAAACTTTCTGCCCTGGCCATCATGTATGGCAAGGTTACGGATGCAGCCCTGTCCTTGCTACTCCAAAAAGCCCCTCTGGTTGGTAGCCAGGGTTGTCTTTGCCCCCAAGACAACTAGTGCTGTGTTTGAGGTTATTTCTGGCTAGGGAGGCAAACCGAAAGATAGCTACTTTGTCTTATATTTCCACAAGATTGGAGAACTCAACAGCCTGTCAAATTAATTGACTGTCATTAATCTAAGACTTCTTCCATGTTGCTTATTTCATGGTGCACCTCCCTTACCCTGGTCCTGACAGCAAACTTTTATAAGCTCAACACAAACCTGTGTACTAGTGCCTTCTGGCTTTACTAGTCAGAGACAAGAACTGTAGTCACTAGGACTCTGTCCAGTTCAATTACATCATGCCACAGAAATTTGACAAAGGTTAGATTCTGTCAGAGCTCAGTGAGTTCATTTTTTTATCCTCTTCCCTAAGGAATAGTATATCTTAATTGCAGCAGACGCTAGTCATGCATTCTAGCACCTCTGAGGTGACTTTGTGTACCATGGCAAGAAACAGCTCAGGATATTATTTAAAAGGAAGATCAAGTGAGTTACAACACAGAAGCAATTGACGTTTCTCAGAAGATATAAGACTTGAACAGGCTCCCTCTCCGTAAAACCCACACATACCTCTGACCCAATTATTATACACAACCACATGGAAAGGAGTTTACTAGGCTACCAAGTAAAAAACGTTTCCAAAAGACAACCCACTCACCCGCCCTGTCCCTCAGATGAACGTAGGCAGTCTAGACCAAAGTGTTCCCCAAGCAGAGATAAGGTGCCCACAGAAAGTGTATGCAGAGTGGAACAGCTCTATGTGACACATAATGAGCCAATCTATACCCTACGGAGAAGCACTTCCTCACCTTTTCATCTTCTAGACCGTAGAGTCTTAAACAGCACTTACTACCCAATTATCTCCACCAGCTGATGGTTTGTTCCTCATTCTCAGCTACTACCAGAGCATATCGTCCAACTGTATATTATGAATGTATAACAATCTAGGCAGGTATGTAGGCTAGGACAATCCAGTGGCTGAATAAAGTCTATTAATGATTAAAGAACCCTGTTGGTTTACAGTTAAGTTTATTTCATGTTGGCTTTTTTGAGTTTAGTATACCAAGCATAGTACATAAACAAATAGTCTGGCAAAACTGTGTTAGACAAAGAGCCCAGAGTGGCTGGCGAAACCCAGCCAGATGGGTGGGGTATATAAAATTACTACTACTACTACTACTACTACTACTACTATTACTACTATTATTACAATTATTATTGGAAGAGAAATCTTATACTCTCTCATAGCAAAGTTAAGCACAATGATGATTATTCCAATCATATTAAAACTTCATTAGATTTAATCATCTGCCCTCATCCACCTTTAAACAAACGTTCACCATGAATATACTTAGGCTAGAATAAATCATAGATACTTAGCTTTCCAAATAAGTGAAGTCTTTACTCACAGTGTTTCCAGCAAGCAAGTGTCCATGTGTTGGCAGTAAAATGGAGAAGAAAAAAAGTTCCAAATGACTTAAAAAGAAACTAACTTTGTTTCCTTACATAAATGATTATGCAGTCTTTGGGTTAACAAAGATGCAGGCTGTAAAATCTCCCTCTTAGGGTGATTCATTTCACTTGCAGGGAGCCATTGGACATTCTTCACTTTTTCCAGAAGCACAAAGAGGGGGAAAAGAGGGAGCAGAGCCTGCTGAGAGCCTGCTAAGCCACACCCACTGCTAACCTGAGTTAATCCTTTCATGTATGCCAGTGTGAGTAAGGAACTGTATCTTACAACAGATCTAAATTTGTATGCATGCATATCAATTAACTTTTGCAAATTTTTGCAAATCCATATCCTTTCTCATCTTTTTTGTGGGAGCACTTCTTAGGTGGTTACTTCACTGTCCTTGCAGAAAAAGTGGGTGTGCAATCTTTCAGGGACCCGTGGTCCATTATGTGGTAGCAGAGGCTAGCCCGAATATCCTTCTCCATGTCTCTGGAGGCAGGATTTTGAAAAGTCTAATAAACAATTTCATTTCGGGAGACAGTTTTCTATCTGAAATACAAATGGATTTGCAAAGGAAATATATTGCCTGCATACTATTTTGGTTATCAGATATTCTAGCTATATTAGGGTATTTGGAAATCCTCATTTTGTTTGTCCCCACATCAGACAGGAACATATTCAGAGCACCTAGAGATTCTTAAGCCTCATCAGGCAACAATTAGTCAATTGGTATATGAAGGATAGGGGAGGATAGTTCAGAAACATGTGCTTCCAATTCCATCTTACAAAATGTGTTATTCCAGAACAGGCAGATTAATGACACAATAAGCTGAAATTACACAACATATAATGCAATATATGGCTATTCTTCCAGCACAGTGCTAGTTTGGGATGGGGGAGTGCATTTGTTGTGATTGTACATTTTAGGAGTGGAAATAGGTACTTCCTCAATCAAAAAACCTGCTTTTTCCATCACAAAACATCTGTGGAACTATTTAGTTCTGTTTCTGTTCTTCTTTTCCCCACTTTTTAAATCTGTGCATTATTCCGATTTAATTAACAGCCATTCTGCCTGTGTAATGTATTACGTGGCAAGAACACTCCACCCTTATGCTGTAACTTCCATGATAGCTAATTTGAGTTCCATTTGTACACTTGGATGGTTTCTCTCAAACTGGTTTGCCAGATGGCTTGAACAGCTGGATCTTAAGCAAATCCAGTGTCTAATTATTCACAAAGTTACAAGAAATGTTGTCATTCTCCCTGAATCAGAATTTTATTAGCAAGCTCTTTATGCCCATAAAGAAGATTAAAAGAATTTCAGATCCCAATGCCTAATGCAAGTACTGTATATAAGGATGTGTAAAATCCAGGCATGCACCCACATTTACTGAATATGTTGGGAATCGCCAACTACAAGCTTATAAAATCTCTCAGAATTGCTGATATTATAGTGAATATTATAGATGAAACATGCACTTGGTGAATTACCTGTGATCAACATATCTATTAAGTGCAATCATTACAAACTTAAAACTTCAGTATTGCTTTCTGACCTGCTGAAATCCCTCTTACCACCTGCTATCACTGTTGGAGGCTGGTCTTCTTTAGGAGGCTGCAGAAGTTCTTCTTGGGAGGATGAGCTCATTCTAAACCAGGCTGTGGTCCTCCAGGTATCGTTGGGCTAAAGTTCCCATCATTCTTCCCCATTGGTCACATTGGCTGGGGCTGATGGTGGTTGCAATCCAACAGTACCTGACGGGTCACAGGTCAACCACTCCTGTACTAAACCCTTGTCAAAGCAGTGCTTGTTTCTATCATGATATAGATGGTGTGTGGATAGAATTATTGTATATTGCCTAGCGTCTATAGTACCAAATAATGAAATTATTAGGTCCCTTGCCCTCTTAATGTGAAATTACCTCATGCCCCTGGACTCCTCCTGTCAGTTAATTCTGAGCCACCTGGAATATAGCTTTAGAGCATCTCTTTGTCGCCAGCTGCAATTGGAATTTTTAACATGCACATCAGGATGGCATAACAAAGATCAGTGACCCGTCTAAATCCTTGAATCCCTGAATTACCTGGGTCCTGGAATGTTTCCAGAAGGATAAGGAGCAAAACTTGAGTGCTGGAGGAGGTAGAAATGGCATGTAAGGAATGAACCTCTCTGCTATTTCGTATCGTTTATTTGGGCACCATCTAATCTCCCTGATATTTGGTATCATTTTAGCACATTCCAAGCAGGCCAGTAGGCCTTTTAGATCATTCATCTCAATGAGACCCTCTTCTCCTACCAACCCTCCAGGAGAATATAAACAAAATTATATTTGTGTAGAGAATGCTTATGAAAAAATAACTCAACTGTGACTCATCCAGCTTTCATAACTGCAGCTACCAACCCTTTCCATTCTGTACTGTTCTGTTGCTTAAGACTCACATGCAAGAATTTCAGCCATAATATTTTTTTCTTTTAAAACATCCCCCCCCCCCTTTTAAAATAACAGCAAACCACCTTAGGCCACTGGTGATTTTGACCTCAAAAGGCTATGCAGTTTTCTCCATGGCTTGTAATTATAAAAATGCTATGAGCTGACAACAGAGAAACCCACCTGAGTTCCTTTATTTTAAACACTAGCTGTGAGATTGGACTCTTTTAGTCTGACATCTAGTTTGATGTAATATTCCAAGAAGAGTATCAGATATAAATTATTTTTATGTTTGTTCATATGCTTTTCTCTTATAGCCACACTGAAACCATTCTTACATGTGCATGTTTGGCCCACAAGAATGGAGATGGGCTGGCAAGATAATAATTGAAATGTCATGAGACTATGGATGGTTTGGCTGTCATGCCTGTATGTTTTGACCACAAGAATGAAGTTGACTTGGCAAGAATGGATTAAAATATGAAAATACAGATGGTTTTGTGTAAAAAAAAATATGAAACGAAATGAGAACCAAGTTGTTTTGGCATGAAAATGCTGCAGAAATGCTGATATGGCAAAAGTACATGCTATTTGTTCATGTAAGTGCAGCTTACAAACAAGTTTATCAAAAGCACCACAGATTTCAAAATGGCTGCCAGAATTTTAAGGTTAGATTTCAGAAGAGGTACGACTACTAATATTCTATCAAATTTATTCTGTTCCGCTGCCCCGCCCCACCCCCGCTGGCAGCAATTTCAGTAAGTGTCATTTATTTAACTGGGAATTTACTCATTCCCTTGTAACTGGGAATCTCTAATGGGAGAGGACTCATGACCTGCTTGTAGGCATCCCACAGGCATCTGATTGACCACTGTGAGGACATGATGGTGGAATAGATGGCACTTTCATCTGATCCAGTAGGGCTCTCTTTACCATCTTATAAGCTCTTATTTACAAAAGGCAAAGAAGGACAAAATATCTCAATGAGCTTGAGGTTAAACTAAAGTGTTTTTGGGGTCCCCCTTCCCAATCCTGGCTGTAATACTGGCTTCCACACAGAGATAGACCAATAAAATTGTCAGACTAGTTTCTTTGTATGTAAATAGCTTAGCCAGGTCAGTTAAGTATCTGCTTTGTAATGTAAGCTGGAGAAATGGAGAAGACCCTTCTGGAAGGAAAGAAGAGAAGGGTAGATGTTTTTCCCTCCCCTTGCTGGCAGTGGTGTCAGCAAGGTGCCTGTGTCTGAAAGAGAAAAAAAGGGCAGTCAGTACTGGAGATCTCTGGCCTAGCTGTGAATAGATCAAGTTATCATCATAATCATAATCAAGAATCCACGCTGGGTTTTTAAAGAGTTCATGTAGCTCCAGAACATGACTAGTCAACATGGTGCCCTCCAGACATTTTTGGGCTATGCCTCCCATCATCCCTGACTATTTGATGTGCTGGCTGGGGCCAACAGAGTTCAACAACATCTTTAGCTATTCCTGCCCTAGGACATGAGCCTTTTAGCAAATTATAAGGGACACAATAATTTTTCCAGTGTTTGTTGAGTGGACAAATTGTGTGCTTCATATGGCACAACAACCCAGCAAAATACTTTGGCTTTGTTTCAATTTGTGCACCATGGTTTAGGGTAATGTGCAAACTGGGCCAAAATGTTTAATTTTCAAGCTCCACTGAGTTTTACTCTGCGGGGGGGGGATGGCTGGCCTGATAAAATGTAAAGTATTTCTATTTTTTGTCTGTATAAAATAGAGGCCCTCAGTTTCCAGGCCTGTTAGGGCAAAACTCAACTCATGAAAGAAAAAAAAGAAAAAAACCAAATTCCCTTTCAAGAAATGTTCATCTTGCTCATATCAATGAAAAAATGTTTATGGGAACTCACAGTTTCTTAGTATGTAGCCCTTGCAATAACATAATAAATACTTCATTCTACATCAAACTTATGGTTACCAACACTTAATATAGAAGTGCCATTAATCCCCAGCTACCAGGGTAGGAGTGCCTGTCTGGCAACTGCCTGATCTCATTACTGGAAGGCCTTCTGAAATTCAGCATGCAGTGTGCTAGTCATAAAACAGGAGTCCTCTGGTTTCCCTTTCAAGCCCAAGAAAATTATTAGCACCAGTTCTTTCCTGGTTAGTCCTGTGAAAACCTCTTACATCTGTTTTCCTGCCACCCTTCTTCATATTCAATCCAGTTTATTAGCTTACTGAAACATGGGCTGGGCCTCACTGCGGAGCCTCCATTTCCTTAAGCAGCTGCTGGAAGAAACATGAATGTGATTTGTTGCCAGCTTGCTCAATATTACTATCTGGGCAGGGATATAATATTTCTAGGCATGAGAATATGTGTCAGACGAACACACATAAATAAATTTCTATGTACCTGTGAAGATATTTGTACTTACATTTGAATCTCCACATATATTGTCATCATATGCCTAGGAAAAAGGATTACTAGCACACAGATCAGTGAGGACTGGAGCAAAATGTTGCAATGTATCTTTAATCTCTATTTCTTACTGTCCTGGTGTCATAACCCAGGGCTTTGAATCCTCATCTTCAGGGGAAGAGCCCATATATTCATAGGGCATCTTGGACTGGGAGGAGAATGTGCGCTCTGAACCACAATCACTGAAGCCCCTTCCTCCTAGGAAATGCAAGCACCATAAGAGTCTATAGTGCCAGCACATCTCCACCCTAAAGACTGACTTCAGACACCAGTGACTGAAGCTTAGTAGAACTATAGCCTCCCTTGTACTGTGGGAGTCCACAGTTCTTAAAACAGGCTGGGCTTCTTTATCAGACTCCACTTAATAGGCATGTAGCTAGCTGCTCAAAGTAAGCTGCTAGATTTGCTAGTTTCCGGCACTCACTCAAGTCTGCCTTGTTTCTTAAGAGCCTAGGCGCCATTTGGAACTGTCCAGGGTGCTACACACTTACTTAATTCCCTTTCGCACTTTGACCTCTGCATTGCTGGAAACTGACCTTTGCTCAGCATGACTTTGCTTCATAGATTAGACATCATGTGCAGGTTGCCATAAGTCTGTGGGAGTCATTTTTCAAAATGGCAACTGACCATTTTCGTGCAGCACCTATCACATGAACCATGGCACCGACATCATTAAATTTGTGTCAGACAATAGATAATAATATAATGTAATGCAATAGCTAACATACATAGAAGAAAATAAAGACCTGGGGTGCGTGCACCACAAAATAATCATTGGGTATTCCAATATATATGGCTATTTGTAAATTTTGTTTATTACTGTTGTAGGTAGTGATTCATTACAATTGAGGGAATAATACAAGTATTGCTTTTACATGTGATTATGTCTTATGTTTCTGGTTGTAGTATACTGAAACTATCAGCAACAAATATTTCAAACTTTTTAAAACTGATTTTTCCTCATATGGGAAGAAGCAGTAAATCAGAGTCATTTAATAATTTATAGAAAAGCAAAATATTCTATAATTACAGTTGTTTACAAGGAGGATGAGCTGGCAAAAATTGTGAAAGGTCTTTAATAATAAATATGCATGCATGTCAAATATTAGTTTTAAATTTGACAGTAAGTGTTGATCTCAAGTCCTTAGCACTCCCCTTAATAAAACACAGTATATTTCACCATAGCTTATTAACTTTATGCCCTGACAAACCAAAAACCCAGTGGGTGATGCTCAGTGTTGCACAGGTGGAAATCTGCTGATATGACAGACTTTCCCTTCCTTTCCTCTCCACCCCTGCAGACTCCCATGTGCCCCACAAAAAGCAAACACTCCTGGTGGTGGTGGGAGTTGCCTGGTGCCTGGATTGCTGAATTCAGGCAATTTGGCTGTAGGTCAGTGGCAGAGCAAGTATTTGGCATGCACAGGAGTCCAGGTGCAATCCCAGGCATTCTTGCTTTAAAAGGATCTCAGGTGGCAGAGCTCAAATGGCCTTTCTTATTAGGGCTTTTGTAACTTCTTATGCTTAGTTTCATTTTCTGTTGTTCGCTAGGTGAAAAACTGTATTACTTCTCAATCTGGTTCTCTAGTGCTTTCTTATCCCAAAATTAACTTTTCCATGGTTCTTAATTATTGCAAGGGCTGACAGGCAGATGTCATCATTGGTAATTGGCAGACGTTAAGAGGGTTAGAGTCACAGAATCATAGAGTTGGAAGGGACCATCATCTAGTCCAACAAGAGAGTTGTAGTCGTCCTGAAAAGCACTGGTGGACATGAGAGGCCTGCCTTAAGGGTGGTGACCCTTGCTTTGGAGAGGGCAAGAGAGTGAGGAACTACGTTAAAAGAAACTCTGTCTGGTCCAAGGTGCATCTGCAAAGGTTTTAGCAAGCTTGCTTTCTGATACCTCAGGCAGTTGAAAAAGAATGTTGTGTCTTCAGGTTGAAAAAGAAAGTTGTGTTCTTCTATCTCAAAATATGTAAAGGAGCCCAGAAAGTAAGAGGCAAACATGCAGTAGTCTTGTTCACATCTTGCACTGAACACAATTATAAGCTGTCTCTACCCATGTATGAACAGCTCAGCTATTGTGTACACTGGCACATGGACTGTACACTCATTGAAGGGACATGGGTGGCGCTGTGGTCTAAACCACTGAGCCTCTTGGGCTTGCCAATTGGAAGGTCAGTGGTTCAAATCCACTTGACGGGGTGAGCTCCCATTGCTCTGTCCCAGCTTCTGCCAATCTAGCAGTTCACTAGCCTATCAGTGCAAGTAGATAAATAGGTACCGCTGCGGTGGGAAAATAGTTGTTTAGTCATGCTTTAGTCATGCCACATGACTCAGAAAACTGTCTGTGGACAAACATTGGCTCCCTCGGCCTGCAAGCGAGATGAGCGCCGCACCTCATAGTCACCTTTGATTGGACTTAATCGTCCAGGGGTCCTTTGCCGTTACCTTTTACCTTACACTTGTTGAACATTACATGTGAATTACTGTATGAGTATACAGTATTTTGTACACAGATTATACGCTCATTGAATGCAATGTTTGAACATCCCTGTTTCAGTCAGGTATCTTACACCAACTGACAGGAAATGTAAGTCTAGGCCTCTTGTGCTTGAAACAGCTTAGGTAGAAGGGAGCCAATATTGCTCTTCCAGTGATACAGTTGTTCAAGATGCTGCAGCTACCAAAATGCTACTTTCTTAATAACCATTAAAAGCACAGGAGCCTTGTTCCTTTGTTTCATCTGGCCATCGTAGGGTGGTCAATGCCATCTAGTGGTCCTATCCAGCAAGTCAGAGCTCTTCATACTAGGACCAAAGATTCAGCTTTCAGCAAGACTGTGCAGTGTGAAAAGAACTTCCCATCTATGGAGTCCTGATATTTTTTAAAATAAGAAAAACAGTGCCGCTCAGTCTGCAAACCAAACTATATTTGTTTGGTTTTTAAAAAAATTGTTTAAGATGCAGTTTTTAACTTAACTGTGTGAGGAAAGAAAACCTTGTATATGAGGCAAAGACCAGAGAGCTCTGATTATAACCACCATATTTACAGCTACCTGACTGCAAACTAACCAATATTGTCCCTGGCAGGACATCTTGTTTTTGCCAGAGTGTTCCTGAGAAATGAAAAGAAGGCAATTTATGCATTTTATATAATATGCCTGCTTTTTTTTTTTTACCTAGCAGTCTCTAGTCTAACAAGCATTCCTATCCACAAGGACTTCCTCAAAGCTACATGACCAGAAATACTTATTATGGATTTGCTAGCTAAATGTTCACCAAATATGGTGGGTGGTCCAGATCCTTCACTTCCCCTACCCAACACCCCAGTCTTCCTTCCTTAGGAAGAATTTTCTGGTGCCTGAAGCTCAGTGTTACCTAGAGATGGAAACTCTCTATGCAACCTTTCATTTGAACAGTTAGATTATTGCCCATTAAATTCCACATCTGGGGTAGGATGCTAGGAACAGATGGGTTGTGCCAGAGGGGACTGCAAATCCTGTGCAGTGCTTAAGGTTGGAACATTTTAAAGCAGTCGCCACATAGAAGAAGGTTGCTTTCAGATTATTTGTTTTAAGAACATTTAGACTTATTTGTCTGAAGAAAGATTGAGTGTTATCTCGTAATTCCCAGGGCATTTTCCTTACACTTTAAAAAACATTTTATTCTTTTAGCCACTGACCACAACCACAACTGCACTAGACAGAACATGTACCCACGTGATACAATCCATACAGTAAACCCCAAAGGAACAAAGTCACAGGATATAATCTTCAGCAGAAAACTGTTCATAAACAATAAAAGCTTGTTTTGTAAAGCTGGCAAATGCATTTTATTTATTATATTTTTTTAAAAAATGAGTATGTAAACTGTTTATTTTTATATATATTTTGGTTATTTTTAGGTCAACTTGGGTTTAGCTTCTGACATTATTATTATTACTCCTGATACTTTTCTTATTGGAAAAAAAGTATTAATTGCAGGGGGTTGGATTAGATGACCCTGAGGGTTCCTTCCAACTCTAGAATTCTATCATTCTGGGGAAGTGGATTTGCTTCACAAAAGCGCCAAATAAGATTTAATTGTTCTGCTTGAATTTGCCATTATGTGATTGAATCCCATCTGGAAATGATGGCAGTCTGGATAGAATTGGTGCACCAGCCCTAATACTGTTTTAAACAATGAATGAGAATGCATAGCATTTTACTCTCATAGTACTGTTTTATCCCATGTTAATTGGATGCTCCTGGGTACAGCAATTGATGAGGAACAATAAGTCCCTTTCATGCTCTTTTCACCAAATATGCAGTTGCTAGGGGTTATAGCCAGAGGGCATAATAGAGGCAGGAGCATCGTCCTGTTACCTTCCCCACATGTTCAAGGAAGTGTTGCAGTAACTTTGGATTTTATCTGTCTGTCTAGCTAGCTAGCTATCCTACTACAGACTAACATGACTGTTCTAGAATGTGTGTTTCTAGGCAATGCTTGACTGGGATGTTTTCTTTCACGCAGGGGCGTACGAAGTGGGGTGGGGGGTGGGGGCGGGTTGACCCCGGTGCCACTCTGGGAGGGGTTGACAAGATGGCCCCTGCCTCCCCCCAGCTGTAGAGCGGCCGAGTCGCACGACGTCCATACGGGTTTCCACTCTCACGTGACACCCATGCTTGTGACTGTACGGGCTGCCGTACATGTGCACTCTGTACAGGATGTTGCACATGCGCAGTCCGTACGGACGCCGCATGTGTGTCACCAGGCAGTTCATCCTGCCCCGGGTGCCGGAGAGGGTTCCTCCGCCACTGTTTTCATGTTAGGCAAGACTCAATTGTGTCTGCTAAAAAGTGGCTTTAGGTTCGCCTGAAAATAAGTGGAATGAGATCCCACTCCATCCCACCTCGCTTCAAACGCAGATCCTGCAGCTTCTTTTGCTACTGCTAGCCCCTGTAATGTTTTCAGAACTGCCTGCCAGAATCACCACCAATGGTCTTTTAAGTAAATAGAGCAAACTTCCCCCTCCTCCCCGCAATAACACCAAATAAGCATGGAATTTCACAATGCCGTTCGTCCAGGCTCATTTCTGACCGAAATGGCCCTTTAAAGATAAATAAACCTTCTTCTGAAACTGCAAATTCCTTTCCTGAGAAATGCATCAGACACATATTACCTCAGTGTGTGCTCAGACACTATTAAAACAAATTACTCTATTTCAGTATAACTAAGGCTTATTCATTCACAAATAATGATGGGAAGGTGGGGAAAGTCCCTAAGGAGGGAGGGAAATAACTGGCCTGTTGTAAGTTGAGACATGAACTTATTTAACAGTGATTTATTTTTCTAATATCACAAAACAGGCCCCAGGAGAAGGTACAATAAATGGATCAATGCTGATCTCACTTTCAGGATATTTCCTAAGAAGAAGCAGTTGTGTTTATAAGCTGCTGATGGTAGAACAATATGTCCTTTTCCATAGTTCAGCAAATGCTTTCCTCATATGCCTTGCAAAATTCATGTAACTGAGGTGTAGCCAGTTTAGAATTGTGTTTTGTGTTTGAGCAATGTGAGACAAACATTTTAGATAACTGAACTGCGTGAGGCATAGATAAGGTGAGGACACAGGTGGCTGATAAGAGGTGCCTATAAATTGTTTTTCAGCCTGTCTCATTATTTGTAGCAATGCCTCTGAAACTCTAAATTAGTTTGCCCTTAAACCAAAGGTAATGTTTGTAAACATTTCCCTCTTTAATTCCATTTTCTGGGGTGGGGGGTGGGGACCACAAACTTGCATTTATCTTTTTTCAAAAGTTATTTGAGAAGTTAAAAAAAACCCCAATGCTTTCAATGTGAACTGGAAGAAGCTCTCTCATCATGATTGCATCAAGGAGCAATTCTGTCAAATACCCATTCCCATTCCAGAGGTCAATCCCAGCTTCTGCAAAACGGCCCGACACATGTATACGAACAGATGAGCCAGAACACATGAAGAGTCTGTTTTATTACCAGTCCTTGCACCACCAGCACTGACTGATGAAAGTAGATGGTTTACCTCAGATAACCTTATTTCTCCAGAACTACAATCCTTTGCTTTCATGTTATAAAAACCAAAAAACCAGCACAGGACAAATAACCTCAGGGGGAAAATCTGTGTGCGCCAGCCACCTGCAAACACTTTTAAAAGTACTAAATCCTGTCTATTGTCCTGCAGAAGGATTTGGACAACAAACTTGCTATGATTTCAGTCTTCTTGCAGATTAGTTTAAATTAGCGTGTTTGGGATGGAAATCTGTAGCAGGGCTGAGGAGGACCCTGGAGTCAATGAAACATTCACTGTTCTTGTGGTCATTTCATTTCATCCTTTGCCAGAAAACAGCAAATACAGACTGCTAACAATTACGAAGCAAGTGCATGAGAGACTCTAGGTGACCTGATGTTTGCAACCTTAATGAAATGAGTGAGACTGCTGAAAAGCAGAATGGGGGTGACCTCCTATCCTTCTCTCAGGTGGTGCCTGATTTTATCCTTGCAGTTCCTGATGTGCCAAATCAACGCTTGGGTGGGAGTCCTTAAAATAAAACCTATAAAATTATAAACAGCACATTTAACAGCCCCATGTGTTGCCTCCCCTCTGAGTCAGCTGAGTACTGTGGCGTTGGTCTAGCCATGCAAAATGGCGGCTCTTAGGGAAAAGACAACTGTAATTCCTTTGGTCCACTGAAAACTCTCTATCCTTCTTTCTGAGGATGTAACATGTAGCTCACAGACCAAACGCAGGCAGGGCATTCGCCCACCTAAATTCCCTCCTGTTACTCCACTCTGAAATAATCGCTCTTCATTTCCTGCCCTGAAATACTTGAGTTGCTTACCAATTTAAACAACGGCTGTGTTCAGCCGCAAAGAGGGCTGCTTTTCAGTGGGGAATGAAGTCATGCAGCAATTCCAGAGCAACAGGAGGGATCCTCCAGAATGAAGCACACCACCATATAAACATGAGGCAGGAATCTGGAATTCTCATATTGCTGTAAATTCAATTTATTCAAAAAAGCACATCCTCTGAGGTCTGCAGAGTATTATTTTTCGGTGTTGTTTTTGTTAAGAGGACTGCGTAGGAACTGGGTTGGCCTTTGCTAAAACTGCCATCAGGCAAACCAATCTGATCTTTATCAATACGAAGTGGGTGGGGGGAGGCCACAGATGCACATTTTTGCAATGTGGGGAACGCCAGACGACTTGTTTTAGGGCCACTTCACACATACATTTTAACCAGGCTTTTCTTATGTTCTTTTTGTTCTTATGTATAAACTTACATGTACCATATAGGCCCGAAAATAAGCCGCACTTTCCCCCCAAATTCCGACCGTGAAAAGTAAAAGTGCGGCTTATACAGTGGTACCTCAGGTTAAGTACTTAATTCGTTCTGGAGTTCCGTTCTTAACCTGAAACTGTTCTTAACCTGAAGCACCACTTTAGCTAATGAGGCCTCCCGTTGCCGCCGCGCCGCCGGAGCACGATTTCTGTTCTTATCCTGAAGCAAAGTTCTTAACCTGAAGCACTATTTCTGGGTTAGCAGAGTGTGTAACCTGAAGCATATGTAACCTGAGGTACCACTGTATTCGCAACCTTACAGTACGCAGCCAAGAGTGTGTGGCAAACAGTGCAATGAGCGCAGCAAAGCAGTGCCTGTTCCGCACGTAGTCCCCCGTCTTCTCCCCCAAGGCCAGGAAGGGAGAGAGAGGGGGGAAGGGGAAAGTGCAGCACGGCTCCCCCCTGCCCACAATGGAGCCAGGAGCAGCAAGGAATGGAACGGCTTATATTCAGGTATTTAAATCATTTTTTCTCTCCTTCCCTCCAATTTTAAAGGTGCGGCTTATATTCGGGCCAATACTGTACACTAAGTCAAAGAACAAACACTAGATTTTCTTCAGCTCAGATGTTGATTCTTGTCCAAAATATTGCCCATAACCCTATTTTTAATGTTTCAAGTATTCCATCAATACTTCCTCTAAATAAGGGGTTAGCAACTGGCAACACCTGTGTTGGCCATTTGATGGCAGAGTGTGGCCTCCAAAATCTATTATCAACAGCAAAACATTTTTTCACCATTGACTGCTCAGTTGTTTATATAGGATTTTATACCGGTGATTTATGATCCTTATTATATGCTGCCCTAGTAGGGAAGTCTAAAATGTATACAGTGGTACCTCAGGTTAAAGACGCTTCAGGTTACAGACTCCGCTAACCCAGAAGTAATACCTCGGGTTAAGAACTGTGCTTCAGGATGAGAACAGAAATCGTGCTCCGGCGGCAGGAGGAGGCCCCATTTGCTAAAGTGGTGCTTCAGGTTAAGAACAGTTTCAGGTTAAGAACAGACCTCTGGAATGAATTAAGTTCTTAACCTGAGGTACCACTGTATATCTAAAATCTTTTGAATAAATACATTTTCACATTTGCTTGCTTACTCAGTACTTGATGACTCTCAGATACATGTATGAACTGACTCCTTGGGAAAGTATAGTGCATGAGGCGATGTGAGGTATTATGAAAGTTTGGTCTGTGGTAAATTTGTGGTGGCTTAGGAAGTGCATACGCTGCATTATTGTATGCCTTCAGTGCTGGATGCAGGCATCTTTTGAAATGTGCTGTTGAAGTAGCATTTGCCACCTTGGTGTATGCTCACCCACAACATCATTGGTCAGGTGTGGATTCACCTTCCATTGCTGGCACCACCTACATCTGTTTTCAAAGCATCAGACTGTTGAATCAACCTGCAATGAACTTTTATTTTCAGAATGTGCTTTTCAGGGGCAACAGAAATATGCAGTGGGTGTAGATTGTGTGTGGACTACGTAGAAATAACAAGTATTCTGACTCCATTGATTCTAGAATAAAATGCTGTGTGTGTGTGTGTGTACACACAGCCTTGTGTGTGATTACGCACCCTTTGCTGTTCTGAATGTTTTGTTCCTATGAAAGGACTTTATGCATCCACAGAAGGGGATTTTGTCTCCATTTCTTTTTAACTAAGTAATATTTCCCTGCATATCTGGGGAATCCCATGAGCGTACAGAAACCCTCACATTGTCTGGAGGTGGCCCCATTTCATTGCTCTGCTGGTTGGCTATTAGATGGAACAAACAGACAAGGAAGGTAGAGCTGACATCTTCTCAAGTTCTCTTCACAGGTCTGCACCCATGGGTCTTGTCTCTGCCACAGACATCCTGTGTGACTTTAGGAAAACCACTCAGCATTTCTCTACTTCATTTCCCCTAATATGCAAAAAAACCAGACCTTGTTTCACGGCTCCACTACGATCACACTTCACTGGGGTATATATGGTCCAACAGGAGGCAATGGTGGCCTAGGCCTCAGGGAAAAATTCATGCATATTTTTTATTTGTTCTAAATTTACAGTTGCAGAAATATCAAATTAGATTGTACACATTCAGTAAAATGGATGGGATCAATATTATTATTATTATTAGTTGCATTTACATATCACTTTTTTCTCCAAAGAGCTCAAGGTGGCATGCATGGTTTTCCCCTCCTCAATTAATCCCCACAACAACCTTGCGAGGTAAGTTAGGCTGTGACTGGCACAAGCTTTATATGATATGAATGCTACAACAAAGCGCTTTATATGCATTATAACACTGTGAAACCAGATGGCACTGTGGAGTCCCGTGTTTTGCCAGCAGGATTTCCCTGTATGAAGTTTACAACGTGTTGAACTGAATTGCTTTTTTGATGTGTCTAGCCAAGGTCACCCAGTGAACTTCATGGCAGTGTGGGGATTTGAACTCTGGCTTCCCAGGTCCTACCCCAACACCCTAACCACTACACCACATTGGCTTATCAATGAAGGTTCAGTTCCTTGAGAATTATATAAAAAAGTTTCCAGACCTGTTAAGGGAAAGCAAGTGGAAGAGGCCTAAGGAACATTGTCCATTTTGGGGCAGGGGCTAGTCTAGACGCCATCTGAGCAGCCCTGCGATTTTAGGTTCTAATGCTGAGATTTGGTCAGAAGAGCGCTAATGGAACCATCAGGATTGGTGCAGGTTACCCTGATGGCCCTGGCAGAGCAGTAAATGACCATGGTTTGTTAAGGAGATGTCTGTCAATAGATGGGTGGTTATGGAAGGAAAGCCATTGGAAATCAGGGCTGAGCCTCCCCACATCCCAAAGCTGGGAGTTAATGTGAGAGAAGAACAGCCATTCCCTTCTCACAGCTGGAACTGGGAACACCCAGTGGCCTGTTTTGTTGTCTGTGGAAATCACAAAGACATCACAAGTCTCTGGCTACCTTTATTCCAAGGAAAGCATACCCAAAGTATGCACAGAGACCCCTGTTGCCATGTGCACAACAATGTTTTTCTCCCACAACATGACTGACCATGAGGTTGAAATGCTACCTAGTGACTCTTGACAAGGCAATATAAGGTCATTATGGATTACTTTTTTGTTGCTGCTGCTGTTAAAGCTACAGTCATATCAGGACCAAGATACATAGCATCCTTGGGCAGCAACCAAGGCTCACTCCTAATGTCTGCCCTGGGCCTCTGTGCTGGAGGCTGTATCTAGTTATCCTTTAAAATTTCCTATAATTCCCCCACGCCTAGTGTTGCTCTGGGTGGCTAGACACAGTGTCCCAGTGCAACTTAGACCTGCTACCACAGCTGGACAAGCCTCCTAAGGCCCACTGACAGAGGAGGGGGTTCATCAGAGGACCCCCTCAAGCCTGAACCCAGTCCTGATTCACATCCTTATTGCTCTAATTCAATTGGGTTCCTTTTCCTTCTTTTGATTACATTTGGATCCAGTTCTTACTTTAGAGCTCTCAGAGAATCAAGGAACATTGTTGCGTGCTCAGCTGATGAGTCTAAACAGCAGCAGAAGAAGAAGAGTTTGGATTTGATATCCCGCCTTTCACTCCCCTTCAGGAGTCTCAAAGCGGCTAACAATCTCCTTTCCCTTCCTCCCCCACAACAAACACTCTGTGAGGTGAGTGGGGCTGAGAGACTTCAAAGAAGTGTGACTGGCCCAAGGTCACCCAGCAGCTGCATGTGGAGGAGCGGAGACGCGAACCTGGTTCCCCAGATTAGGTGACTGCCGCTCTTAACCACTACACCACAATGGTCATTGTGGCAGCTGACCGATTGTACAGCAGAAAGTTGATCAATTCAATTGATAGTAGGTTATCAATGCCTGCTAGTCATGTTGGCTGTGTATTATCTCCTGTGTTGGAGGGGACATTTTTTTCAATACCAGTTGCTGAAGGGAAAGCACTATTGCACTTATGTCCTCCTTATAGGCTTCCTATAGAAATCTTTTTGGCTACAGTGAGAAACAGGATGCCATATAGATAGGCTTTTGCACAGTGCTCTTCTTCGGTTCCTATGCATAACCTAAGAAACCCCTTTCTGCTCTTGATCTGTGAAGAGCTATTTCTTCACTAATGGCAAAGTATAGACAACATACAGCCATTAACTTTTGAGAAGTTTAATAAGGCACTTTGTCACAGAGGGCTACAGGCACTTTTCTCTCACGGAATCAGAGAATTGTAGAGTTAGAAGGGACCACAATGGTCACCCAACCCCTGCATTGCAGGAATCTTTTCCCCACTGTGAGGCTCGAACCCAAATCCCCGAGATTAAGAGTCTGAGCCATCACTAGTTCTATTACTATTAGTTATTATGTTTTAATTCCACTCTTCCAAGGAGTTTGGGGCAACATGCCCATTCACAACAATTCTATTTGGTAGGTTAGCTCGCTCTCGAAGTCTGACTCAGTTGACAACACCATACCTGCTCTCTCCCTGTTAACTGACATGTAGAACATAATCCAGAGAACTTTAGGAAGAAGCTGTCCTTCTGCAGGATGCGGTCTTCCAGGACCATGTCTTACTTCCAGGTCTGTCAGTCAGAGAAAGATCAGTTATTTTCTTCCGTGGCACAATTCCTTGGAATGCTGGTTATATGGTCCTTAGAACCATAAAATTGTAGTCATCTAGTGCAACCCCCTGCATTGCAGGAATCTCAACACATGGTCCCCTTTTTAGAACAGTGCTCTTAAAGAGTGATTTGGCCCTGAGAGCCCTTTCCAGTTCAACCTGTACTTGTTGTTGTTTAGTCGTTTATTTGTGTCCGACTCTTCGTGACCCCCTGGACCAGAGCACGCCAGGCACTCCTGTCTTCCACTGCCTCCCGCAGTTTGGTCAAACTCATGCTGGTAGCTTCAAGAACACTATCCAGCCATCTCATCCTCTGTCGTCCCCTTCTCCTTGTGCCCTCCATCTTGCCCAACATCAGGGTCTTTTCCATGGAGTCTTCTCTTCTCATGAGGTGGCCAGAGTATTGGAGTCTCAGCTTCAGGATCTGTCCTTCCAGTGAGCACTCAGGTCTGATTTCCTTAAGAATGGATACGTTTGATCTTCTTAACCTGTACTTAATGCCCCATATTAAAGTGAATGGTCTGCTTGGATTAGGCAGAAAGATGGTGACAATTAATTAGAATCACCTCTTGTCATAGTTTTCGAAACAGCTTTCTGAATGCTTAGACTGGAAAAATGCAGTCAATCTGAGAAAAAGAAGATTCGTTATGATGCAGAGCAGAATATTTAAGGCCAGCAGCATTCTTGGAAGAATTCCACAGAGCCTGGAGAAAAGGTGCAAAATTGCTCAGCCTCTTTTACATACAGATAATTGACTCTGTTTTTTTTTTGACAAGTATGGGGCATTGGCAGAGAGAGACAACAAGCCGTTGGGTTTGTGGGAAGGATACAGAAAGCCAAAATGTACCCATGTCCATGGGAGGGTCACTGTAAGGTGTTAATGACCCCCCTGCCCATGTATTTTTCTCTTACACAGTTCAAGTCAGACACCATTTCATGTTGAAGAAAAGAGCTCTGGTGGGAAGTGTCATTCACTCTGTGGGAAGTCACCTGCTTTCTCATAGATCACATTTTCCACTTGTACGAAAATTGCATATGGCTCCAACTCACTCTCCTACAAAACAGAAGTGCATCCCTTTGAGAAGAAAACATGGCTTGTCACCTAAGTAAAACTCTGAAGCATTTTAAAACATGAGGGAAGTTGCCACAACCCCATGTTTCTTTCATCTCATGATATGCAGAAAAATGTTCTGACTTCCCCCCCCCCACTTGCACCACCCCAATAGAAATAATGAGAAAAGATTCCCCTTATACTGCAGAGTTTTTATTTTGTGAAATACACTGTGGGTGGCAATATTAAAGTTAATAAAGTATGGAATTATGATTAACAGTAGACTCAATTGTTTGGATATTTTCTGAACTGAAAAGTTCTTGACAGCTAGTAATAAATTCATGCTTGTGTTTCTGGGGCAATCCAGTCAGATCGTCAGAGTATTATTTATTCTTTCTTTCTTTCTTTCTTTCTTTCTTTCTTTCTTTCTTTCTTTCTTATGCCACATGATTTTCAAGAGTTATAGAAAAGTCATCGAAAACATTTTTACCATTAAGAAAACAAAATGTAATTTTGTAAAAAAAAAATCTTAAACTGCCCAGAGTATATAATCTATTGACCAAATGGAAGCTTTCCTCTCATTGCAGGCAGCCAGGGAGGGGATGGGGAGCAATTCTAATAGGGACCATACTGTGGTACTAACAACATCTGGGGCATACATGGGATCTCCCCTCCCAGAAGAGAAGTCTTCAGAAAAGAGAAGATTGGAAGGAAGGAAGGCGAGAATACACATAGATTGATGTATCCTCAGAATAAGTGGACACACGGTGAGGACTGCCCACAACAAGTGTGAGGTGGCTTCCAGGAAACATTTAATTTGTACTGAGTACTATGACTGTGCACTTCTGGTGGCTTTTGAGCATGATTGGCAACACAGCTAGCAGCCTGTATATGTCTATACCATATGGTAAAAGTATTGTGCCCTTTTTAACACCAAAAATTGGTTTCAGAGCAAATCTCTTATTATTTCCTTGGTCTTACCTGGATGCTTAGTCTTGACATTGTTTCAGGACTTTTGGTTGCAGCAACTTCTCTTTTTCTGGCATATGCAGGGAGGGGAGAGTATAATCAGATTCCTTCTTCCATATACCATGCAAAATGGGTTTGGATCAACATGTCATCTATAAGACCCTAGGATAATTTCAGATCTAGTGTACCCATTGAAATATCTTACAACTGATCCTAATACACATACACATTCCACTGCCAATATAGAGTATCACCACTACTTTGTTAGAAATAAAGGTAAAGGTAAAGGTACCCCTGCCCGTATGGGCCAGTCGTGACCGACTCTGGGGTTGCGTGCTCATCTCGCTTAAGAGGCCGGGAGCCAGCGCTGTCCGAAGACACTTCCGGGTCACGTGGCCAGCGTAACGAAGCTGCTCTGGCGAGCCAGCACCAGCGCAGCACACGGAAATGCCGTTTACCTTCCCGCTATAAAGCGGTACCTATTTATCTACTTGCACTTAGGGGTGCTTTCGAACTGCTAGGTGGGCAGGAGCTGGGACCGAACGGCGGGAGCTCACCCCGCTGCGGGGATTCGAACCGCCGACCATATGATCGGCAAGTCCTAGGCACTGAGGTTTTACCCACAGCGCCACCTGCGTCCCACTTGTTAGAAATAGGGACTGACTAATCTGTCAATTAACATTTGTCTCAGTTTCCCATGCTTTTCAATTTTCAGTTCATTATAGCATTTTCCACATCGGCTTGCAAATTTTTTTTTTAAAAAAACAGTCTGCATGAGAATTTGCACACATTTTTAAGGTAATTTTGCAAACAATTTCTCCCAGCCAAATGAATTTTCCTTATTATTTTCACAAATATATGCAATTTTGTATGCATGTTTTGGTTGGAGAACAGACTGAAAAAATCAGAGAAGTGTGAATTTTTAAGGATGGCTGCATTTTGGTTGACAAATTGGTTTGGGAAGTGCAAATTAAGTTGGTTCATGTTGAAATTCAAAGAACTAAATAGATTTCTCCCCAACCTAGTCACAACTACTTTTCTTGGTTTTCTTGCCTCTGTAAGGTCTTCCTACATTCTATCCTATGAACCACCTTCTAGTCCCAGAGGCAGAAAGCTGTATAAATAACGCCTTGCTTTTTTTCTGTAGTAAGTTGAATTTATGGTCATTGTGGCAGCTGACCGATTGTACAGAGCTATAGAACTGGCTTATATTAGGACTTTGGCATACATACCTTCTATAGAGGAGGTAGATGAAAACTGAAAGCAGGAGAATTCCCAAGACACCAGCAAGGCTGGAAAATAGAATGGTGATTGTTACATCTTCCTTTTTTTTACTTTCTTCACCTGGAAATATGCAAGGTGCAAGAAATGCCAGTTAGGAGACATGGGTGTAATGGATGGAATAAATAGATCAGTCAACAAAAGATAACAGTTGCAGATTAGAATTTGTATGTACCCCCTGAAGCTCAGGCCCAAACAACAAGGTATTTAACTAGTTTTGAAATTATGCTAAAGCAAAACTCAGTATTTGATAAGGGCTTAAAGGTAAAGGACCCCTGACCATTAGGTCCTGTCGTGACCGACTCTGGGGTTGCATTGGTCATCTCGCTTCATTGGCTGAGGGAGCCGGAGTACAGCTTCCAGGTCATGTAGCCAGCATGACTAAGCCACTGGCGAACCAGAGCAGCGCACGGAAACGCTGTTTACCTTCCTGTCACAGCAGTACCTATTTATCTACTTGCACTTTGAGGTGCTTTCGAACTGCTAGGTTGGCAGGAGCTGGGACTGAAGAACGGGAGCTCACCCTGTCATGGAGATTCAAACCGCCGACCTTCTGATCAGCAAGTCCTAGGCTCTGTGGTTTAACCCACAGCGCCACCCGCATCCCCTGATAAGGGCTTACTCTCCAGTATATATAGGATTCTTTTGGAAACCTCACTGGGTTCCACAGATAGCTTAAGACAACCATGGGAAAGTGACCTAGGCAAGACAATTGATTTAGAAACATGGCAAGCCTGTGGAACAAACCCCCATTTCAAACCCCATCAGTGCACATTTGGGAGAATGCATATAAGCATATCCACAGGATATACCTACCCTTGCAATGCCCTGAGTTAAACTTGCCATATGCCCAGAATTTCCCGGACAATGTTTTGGCCTCTGGAAGCAGTCTTTGGGTGGAAATCGCTGGAATCCATGGCACTCCATGTCAGAAGTTTAGATTTTGACAACAACTTGGGGGGGGGGGGGGAGCTCAACAACTTTGGGCAAAAAAAAAAAAGCTCAACATCTTTGCCCAAAAAAGCTCTTTATAAAGAGCTACTTTGATTCCTGTTTGCATCAGCCAGACTCATGGTGGCCAAAGGCATCCTCAGGTGACTTGCAAGTCTATTGGCACCTCCAGATCATTGCTTTAATGGAAAAACTTAACAAAATATACCCAAACCCTACACCATCTGAAAACAAAGGACAACTTTTCTAAAGTTTGGCATCCATTAACTGAATGCATTCAAGTTAAGAAACATGATTGTCAGCCACCCTCTTCTTATGAATTCCTATGAAAAGCATTCTTGGATAGATGTTTATGAAGGACAATTGCCCGGAATTATAATACTGTTTTTGGAATACTGCTGCAGGGGTGTAGAATCAGATAATGTTGAATTCTGACTCCCATCAGCTCCAGGCAAACATGTGAAAGGCCTAAGTTTCCCACCACTGTTGTGAACCGTGCAGCTTTTTCATTTAGGCACTATCAGTTTCCAGCAGAATATTTACCTTCATGGCAGTGCTTTGGGATTGATTTCCAATGGATATGGAGAACATTAGAAAATCTCTGCAAGCAATAGCACTTGGCAACAGTCCAACACGAGCATATTAAATAAGTATTATTATTATTATTATTATTATTCGTCACCCATCTGACCAGGTTGCCCCAGCCATTCTAGGCAGCTCTCAACAAAATATAAAATGTCCATTGATGACCTAAACTGTTCCATGCAGAATTTTCCATGGGAATAATTCCAAAAGGCTGCCTCTGAAGGAAAACATTACACCAGACCTGGCCCTTAGACAGAAAAGGAACTACAATCATTTGGGGAATTTTTTCTACTTTTTAGTAATATTACAGGCCAAAATGTGAGCCCTAAACCCAAGATCCCTGGAACACACCACCAGAAGAAGGATATTAGTGGATATTAGTAAATTGATTTTTATTTCATTTTATTTTTATCCCATTTTTCTAGACAAAAATGCATCCAGAGTGGCATACAGTAAGAACACTGATAAAAAATACTGAAAAGGAACATTATGAATTGCCTTTTGAGATTAAAAAAAATTGCACTCAAAATGTTATAAAGAAAAATAATAAATTTAAAATATTTTTTTAAAGTTCCCTGGGAAAGTAATAATCTCTAATGAAAAATGGGGAACTTTAAAAACTCTTTTGGCCCAATTAAGGGAATCTTCTTGGAAATTCTTACATAAGTGGTATCTTTCCTCCTTGGCTGAAAAGCTGATGTGTCAGATTCATGCAACCAAAGGGAATTCCATCCTCCATCTGTTCTATAATGTGTGACACCCATTTTGGATTTTATAAGTGTCAAGCAGATTTTGTTTATAACCCCCTAAGATCTCATGTTAATATGTGGAAAGATTTTTGGGAGTGAAATGTAAGAATTGGAATTGATAGTTTTAATAAAAGTGGTTGATGTATTGAGTTATATTATCTTATGTGCAAAGTGAAAAATTAAAATTGATAAAAATACAGAAAGACAAAGGAAAAAAGGAAGGTGGGGGAGGTACTTTGTATCCCATACCTTACCTGTACCTTTGTTTAGTAATTTGCTACTGGTTTGTGTCCTGTGTTTCGTTTTGGTTCCCATTACAAAAATATTCAATTAAAAATGTGTGTGTGTGTGTGTGTGTGTGTGTGTGTTTGTGTGTGTCTAAACAATAAAACAGGGTAAATTACAAGTTGAATCTAGATCAGTGGCACATAAATGGGAGATATAACCTGGAAAATGCAGCAGAACATCAAACCACCCAGTCATCAAGATTTCATATAAGTTGCAAACATGGAAGAAAAGAGAAGTCCTAATTGACAAAAGAATAGGTGTGAAAAGGGGGTGATCCTGAGATCTCTCGGGAAAACGTATCAGAGAGTGGAAACCACAAATTAACACACAGAGAAAAAGATTCTTAAGGTTACCTAATGAGATACTGTGGGACTCCTTCCATGCAGGATGGGAGACAAAGCAAGTTATTTTGCTCCCCTCAGAGTTGTTGACCTTGTATACACTGGTGACGGTCCGTGTGCCATTAAGCAAATTTTCACTCTTGGTGTTGTACTCTCCTCCTGGGGACCATGAGATCTGTGCAGCTGGTTTCCCTGCAACTGCCTTGCAAATGGCAGTTCCATTGATGTCGTCATGAATCAGGGACGCCTCAGGAGGTACTGGAGGGAACAAATAAATGAGGCGAAGGGTCAGTTAAATTTATCAAAGTGGTGGGATGAGGCCTACTCTAGATTAGAAGCGGCAAATGGAGAGTGCTTGGGCGGCTGTGGGCAGCATTAACTCAGTGTAAAGCTGTCAGGAACAGCATTTGAGTAGTGGGGGTGCCTTGATCCCACAGTGAGCAGGGCCAGACCCATCCACACATACAACCACACACACTTAACACAAGCAGCTGATAGCTGTATCTCATGCCCATCCTGTACTGTGGCCCCAGAAGATGGGCGTTTTCCGCTGCAGCACGTTGGAGGGCATCTGGTTCCCCACCCCTGGCATAAAACGATGGACATAAAAGGTAGCAGAGATGCCTAGTCCAGACCCTCCAAGTGTCCCTATTTTCCAGGGACAGTCCTGGATTTACAGAAGCCATCCTGGTTGCTGATTTGATCCTGGAATGTCCCACTTTTCATTAGGGTGGTTCTATTTTCACTGGAGAAATGTTGGAGGGTATGGAGTTATCTGCCTCCCGAGCCATCTAAAGGCAGCCCTCTATAGGAACGTTTTTTAAAAAAATGTTTAATGTATTGTTGTTGTTGTTCAGACTCTTCGTGACACCATGGACCAGAGCACACCAGGCACTCCTGTCTTCCACTGCCTCCCACAGTTCGGTCAAACACATGCTGGTAGCTTCGAGAACACTGTCCAGCCATCTCGTCTTCTGTCGTCCCCTTCTCATAGTGCCATCAATCTTCCCCAACATCAGGGTCTTTTCCAGGGAGTCTTCTCTTTTCATGAGGTGGCCAAAGTATTGGAGCCTCAGCTTCTGTCCTTCCAGTGAGCACTCAGGGCTAATTTCCTTCAGAATGGATAGGTTTGATCTTCTTGCAGTCCATGTTTTTACATATGTTGGAAGCTGCCCAGAGTGGCTAGGGCAACCCAGTTAGGTGGGTGGGGTATAAATAATAAAATTAATAGGACGTCCCTGCTTTCATCAGAGAAATGTTGGAGGGTATGATATTCTATTGGTATCTTAGGTTGCACCAAAATACACATTTGAGGAAGAAATAAGTCCCTTACGAAACCTGATGAGTAAACATATTCCTATACATGCTGTCAGGAATTGCTGACCACTATGCCATGTAATGAGCAGAGTCACTACAGCAGGAAGAACTCGTGGTCTGACTCAGCGTGGCTGGCCACTGACTCATCCAGGGCATGATTAGGTCTCATCTGCACTAGGCATTGAAAGCTGTAGCATACCACTTTGAACAGCTTCCACTGAAGAATCCTGGAAACTGTAACTTGTTAGGAGTCCCCTCTTCCCCTCGTCCCCAGTCTGACTTAAAAATCAACCTCTCTTCCCAGCACAGAAGTGCACATCGTCACAGACTTCAAGTTGCAGGCATCCAGGGAGCAGCCCCTGAGCCCTGCAGACCAGACCAGAGAGCAGACTGTACTGTGGTGCAAATTTGTGTAGCCAAAACAAAGAACAAAAAACCTAAAACAGAATAAAATGCATTACACAGTTAAAATAATTATTAAAACCAGGCATTCTGTCAGATAAGAGTTTGCTCCTCTGAAGAATTTGACATCATTCCTACAAACTTTTCTCTATAAAATTGCCACTCCAAAGGCAAAACAAGCCACTTTTTCAGAAGTGTAGAGGGATCTGTCCTCTAATAAAAAGTTAGTCAGATACCCAATCGATCTCTAAACTGAGAAATTTAAATACAGTATCTGAACAAGGCTTAAGTCCTCATAGACTGGGCAAACCAGTGGGCAAATCTCCAGGTACATTTCCTCCAAACTCTCTCTTCATAAGGAATCCTACAACAGCATCCTTCAACAATGGCAGAGTGCACAGACTGGAACTATAGAGCTGTAAAGGTTTTCCTCCATTTGACATTTGTGATGCTGGTTACATAGTGAGCATGAGGAGTCTGAATGGGTAGTTTGGACAGACAGGCAGAAGTGCGATAAGCACAAAACCATGTTTTATAATATGAGATTTCTTGTGGCAGGATGCCATCTCAAGGTCTATGGAGCTCAGAACTAGTGTAGACTACAGTTCTCATCATGCTGTTTTTAGAGACTGCTTGGAGAGTTGGAGGGAGCCTGAGTTTCATGAAGCTGAGCAGTCAGGTGTGTGAAGAGGGGACTCACTTGAGGCATATGGCTTTTAAAGCACTATAATGCATGTTTTCTCTGGATTTTCCTGCAGAGTTCCACATGGTGTCAACGTTATTCTGCCGGTATTCTGGAATAATGCAGACACCATGCCAATTTTTCTTCTGCTGCAGAATATCAGGTATTTGAAGAAAGATCCTGTGTGATCTCCCTATGTGTTCAATGGTGTGGAATGTGTAGAGTGACCTTCCACTGTATGATGTGACAGGGGTGAGATTGGCCTGAGTGATGCCTGTTTCACACCCCTTCTGCCTCACTTCAATCTGATAGGAGAGAGCTAGCGGATATTTGAAGAGAGCAAGAAAGGCAGATAGTACTGAAGGAAGCTCTGGGGTTAGTTGTAGTGGCCAGGGATATCATGGAGAAAGTAAGGGTCATACTTTCATAGAGAAAACAAAGACTTCTGGAATACCAAGGGTGAAATGTTAATGAAAACACACACACACACACACACAGAGAGAGAGAGAGAGAGAGAGAGAGAGAGAGAGAGAGAGAGAGAGAGGAATTTTGCTGGTTGGATACCAAAACAGGGAAGGGAGATTTTGTGACATTTTAGGAGCAGTAGTTCCCTCAGAACACATCCTGCCAATGGTGTGGATAACAAAATGCAGTCTCACTCACCACAAATTCACATTTTCTGCACAGTATATTGCTATATTCAACCTTCCTTTCCCAAGCTCTATTCCCTCCCTCCCATTTCACTTTTGTACACCCTTGTCAGCCTTTTCAAACTTGTGTACTTCAGCATTTTGAAACTGGTATTTATATTCATGTTTGGTCATGCTGAGAAGAAAGCAGAGAAGAGGCACTGAAAATGCAGATTGAAACAGAAGAAGCTTTAAGTCCTATGTCTGAAAAGACTATGTCATTTCTATGTTCTTTGTTCACAACTAAAAAATATTAATAAACGTGTAGTAGTTGTAACAGCAGCTGTAGAAGGAAGAGCAGAAGTAGAAATAATTTGTTTTTAATCCAATTTTCTAGGTTATTTTTTATTGCATACATTTTTTTTATCACTGTTGTGCTTAAATATTACTGCAAAATGCTTTCAGTGGTTGCCAGTAGCTTAAAAGTAGCTTTAAATGTTTGGATTCAATAAAATAGATGTAGCAGTCGCATATTATGATTTATAGGTAAGGAAAAGAACATGGAGTTTCTTACCTAATATGGTTAGATTATGTTCATGGCTGAATGTTCCATCAGCAGTTGCTGTAGAACATTTATATATTCCTTCACTGGATATTTGTGCTGACTTTATTTGAAGGGTGGAGTCCTTGTCTGGTCTAGATAACCAACACATGCTATCCTCACTGCAGTTTCCCCCTGTTTGATTTCTATCACTGATGTATGATAAATAGCAAACTGTTCCATTCTTTAAGTTGGCATTCCAAGATACCATTATCATAGGTCTCTGATGGGGACAGGTAAGTATAACTTCAGTGCCAACCACTGCATCCGTTTTTGATTTGCCTGGAAGGATATATATAAAAAAGTACCATCAGTAGGTTTTCCTAGCTGGATCTGAGGACTACATTTGAGACCAAGCTGTTTTTTTAATCCTCAAATACTCCTTAATAAAATCCAAAAGGAATCACAAAAACACGGTTTCCCAATGTGTTAGAAAGAAACTACCATGGAAGGTTGTTAAACACACTGATGCGGTGTAACCCTTGTATTAAAATATACAATAAGGTAACTTAACAGCAGAGATATGTATCATGAGAGTTATACCCTCTGATACGTCTGGTCATTGTTTCACTGTAATTTTGTTGCTGTAATCTGCAGAAAGTGGTAAACGTATCAAACGCAAGGAGAATTATTTTGAAACTGGAATAAAATGCTGGGAATTATGAACCGAACAAATTCGCTCTGAATTTTTAATTTCATTTATTTCAAACATCTGTTTCCAGCTTTTCTGCAACCCAATTTATTTTATGTTATTATTTATTACATTTTCATACTGCCCTTCAGTCAAATATCAATAAGTTTGCAATATAAAAACATAAGAGACTGCCCAGGCACTCACCAAACATTAAAAAAAAATTAAACAAAATCAAATATTGGTAAAATTCTTTTCTAAATCCACCCTATAGGTGTAGCGTAGTGTAGTGTGTTCACATACTAGATATAGCTCTCTCTCCTTTTAAATCAAGCTTAGTCATTAATCTCTCCGGGCCTTAACAACTAAACTTATGTAAAATAGCATTGTTATCTGCTCTACTATAATTAATAAATACAGGTGTGCAATGTTACCTTCTGCCAGCTGAGGTTTAATATTGTCCACCATCATTGCTGTGACTGATCTGTTGGCATGATGCTGTTCAGACTTATTTTGAATGGACCCTCTTGCTGGGAATGATCCTAAAAACAGTCATAAGACAAAACCATAAAAGGACCATGGCATATAATTGTTGTGGTTGTTGTTATTGTTGATGTTATAAATAAATACAGTCCATGTAAATACTCTAGAAACCGAGGGAAAGATTAGACCGGTGAATAAGACACCAACACATGTTAACTAGGCACATAGCTCAGATTTATTAGTATAATGACCATATAAATTTATCCACAAGAGAAGACTCAATCGTTGGAGAGGCTGCCAAAATCATTCAAGATCTTCTTTTGGAAATGGATACATGCACTGTAATTTTCACATTTCACTGGAATGCACAATTAGGTGTGCATGTTTAGTGGTTTGGGGCCAGTGTGTGCAGTCTCTGGGTGGTTATCCAGGGTTTGTTGAACTACATCTCCCATCATCCCCTGCCATTGGACATGCTGGGGCTGGGGCTGATTGGCACTGGGTTTCAAGAACATCTGGAGGACCACAGGTTCCCCAGTCTTGGTGTAGTGGTTCCGAGTGCTAGAACAGGACTTGGGTGACTCGGGTTTAACTCTCCACGCAGTTGAGAAGCTTACCTTGGGCCAATCATCTTTAATGTACATCACAAGCTTGTTGTAAGACTAAAATGGGTGTGGGAGAATAATGAGTGCCTTCTAGAGAAACCATTAACATGAATGTTGAACCAGAGTTTTTAGAAAGCAATTTGAGGGATGAACCAATTCATACTATAAGCAAACGTAACTGCTGTCTGGTGGACCTTTGTTTACTGAAAATACCACCTAGGCAGAAGGCCTTAGGAACAGAGAATCAGGAAAAATTCTCCATAACACAGAATGGGAAGTTGTGTGGGGCCTGGACACAGTGGTGAGATGGATAAGGGAAAACAAGCTGAGCTTGAATCCAATAAATTTGGAGGCACTGTGGGTGAATGGTTCCCACACCTGAGGAAAATGGTCAATTGCCTGACCTGGGCAGGGCTACATTCCTCCTGAAGGAGGAGATAGCCAGCCTGGAAGTACTTCTAGATGTAGCTTTGTCACTAGAGGTCCAGGTAGCCTTGGTGGCTAGAAGTGCTTTTTACCTGCTGTTCCTGGTGCAATAGCTTTGGCCATTCCTGGACTGGGAGAGCTTGGCCACAATAATTCAGACACTGATTGCTTCAAGACTGGATTACTGCAATGCACTCTATGTGGGGCCTCCCTTGCACTTGACCCAAACAGTGCAGTTAGTGCAGTTAATGCTGCAGCACAGTGGCTGACAAGAACAAGACCCTGTCTGCATATAATAACACCACTGCTCAGAGATCTGTGCTAGTTGCCCATTTGCTACTGGGTCAAGTTCAAGGTGTTACTATTGGTATATAATGGCATGGAAGCAGTTATTTGCAGGATTGCCTCACCCCATATGTGCTCACTGAACCACTTCAATCTGCAGATTTGACACTGTTATAAGTGTTGTACAGTATTCATTTTACAGTTGTAAGCAATCGATCCTTTAGTATGGCAGCACCTACACTTTGGAACTCCCTGCCTGTTGGCATTTAGGCAGGCACCTTTGTGATACACCTTTGGCACCGGCTTGAAATATCTTTGTTTAGGCAAGTCCATCCATTAATAACAACAACAACAACAACAACAACAACAACAACAATTTTATTCATACTCCACCCATCTGGCTGGATTTCCCCAGCCACTCTGAGCAGCTTCCAGCACACAGAAAAACAAATTAAAACATACATGTTGACACATTTTAATTTTTTAGTGTTACTTTTAATTACCTTTCAAATATTTTAATGGCTAGTTTAAAACTGTTTTTATTGATAATCTTAACATTTATTGCAAACTACTTAGAGGTTTTACTATGTATGTAGATTTTGTAAAATAAAATAGTTGTGGGACAAGTGCTTAATGGGACCAAATGCATATCTGAACCACCCTGTAGGGATGACTCTCTTTGGAAGGTGATTTGGAGCAAGGAACTGTGGGTAGAGTAAGGGTTAAGAACCTACTGGATCACCATTTCCAGTTGCCCTCTCCCAAAGTTGCTTTTCGTGTAACAACAAAACGACCTTCTGCTTTATCATTACATGTGTTTGTTTATAATACAGTTTGACCTACTAATTCCAGTCAATACAGTGGTACCTCAGGTTAAATACTTAATTCGTTCCGGAGGTCCATTCTTAACCTGAAACTGTTCTTAACCTGAAGTGCCACTTTAGCTAATGGGGCCTCCCGCTGCTGCTGCTGCTCCGCCGGAGCACGATTTCTGTTCTCATCCTGAAGCAAAGTTCTTAACCTGAAGCACTATTTCTGGGTTAGCGGAGTCTGTAACCTGAAGCGTATGTAACCCGAGGTACCACTGTATGTTAAAAGGATAAAGCACAGTTTTGTTACTTGAGGAATGGAAAGACCTCTGCCCAAAGGACCATTTTAGTCCACCTCTGAAAACTAAGGGTTGATACACACAAATTATATTTACTGGGGATTTTTATGACTGTTTTGACACGTGCCAAAATTACAGCTTATTCTCTTTTTGCAATAGACTTTTCAGCAGTTTTCCAAAATGTGCTGACAGGCCACCATCTCAACACCATGGAGACAATGCCTTTTTCAGTAAACCTTCACTGAACTTTGGCCTACCGTCTTCTCCGACTATTGTGGTCAGTAGGAATCTATTTATTCTCCATTGCAGATGGCCGAAGAGGGTGGAAGAAAGAGGTTTCCTCAAGTAAAACTTTAAATTGTTCTGCCATCATGCAATCCATAATTTATCTTTAAGTTATTATTTATAAATGACACTTTTTAGTTTATTTTCATTTGTAATATTTTACTTCCTGATTTTTAGAGGATATTTTGTTCAGTTGCTCACTGTAAATTTTCCTTGCACTTCTCTAGCTGATTTTTATGCATAATGTTTATGTTGATATTAGAGGAGGCTGTTCAGTTGTTAATTACCTTTTTTAGAATGTTGTATTTGCTGTTTATTTGAGATGTTTTAACCTATGTTTTAATGTGTTTAAATATAAGCAGCATATAAATGGTAATAATAATAATAATAATCATAATAATAATAATAAAATTAACAGGAGGGATAGAAACTGTTCTAATTGTTAGATTGTCCCTGCACAAAACTGGTGTTTTGGATACAGGTCTGATCACTATTTTAGTGAAGTCAATCTACCTGCACCCAACCAACCCTTGACAATTCCGTCTTCTGCTTTCCTTCACCAGAGGAGAAGTATTCAGAAGTATTCAGATTTCACATAGTGGTCTTCCAAACACCAGACCAGCCTTCCTACAGCCCTGAAGATGTATGGGCTGGAACTGATGCTTTTCAACAGGTGTGATAGACAGAATCCCAAGAGAGTTCAAAAAGAGAGACATTATAGCTTTGTTTATAAAGTGAGCATATTTGCATAATTAAATTCAGACATATACTCTGCTAAAGCAGAGCAGGGGAAACTGCCGCCTTCTAAATGCTGTTGAGCTCCAACTCCCAGCCAGCCTCAGCCAGGAGAGCTAATGGTCTGAGATGATGGGACCTGAAGGAACGTCTCCACCTCCATCATTCTGCCCGGACACTGAGGTCCAGTGCCGAGGGCCTTCTGGCGGTTCCCTCACTGCGAGAAGCCAAGTTACAGGGAACCAGGCAGAGGGCCTTCTCGGTAGTGGCACCCGCGCTGTGGGACGCCCTTCCACCAGATATCAAAAAGAAAAATAACTACCAAACATTTAGAAGACATCTGAAGGCAGCCCTGTTTAGGGAAGCTTTTAATGTTTAGTAGGTTATTGTATTTTAGTGTTTTGTTGGAAGCCACCCAGAGTGGCTGGGGAAACCCAGCCAGATGGGCGGGTTATAAATAAATAAATAAATAAATAAATAAATAAATAAATAAATAAATAAAATTATTATTATTATTATTATCCTGCAATATCTGGAGGTCCACAAGTCTCCCATCCCTATGCTAAATAATACTGTGATAGGAATTTATACTCAGGCCAACTCCCAGCTTATTCGAAGTAGGTTTTTCTTCCTCTTTCAAAATATTTGGCTTGATAAATGTATGCCGCTATTTGCCCTTTAGGTCTAAATATTATAAGTAGATGATAACGATCCGGTCCATGCTGCCTGTTCCCTAGCTGCTTTGCTACATATCCTTTAATGTGGGTGAAACTGAAAGGCAAAGACTTTATAAGAAAAGGCAACACCTTCAGTGAAAAGTAAGACTTACCAATTGTTGCCATCACCACTGTGACAGTGAGCAGGGCACAGGCACTCCAGTTCTTCAGAACAAAATTAATTCCACATTTGGCTTCCATGGTGAATGCAGTTATATCACCACGACATCCCTTCTGATGTCTGTTTAACCACCAATACAGCGAGCATCTTTTCATGCAAACACTTCATCTCAGCGAGCATCTCTGCTCCACTTTCTACATCCCTAGGTTCTACAGCAACTCTGTGTGCTCCAGACTGATTAGCTCCTTCGGGTTGGAGTGGTTCTTCCTTCTGCCTTGCCACTTGTACAGGGTTTCCTGTGGTTACTTGTCAAAAAACCAAACACAGAAGAAGCAGATGAAGTCACTTTCCTCAGTGGTGGTTATCGGAACAGGACTGCTCTCTTTGGGAAGATGAGTCCCCACTGTAAAACTCAAGAAAATAAAAACAGGGTTGTTCCATCAAGCTTCCGTGTCAGAGGAAATTTCATTTGAGGTGAATGATACTTAAAAAATAATGCCAAACCATTTCACGGAAGAAAATTCAACTGCATTATGATTTAGCAGCTTCCACTATTTACACTTTCTACATTCTCACGCATCAAAAAATTATATTGTAGTTTCCACCACAAAAAGGTGATATTTCTTTTGCTGTCAGGTTCTCCGGTACTTGCTGCTGGTAGGGTTGATGAGCACTAATGGGGCATTCATACAAGTACATATATGGGAACAAATTATGGAGCTAATTTGAGGGGTGGGTTCCTCCGTTCACATTTTAGTGGGTGTTCAAGGTTCAAAACTTGCCCACAGAGAGAAAAACAGCATTTTCACTTCAGATGAAATGACTCAAGATTCTGTAGAAATCCCAGGTTTATTTTAAAGTTAATACACAGCATTTGCTTCAGCATGACAGAATAAGATTCATATGATAAGCTGTAGATTTCACATGATGAGATTTCCCTTGATCCTTTGAGTCTTAATGAGTCTCATCCCCAGGCTATCACCTCAAAAAGTCTTTTCTTAACTAGCTTTTACACTAGTTGATTCCAGGATTTGGAAGTGTCTTATACACTGTTTATGAAGTTTGCCTAGCTTGATTAGTTTTTTCCACACATGCTTATTCCAGTAAATTAAAATTGTCTAACACACATCTTAATACACATGGGTCATGCATAGGTCCTAACATGGGGTCTGACACACAGTTTCAACACAGAAGCTTCAATTAAATTCTAACACTAGCCTAATCCATGAGTTAGGGTGTCTTGCACCCACCAACTCATATGTTGGGTAATAATTCAGTGTTTGAATTAATTAGCGTTCAATATCCTCTTCTGACCAGTAATCACACTTTGTTTTAGAGCTAATATACTTTTCCTATAACTGGGCACTCTCCCGGTCTCAGCAGCCACAGCAGGCGCCATAACTCTCCAACAGTTTGCCTTCACTCCCAAAGGCACACTCTTCCATTGTCTCCCAAGACATATGTAAATAACTCTGGGGTGCCCTGGAGTCAGCTGTGGTCTATTTTAATTGTGGGTGTGTGGCATGTTGATTAATACAAAATTTAAAATCAAAAGTCAATTTTCTAGATATCTGTCTTGTTTTATGTCAGTTGTGGAGAAACTCTGGCCCACGGGTCTTGTTATAGACCCACCAGATGTCTAAATTTGGCCTGCAAAATCATTTTGCGCAGATCACAATCACCTGTCAGTCACCCGGTATCATACAACATCAGGTGAACCTCTCCCCAAGCAGGCACCTTCCTCTATTTCCAAGTGAATTGTGCAGAAGTGGGAACTGAGTTTTGGTCAGTTAGCATATGGATCATAGTCCAATTGCCAGTTTCAGTTTGAGACTACAAGGGCATGAGGCATTTGTGGGTGGAAATAGGTGACTAATAATTTTGCAGTAGTTGCACACACAAAAAGCTTACCACATGGTGGCTGTATTAACCTCAATTGCAAGCACAGCATTTAACACACACCACTCAGATCTAGGAAGGAGAGTCAGGATAATACTGGACTTACTGGCTGGTTCCTCTTATGTGTACAGATGCTATTTGTAGATTTAAAATGTTTACCATGTGGTTCTTTCTAATCTTGTTTCTATGGCAGCTGTTTTCTGAGTGCCATTCATGCATAAGAGCATAAGAGCATGCATAAGAGCATAAGAGCACATTTTTCTCTTTTAAAAAAAATGTTATATTTTGATTCTCAATTTTACAACAATAATTAAAATTGCATAAACTATCCAATAACATCACTTGGCTTCCCTCCCCCCTTTTGTGGTTACTTATGTGGTAATTTTCTTACTGCATCGCCAAATTATTATTTAGAATCTAAAGTTTCTTTAACAAATTCACTTAACTGCTTGTTCTACATTAATCCTGCTAATTAATTTAAATGTTTACTATAGTTTTTCAGTTAGTCCACATATTTTCCCCAATCTTTGTTAAAAGTTATTTCTTTTTGGTTTCTTATTCTTCCAGTAAGTTTTGCCATTTCAGCATAGTCCATTAATTTTACCTGCCATTCTTCCTTGGTTGGGACTGTATCTTCTTTCCATTTCTGAGCAAGTGTCATTTGGGCAGCTAACGTTGCATACATAAACAGGTTTTTTCCCGTGGTCCCTAGGTATTTCTGCACCTAGTATTCCTAAAAGAAAAGCTTCTGGTGAGGTTTGAAACTTAGGGCTTATGCACACCTTTTGTGCTACAGGTACGCATACTTTAAATTTATTCAAAACAAAAAAAAAAATCCTTCCAGTAGGACCTTAAAGACCAACTAAGTCAGTTCTTGGTATGAGCTTTCGTGTGCATGCACACTTCTTCAGATACACTGAAACAGAAGTTTCCAGACCCTTCTATATAGTGGGAAGGTGGGGAGGGGTATTACTCAGAAGGGTGGTGGGAATGGGTGATTGGCAGATAGCTGTGATGAGCCTGTTGATGACTCTTAACGACTGCAATAGGTCTTACAGGAAAAAGCAAGGGGTGAAAAGGTGAAAAATGGCTTTGTCATGTATAATGAGATAAGAATCCAAGGTCTTTGTTCAGACCAGGTTTCTCCATGGTTTTAAGTTTGGTGATAAGTTGCAATTCAGCAGCTTCTCTTTTCAGTCTATTTCTGAAATTCCTTTGTAGTAAAACAGCTACTTTGAGATCTTGTATAGAATGTCCTGGGAGATTGAAGTGTTCTTCTACTGGTTTCTCTGTCTTGTGATTCCTGATGTCCAATTTATGTCCGTTTATTCTTTGGCGTAAGGTCTGGCCTGTTTGTCCAATATAGAGAGCTGAAGGACACTGTTGGCATTTGATGGCATACCCAACACGGCTACCTATCTGTAACTTTAAATTTATTATTATTGATTAAATTTGTATACCACCCTTTATCCATAGATCTCAGGGCACTTCACGTCATAAGAATACAATGTAAAAGCACAAAATACATTATAAAAACAAGAACAAAACACCCACAAACCCCTCCCTCCAGCCCTTCCCACAAAGACATTTAAAAGGGGTATGAGATATTAATCAGCCCAAGGCCCGGTTGAAGAGGAACATTTTCCCCTGGGTGTCTAAAGGTATATAAGGAAGGCACTAGCCAAATCCTCCTGAGGAGAACATTCCGCACATGCGGAGCCACTGCAGAAAAGGACCGTTCTTGTGTTGCCACCCTCTGGACCACTCATGGAGGAGGTACACAAAGAAGGGCCTCAGATGATGATTGCAAGGTCTGGGTCGGTTCATACGGAGGGAGGCAGTCCTTGAAGTATTGCAGTCCTGAGCCGTTTGAGGCTTTATAAGTCAAAACTAGTACTGTGAACTGGGTCTGGACACTAATTGGCAGCCAGTGCAGTTGGGCTAGGATTGGTGAAATGTGCTCAAACCACCTTGCCCTGATGAGCAACCTGGCTGCCAAATTCTGCACCAGCTAACGTTTCTGAACCATCTTCAGAGGCAGCTCAACAGAAGTTAGGCTACCTCCATCCAGATAGGGGCATAGCTGGGCCATAGCTGAAGCTGATGGAAGGCACTCTGTCCCACTGAGGCCACCTGAGCCTCAGGCGACTGCAAAGGATCCATAAGTACCCCCATAAGTACCCCTGCATACTTGCTCCTTCAGAGGGAGTATAACCCCATCAATAATAATAATTTATTATTTGTACCCTGCTCATCTGGCTGGGTTTCCCCAGCCACTCTGGGCGGCTTCCAACAAGGATTAAAAATACATCAAGAGCAGGCATGTCCAAGCACACCCCACACCTTTCCCTGCAAAAACTCGCTCTTTAAAGCCAACTTGGAACAAATGGCAAATCGGGTTTCCCACAGATTGCCGTTTGCTCTGATTCAGCTTTAAAGAGCAAGTTTTGGTGGGAAAAGCTCTGGAGCACAGAAACGGGCACTAAGACATGGAGCAGTAAGGCACAAACAATGTCTGGGAAGTGAGGAGGAAAGGTACAATAAATGTGGATAAGCACATGTCTTACCATGCCTAATCACAAGGAAGGAAATCTTTTAATTTTTAAAACTCCATAACCTTCCAGAAGATTGAATGGATGAAGCTGCAACTAGCCAGCAGGGAGGAATTTTAGAAGCAGAAAGAAAGAATTTACAGCCTAAATTCTGTGCAGCTAGATCCCAGTCTTAACTGGAGCAGAAGCTTATGACACAACAGTTACCATGGCTTCCTGTGCGAGGTAAAATTTTGCAGAGGCGTTTGAAAAGTTAATGTGTATTGCTTATTCTGAGAAACACCCACTCTACTGATAGCCTCAATGAGAATTTCTTTTTGGGTGACTCTTACGGAAGGAACTTTTACAAGAGAGTGTTTGAAAAAGTCTAAATTCCCAAATGATTTCTAGGCGGGTTTTCTCCCCCTATTAAAAACCTCAGTTTCCATATTTGCAGTGTCATGCTTATGACTTCAGCTGCATAGTTAGAAGCTGTGTGGGCCGACGATGAGAAACATTATAAATGCCAACAGTGACATGGTGACAAAATTCCTCTTTCCACAAATATATGCCAACAAGTAAGAGTTTCTGTTCTCAAATAGCTGCTGCACATCTGCTAGATGGCGGCTCCTAAATGAAATGTTCATTTCAGCAAACTTTAGTTAGATCCCACCACTTCTTAACGTATATATTTATTTGGAATTCTTTATACAGTATCCTGATCTACCCCCTTAAGAAGATCAGAGCAGAACACCTAAAAATAGCAAAACAATGTAAACAAGCAGTATTTTAAGGGTTTTTTCCTCCCCTATTATGTTTTTACTGTAATTTTACTGGTGTTAGCCGCCCTGAGCCTGGCTCTGGCCAGGGAGGGCGGATAAATAAAAAAAATTATTATTATTATTATAAAAGGAAATGCTACATTCAGCAGAAACATACTGCGGATTCAAAGGGGTTGCAGCAGTTACTTATTACAGCCTAGAGTATAATTCACATTGAATATTACAGGCCAGGTAAACAGCAACCCTGCAGTGCTGTCCAGAGGCATCAGACCCCCACAACCATCACTGCAGGCTTGGAGTATGGCTGTAGGTCACTGTTATATGACCTACTGCGGCTTGGAGGGCTGCACTGATAAATATTAGCTTATAGCATTCTTGCAATGTTAACAACGCAGTGTAGAGGTGAAGCCAACACTCATTTGGATTCCTAGTAGAAAATAAAATGCTCCATACTCCTCAGGTCGCAGCAAAGGTCAATCCACCTCATTCTTTCTCAGAGCTCCTTGCATGCCATACCAAGAACTCAGTTGCATGCAGAAGTCTTACATGCAGCCATGTTGCACTTTTAAATGCTGGAAACACAATATGTACCTAAAATATGTATCTAAAAAACAAGTTGAAAAGGGTTTTTTTTAATGCATAGGATTAGAAGATGAACTCCTGTGTTTGATACTAACATTTGGTTGTTTTTAAACTCGAGCCACAGGCTCATGTAATGCATGAACACCAGAGCAATGTTCTGTGGTATGGCCCTACTTGTTTCCTCTATTTCCCAACTTCAGGGGTGAGTGCCGATACTTACATAGCCAAACAGCACCAGCCATGCACAAGGTATCTGCATGCAAGTCCAAGATTTGCAGAAGTCCATAAAGATCAAAAAAGCTTCGTGGACAAGAAAAGGGAAGAAAAACTGCATTGTGGGCAAATGCAGGCAGTCCCATGAAAACAAGGGAAGGAGGGATATTGCACAAACACAGCTGACGCTCTCAGGTGGAGTGGCATTCTCTATGCAACCTGAGAACTCCTAAGTAGTGTTTTCATATAATCACAGAGTTGGAAGGGATCCAAGGGTCATCTAGCCCAACTCCCTACAATGCAGGAATCCCAACTAAAGCTGGGGATTTGGAAGCCGGAAACGAGGCAGCCAATATGATCCTTGCTTTCAATATCTCCCCACCCCCGCTCTACATGCAAGAAACATTTTGTTGCAGGACCGAATATTGTCCTCAACTTCATCCCCTTCCCAGTTTTGAATGACTGATTATAGCAACATGCTTCTTCTTGTACCTTTATTGCCACCCGGCGGTGAAAGCAAGAACTGCTCGTTGTATCGTTATTGCTTGGAGATAAACATGACATACCTCGAATAATATGCAGTGGGCGCTTCTTGTGGTTCGTTAGTTACTGATGGGTTCTGACTCTGAAGGGTTTTATAAAATTATATTGATGCTGGGGCTTCATTTCAAAAACATGGTCCTCAGGTTTCTCCAACACATCTCTTAGCAGCAATGCGGTTTACAATTTCCCCATGTTTCAGCTTCTAACACCGTCCTGATAAAGGCCAGCCCACCCATGAGGCAAGGTGAGGTGCCTGCCTCAGGTGGCAAGATTTACTAAGGCAACAGATCCCTATGTCATCATCATATGTCATCATCATACCGTCTTTCTATCTTACAATACTCAAGGTGGTTTACAAGCTGAAGAAACAAAAAAATGTACATCTTCTAATAATATAGGTAAAGGTACCCCTGCCCGTACGGGCCAGTCTTGACAGACTCTGGGGTTGTGCGCCCATCTCACTTAAGAGGCCAGGGGCCAGCGCTGTCCGGAGACACTTCCGGGTCACGTGGCCAGCGTGACAAAGCTGCATCTGGCGAGCCAGAGCTGCACACGGAAACGCCGTTTACCTTCCCGCTGGTAAGCGGTCCCTATTTATCTACTTGCACCCGGAGGTGCTTTCGAACTGCTAGGTTGGCAGGCGCTGGGACCGAGCAGCAGGAGCGCACCCCACCGCAGGGATTCGAACCGCCGACCTTTCAATCGGCAAGTCCTAGGCGCTGAGGCTTTAACCCACAGCGCCACCTGCGTCCCAGCTCTGATAATATAATGCAATACAAAAATGTGATAATAAAACATAACTTTAAAATAGGTAACCTACATCAAAAAAGTAACATTCAACAATCATTAGAATAGTATAAAATATTAATATCAGCATATAAATGTCAAGCTTTCTTCCCCCCTTGTTTCTGATGTAGATCTTCCTTTAGCCCTTCTTCCATAGCAGGGTGGGAAGCAGAGTTTTGGGGTCCACCTCAGGTGCCAAAATATCCTGGGCCAGCCCTGGTCCTGATCCTACTCTTCTCACCATTCTCTTCTACTCCAGCCCCATAGGTACCAACTCCCTGGGGCCCTGGGTGCCCAAGCACCCACCAAATGCCCCATGAAGGGGCTGGGCACCTGCAAATTTCAGTGACAGGACCATGCACACTGCATGGCACCCACGGCCCCGGGGGCAAAGCTGGCACTCTGTCCAGCACCATGGGCAGCAGGCTCCGAAATCCTCAGAAACTAAAATAAACGCAGGGCACTTTTAAGTGCTGCATGAGAATGAAGGGGGGGCAGAATGGTGCCCCCATCCATAGCTGTCAACTTTTCTTGCGAGGAATCCTATTCAGAATAAGGGACTTTCCCTTAAAAAGGGGAAAACGTTGACAGCTATGCCCCCATCCCCAAGGAGAACGTCTAGTCTGAGTGGCCCTTTTGCAGACCTAGCAGTCAGAGCAGCTCAAAGCATGCTTACTCAGAAGTAAGCCTCAGGTGTTCAACAAAGCCTGTTCCAAGTAAGATTCCTGTGTGGGCAGGAATGTACAATTCCTGTATGTACAGACAGCGGCTCTGACACCACGTGCTCCTCTTTCTCAACAGCGGGAATGAAAGCGATTCTCTCCATCTTGGAGGAAATCCAGGTTCCCCTCCCCACCCCATCCCAGGCCGGACTGTGATTTGGCAGCATTGCCTCGTCTTGCCTCCCTCCCTTTCTCAATACACGCAGGCACCAAGTAGGAGCAAATGCAGGCATTCTGACTCTGTGGAAAGGGTGAGCTATTTAAAAAAGAGTTTTGAAGCCGCAGCGACCGCATTGCCTTGCGATCGCCGATCTGGCCCGCAGTGATCCCTCCTAAAAGCGAAGGGAGCAGCCCTGAGGCTGAGCGTTTGATTTGGTTGTCGCGCTTGCAAAGCAGCCTTGCATTGACTCCTCGCCCCGTCGCAAGCAGCAGGCGAACGGGAGACCTACAAGCAACTCAGAGGAGCTTACCCTACAAGTGACTTAACTATCTGCGGTTCTTTAGACCGGGAAGGAGGCGGAGCGATCGTCCTGGCTTCCGGGTTAAAGACCCCGGCGGATGCGCTGCGCTCCCTGGCGTAGATTGCAAGCCCTAACTAAGCATGTCTGCTTGGAAGTAAGTCCTGCTGAATGCAGTGGGGCTTATATACCCAGGTAAGTGGAGGAAACAGCAGTTGTGGCTTTAGGTATTCAAAGTGCGGAGAAAAAAGCGTGGCGCATCTTCCTATGGCTGCTGTCGGGTTGGCGGGTGAGCACTTATTTCGGAAGATGCGCCACTGGAGCGAATGAGTGCCAACTTTGGAGTCAGCAGGTAAATGATCGGTTTCAACCGAGGGCTCCTTTCTCCATTGGCTTGAAATGGCCCCTTTTTGTTTATTAAATGAACAGAATTGTGTACTCAGTAGAAACGTAGAGGTGGAAAGGAACCCAACAGTAATCTAGTCCATTGCAGGAATCACGACTAAAGTATCAATGGCAGATGGTTATCCAACCTCTGCTTAAACTACCTGACTTTTAGAAGACATTTGAAGGCAACCCTGTTTAGGGAAGCTTTTAATGTTTAACAGCTTATTGTATTTTAATATTTTGTTGGAAGCCGCCCAGAGTAGCTGGGAAACCCAGCCAGATGGGTGGGGTATAAATAATAATAATAATAATAATAATAATAATAATAATAATAATAATAATAAACCTCCCAAGGAAGGAGAGTCCATCTTCCAAGGGAGTCCATTCCAGCTCTTAAGTGGTTTACATAAAATAAACATTACAGTTACCAATAAAAGTCTGAAGTCAAAAGCAAGCTGACCTATTTCCCTCCCCACCCAAAGTATAAATAAAATCAGCAGTTGAGAATATATATGTTATAAAAATACATATTGAAATGCATGTCAACTTTACATGTATGTTTTAATGGACATGAAAATGTCTCTCACCAATTTGTGGATTTTTGATGGGGGGTGGGGCGTATGGAATATTTAATTTTCCAGTGCTGGCCCTGTTTCTATATCAATTTTCTTCTTAGGGTGTAGTCCCATGTACCTGGGAATAAGTACAGCTGAACGTGGAGGGAGTTACTTCTGAACACATACATAAAGGATTGCATTTTTAGTTTTGAGCAGAAATGTGGAGGATTGCACTATGTGTACAGTGGTACCTTGGGTTACATACAGTACGCTTCAGGTTACATACGCTTCAGGTTACAGACTCCGCTAACCCAGAAATAGTGCTTCAGGTTAAGAACTTTGCTTCAGGATAAGAACAGAAATCGTGCTCTGGCGGCACGGCGGCAGCAGGAGGCCCCATTAGCTAAAGTGGTGCTTCAGGTTAAGAACAGTTTCAGGTAAAGAACGGACCTCTGGAACGAATTGAGTACTTAACCTGAGGTACTACTGTATATTGTTCTGTCTGGCACCTGTGCTGAAAGTCTTGAAGGAAAGCAGTGGTTTAATGCACTGAGGGATGAATTTGCGTTTGTATGTTGTTGGTGGTGTTTTTGGCAATTGCTACAATAACTTAAATCCTCCTCTTATTTCTCTTTAAAACAGCAGTCAGAACTCAAGAACCCACAACAGAAGTTTTTGTTTTTAAAAATATGAAGGACCTGAGTTGATTGTGTGGCTGTTGAAAATCCAGGCACAATGGTGCTCCAGAAAGCAAAACCAAGAAGACTTCTAACAATTAGCTACCTGCTGAGGAGACATCTTGCAACCAGAAGCAGCCCCATAAAGTATGCTTCGTTTTCAGAAGTCTTGCAATTAAACGAAAAACAGTTCACTGGAGTCGCGTTCCCTCTCCAAGAAATGGCAAGATACCTGACCTCTAGCGTGGACACGTCATCCTTCCAGATTTTCAATCCTAACCACAATGAAATCAACAAAGCAGAGGCGTTTTTCATTTCAACACGGTGGCACCCCATTGATTATTTCACTTCAGCTGTCCGGATGGATCACGTTCCCCAATTGTCACAGCCTGAGGTGAGGTCAATGAAATGCAATTTTTATCCTTAGGAGCAACTTCAGTTGCCATGTGAGTGTTTATGGGAAAGGAAAAACAAATGTAGCCAGAATTGCATTGTTTGAAGTGTCATGGGGTGGGGGAGAGAGGAAGGGGAGTTGCTAAAGCTATGGGTTGTATAAATGTACTTTGCTTTGATTGCAGAATATGGCCTTGAATTCAGTTGTCAAAGCAAAGTTTCTGGTCCTTATGATGGAGAATTTCGTACATGCAGCTGTTTGCCCAAAGCAGCAAGTTTGCAGTGGCAATGATGTTAATTAAATAATAATAATAATAATAATAATCTGCCCATCTGACTGGGTTGCCCCAGACACTCTTGTCAGCTTCCAACAAAATATAACTGATAACTGTCTAGCCATGCTAGGTCACTATGTGTGGAATATTAGTATCTTTTAAATGAGGTGTTCTGTAAAAGGTAAAAAGGTAAGGACCCCTGGACAGTTAAGTCCAGTTGAATTTGAATATGGGGTGTGACTATGATTTTTCTGTAACAAAACCTGAAGAGAAAGCTCTACTCAGGGGTACAAGCTGTGGTCAGGTGTAGACACATGCTTCTGGATTTAGCCTTAAAGCTAGGGGGAATTTGAGCAGCCTTCCAAATAGGGAGTTTCACTCAATACAGCACCCTGTACTTCCTTGTAATCCCCAGGTCCATCCTTTATTCCCCATCCTTTTGCATTACAGTGGTACCTCGGGTTACATACGCTTCAGGTTACAGACCCTTCAAGTTACAGACTCTGCTAACCCAGAAATAGTACCTCGGGTTAAGTACTTTGCTTCAGGATGAGAACAGAAATTGTGCTCCGGCAGTGGGAGGCCCCATTAGCTAAAGTGGTGCTTCAGGTTAAGAACAGTTTCAGGTTAAGAACGGACCTCCGGAACGAATTAAACCGAGGTACCACTGTACATACATTGATCTTATTTACTCTCACTCCTTCCCCTATGAACCTGTGCTAAGAAATGAAAAAGTACAATTTTTAAAAAAGGGGGAGGTGGAACGCATCAGAATATAAAGTGCATCCAAATATATGTAAATCATGTCTGTTTAAGTAATCCTAAGCATACTTGGGAAGGTGAATACCATCAAAATCAATGAATATTCACTATTGTCCCGCTAGTTTCAGAATTGGGGAACAAGCTGCAGTCCTAAGTGTATTTATTAAGAAATACATTCTGTTCACATCAGGCATTTCCCTTCAAGTAAGCATGTTTAAACTTGTTCTGTAAAGTTGACAAGCCAAATAAATGCAACTTTCCTAATTTCATAATTCCAGTAGCAGAATTTCAGGTTGCTCTCCCACATTATTCCTCTGTAGATGCAAACTTCCGGAAAAGCCAAGGAACCTTTCAAAGTGGCATGCATTCCTCATACTAATTCTCCTAAATGGGACTGCTGAAATCTTGTCCATGAAGAACTGATGACTCTGGAGACTCCCTTTTCTTTTAGTTGTCCTCACATTTCGTAGATCTTGAGAGTTATTTAATCCAAAAGAGAATTGAGTTGTAGCAAGAAATCCATATTTTCTGGAGAAATGTATTATTTGCTGTACCTGGGCCTATCTGTTGAACTGTGCACTGTGGTCAGGGTAACAACAGAGAGAATAGATGTACGATTCCTTGCTTTAAGGAGTCATTGGATGAGAAAGATAATTGTGAAATAACTGTAACTTCTTCCCACAGGCTTGCTTTTTAGGAAGAAGCAATGTTGGAAAATCCTCCTTAATAAAGGCTCTGTTTTCATTGTCCCCTGATGTTGAAGTCAGAGTTTCCAAAAATCCAGTAAGTAGCATTCAAAGATTTTATTACATTGACTTTGGAATTTAATTGAGCCCAACTAAAAGCAGGCTGTTTCTGGGTTGCATCTCAGAGCAGACCCATTGAAATAAATGGACTAGTCAGATACAGCCCTCTGTTCTGTGACATTTATTGTGACATTGTTTGTAACTGGTAAAAAGGATCCAGCTTGGAAGGAGAGAACTGAGAAGTTACGTACTCGGACAGAGCTTTCATGTCTCCCCAAGCACAGTGAGTTTGAAATTAGTATTTCTATACCAGAAATGTGGTTGCTGTCCCAGGTGCTCTTGGATCTCTACTCTCTTGTTGGATGATCAGGTGTTGAGAAATTGTGCTATATACCGTATTTTTCGCTCTATAGGACGCACCCGACCATAAGACACACCTAGTTTTAGGGGGGGGAGAACAAGAGAAAAAAAATCTCTCCCTCTCTGCTCAGTGCCCCTTCAGCAAAGTGGCAGGAGAAGCGGAGCCCCTTCCATTTCTCCTCCTGCTTCGCTGAAGGGGTGCTGCGCAGAGAGGGAAAGCTGCACAGCGCCTCTCCAGCCAAGCGAAGCCAGGAGAGCAAGAGGGATCGGTGCGCACCAATATCTCTTGCTCTCCTGGCTTCAGCGAAAGCAACGCGAAGCCTCCGGAGGCTTCGGGCGTTCATCCCTGAAGCCAGGAGAGTGAGAGGGGTTGGTGCGCACCAATCCCTCTTGCTCTCCAGGCTTCAGTGAAAGCAATGCGAAGCCTCCAGAGCGCGGCGGGAGCGCTCCCGCTGCGCTTTGGAGGCTTCGCATTGCTTTCGCTGAAGCCATGGAGCTGCATTCGCTCCATAAGACGCGCACACATTTCCCCTTAATTTTTGGAGGGGGAAAAATGCGTCTTATAGAGCAAAAATACAGTACTCTGTATGAACAGCAATCTCCCACAGCCATCCGATGATACTTACATATGCTTTCATGTCAGAGACTGGCCAAATGAGGAGCAGTGGCATTTCATCATCTTAACTGAGAAACCAACCCAGTTTTGCAGTTTTGGAATAAGATGAAACAAACGACCAAAGAACCCTAACCCTCCCATTTTTTTTTCTCCAGGGCCACACTAAGAAACTGAATTTCTTCAAAGTGGGGGATTTATTTACTTTGGTGGATATGCCAGGCTATGGTTACAGATCACCCAAAGATTTTGCAGAGATGGTGGAGCCTTATTTAAATCACCGTGCAAAGTAAGATAACAGCTTGAAATTTCACTTCAGTCTTTTCTACAGGATTATGTGGGGAACGAATTTAGATTAAACAATATTATTTTAAAAACATCCCATTTTATAACAATATGGGGAAGTGTCTTAGACTAACTAAGGCATGTGAAATAGCTTTTAGATGCAGCGTCTATTTAAACGTGAGCCAGTCACAGTCATAGTCTTGCACCATTCTTATAGCAGTGGTGGGGAACCTCTGGCCTTCAAGTCTAATCAGGCCCACTGAGCCTTCCCATTTGGCCCATGAGGCTGTTTTATATGCATCAGGTGTAGGGCAGGTAAACCCCCAACTTGGCCAAATGCACCGCTGATTGGAGGCACTTGCAAAACTTTCCACAAAGCCCTGTGCAAAAAGAGGTCACCCAAAATTGTCGTGATGCCTACTGATTGCCTGCCCCAGAATAAGCTCATTCACCCAACAGTAGTGTGGTCATCTGTATCATCCTAGCAGGTAGAAAAGGATGCTTGTATAATTGTTGCCTGGGCTAGATTTAGGATTTGCAGATAAAGACTATATATTGCTGCAAAGCACAGTTGTGAGCTGTGGTTTTATGTTTTCTAGTCTAAAACGGACATTCTTATTAGTGGACGGCCTGGTCGGAATTCAGAAAATGGACAAAGTTGCTATAGAAATGTTGGAAGAATTTGGGATCCCTTATGTTGTGAGTTGTGATTTTTGTTTAAAAATGAAGGCAGTCAGCAGTCAATATATTGAACTAGGAGGACTAAAAAGGCATGTAGCAGAAACGAGGAACTATTCATTGCCGTGTAAGCAGACTTCTGCAAGTGCAATTGGGCTTCTTTTCTGTTTTCCTCTTTCCTGTATCCCCGTGTGACACTCCTCCAATCTGCTCATCAGAGTCCCCAATTCTGGTTTTTGGCATGTTTGGAGGCTCCAGGAGGAAGGAAAGGAAGAGGAAGCCATTAGTGCAGGTGCATGGACAACACTGGATGCCATTCACCATTCCGCCAAACTTATACATTTGTCCAGTTAACATTAGTGTCCTTTTTATTATTATCAGTTGAATAATAGTTTGAAAAATGACTTGCAAGTAGAAACTATTAGACTTGACTAGGAGGTTTTAAAAGCCTGTGTTGAAAAAATAATAACACAGGCAAGATTTTTATGAATTATGATCATAGGTGATTAAAAACTGAAGTAGCTTTATCATGTACTGAAGGTATGCTATTAACACCCCAAGTTTCACTATGTGTGCATTGATACTTGTTAGAATCCTAGATTGCTAGCTGTTATTTAAATACTGTATACTGTTTTAGCTTTCATGTTTGTGAAGGTGAATTTGAAAATATAAAGGTTTCTGACCTTGCCCTCAGTCCTAACCAGGTTGCTTAGCCCTAACATAGATCCTCTGGATCCAACATAAAATAGTAATCCAAAACATTATACTGGAAGATTAACAAGATATGGAGATCTCTGTTCACTTTTAGAAATGAAATATATTTGTCTTGTAGATTTAGAAATTGAAAGAAGACATAAATATAGAAATAAATAAATATACAGTACTAAGTTATTAGTCTGATCCATTGACTCTTAAAATGTTCCCACTAAGCCTCTTCCCTTTCTTTTTCTAAAGGAAGATATGAAAAACTGTTTTTTTCCCCTCGCACAGAAGTCTCCATAAGTATAAAGCTGGAGCGAGGAAAAAGTTGGAAGAGAACAAAATACACAATTTGGGTTTTTTAAAATTGTTTTGTAGAGTAAAAAGACTCATCAACAATGTTAGCATACTTACCTAATCTGAGAGCTAAATTTGAAAGACTTTACCAAGAATTCAAGACTTTGAGAGTTGCTCTACAATGTTTAAAATATTGGGTGTGTGTTGTTGTTTTTGCAGATTGTATTAACTAAAATTGACAAAGCATCAAAAGGAGTGATGACAAGAAATGTGATACAGATTCAAGACTTTGTTAACAAAAAGACACAAGTGTGCTTTCCTCAACTCTTTCCTGTCAGGTAAAACTTAAAAAGCGGTTCATACCCAGTCAGAAATAGAACTGCACATGTAATGCAAATGAGCCACTCTCATCAAATAACATTTTCTCATTGTTTCTACAGTTCTTTGTATTGCTTTGGAATCCATGTGCTGAGATGCTTTATAGCACACATTACTGGAAATCTTCCCCTGTCCACTTGATGATACTTCATTCCCAAATTTTAATGACCCGTCTTCATTGTTCTTCCAATAAAAGAGACAAGATTTATTGCTCTGTATACTTCTCTTTTTTCCAAGCCTTGTGAATAATTTGTGTATAATAAATGCTATTTAAGTTATTTATACAGCTTCAGCTAATTATTTCACAGTGTACATATTTTCTCACCCTTGACTGATTGGACCAGAGCTTTAGAAGCAAAGGTCTATGCTTAGAAGCACTATGTGTTTCTCTTTAATCCAGATAGAGAAACTTAATGAGAGCATATAATGGAGCCCTAACAGGCATGGATCAGCTCACAACTGAGTGCAAGTTCAACTCTGCAGTTGATCGCCAACACTGTTCAAGCATTTATGTGGCTTTATCTCGCCACATGTTAAATGGCCCAGCTGCCACTGCATTTTAATTAAGTCACAGATTTATTACAATCTTAAATTGACCGGACTAGTGTCGCCTTCATTAAGTGTTACCCTCAGTTGGCAAGTATTTCGATACATGATTATGCAGGAGGGAGGGAAATGAGCCCAGTGGCATAAATATTTACATAAAAAATTAAGATAAGCAGAGTGGCTGCTCCCCAGTTACTCCTGACAAATGCTTACATAAATCACCCTACTTTTGCTATGCTGATTTAGCCCCAGTGGTGGGGCAAGGCACCATTCCCTCTTCTTGAGCTTAAGAAGAAACAGGTCTGAGGACGCATCTCTCTCACACTATAGCAAACTGATGTCAATAAATGCTTAATGCTTGTGGTTTGGTTGCTAGCTGGCAAGCAGCATCCTGGAATGGAAACAGTAAGGAGCTGCTGTTGCATTGGAGAGCTGCTTCAGGACCATCTGTTATAAGAATTTTAAGGTCATATATTTTTTTAAAATGTTCATAACTGTATATATAAACCACATGTCTGAAACCCCACAGATTAGGTCCCAAACAAATTGACCTCAAATATTTCTCTGCAAGGTGAAAGTGGGAAACCTCCCCATTGTATTTCCTCACAAATCCTGTCCTCACAAATCCTGTCTTAAGGGCACATTCAAGATATGAACAGGGTGTGAGCCTGTGACCTAGATTCAGAAATTAAGTAGTTATAATAACAAGAGTAGCCCAAACCCAGATAATGCAATCAGGTAACTTGCCAGACAGGAGATAAACAACACACTCAGATTTCTGTTGTAGACCACCTTTTCTGTGATGTATGTATGATGTTTCTGGGGGGTGGTCTTGGACTCTAGGGTGGGCCATTTAAAATGTCTATAGGGGTTTGAACGCATGGCTCTGGGTCCTCCTCCTCTCTATGTGTGGGGGAGCACCCTGTTGCAACAGTTAATAAAGATCAGGCTTACTAGCTGCTTTGCTTCTCAATATTCTCTGGTTGGTCTCTGTTATTTTCTCCTACTGATAGAGACCCTACAAAAGGACTCTATATGGGCTCTTGGATACCCCATAAGGGGAAAAGAGCAGGTTTTTTTTTTTACTTATATCACCAGCACTGCATTTTTTATTCCTTCTTACTCAAATCTGTATATTCGAGAGCAAACAGAAGTTACAAAGACACCACAGATAACAGTCTTGTGGCACATTAAGGACTAGCCGATTTATTGTAACATATAGGGTTTGAATACTGAATGTACTGATGAAGTGGACTCTAAACTTGTGCTGCTGCAAACCTGTTCATCTTTAAGCTGCCACGAGGCTCCTTGTTTGCACCGTCCGTTGCTACTCACAAAGGGCGGGAATTGGTTATTTACGGTAATATGTTTCAGCTTTATCCAACACCCTGCCCATCTTGCCCCAGGAAACAAACTTCTCGTGCGCTTTGAATGGGGTTATCGGCATATCCATTTCCAAAGACGGCGAGGGACTGCAGTCGCTCCTACTGCGCACGCGTGCTGCTAGCTTTGTAACCCCCACCCACTCCCATTTCGCGTTCCTCAGAGCTACGGAAAGAAGGGACTGGAAAAGGGCAAGGTCTACAGCTTCATTAGCTCCGAGAGAGCATGCTCAGGAGTGCCTGTTGACGCGACCAATAACAACGCGAGTTGCTATCCCGGCGGAAGCCTGGAAGGGAAGGTGGCTGCTGCAGTCATGGCGGACGAAGAAGAGGACCCTCCTGTGAGTAGGAAAGGGCGGGGTGGGAGTCTGGAGAAGGTGCTTGCTGGCTTCGGGGGGAGGGGGAGGCAGGGGGCTGCGGCTGCAATCTGCAACCCGCTTAGCCTTTACTTTCCCCTCCCTTGCCACTTTCTCTTGGATTGTAGGATGTTGCCAAATTAAGAAGTGTTCAGAGGTTCGCTGTTCTGTCATTCAGTTCTTAAATCAAATATGGGAATCTAGCCTCATTTATAATTTAGGGAAGCTTTTAATGTTTAATAGACTATTGTATTTTAACATTCTGTTGGAAGCCGCCCAGATGGGCGGGGTATAAATAAATTATTATTATTATTATTATTATTATTATTATTATTATTATTATTATTATTATCTTGCATTCTTGTTTGGGATTCCCCCCCCCCCTTTAGTTTGAAGAAGATACTGAGGAGGCTGGAGGAGGCCCAGATGGTGCACAGGGGAAAAGGAAAAGGCTGTTCTCCAAGGAATGTAAGTTGGAGCTCCACTGATCATGCTGGCTGGGGCTGATGGGATTTAGACTCCCAACAACTGAAGGGCCACAGGTTCCCCACCCCTGGTGTAGACAATACTGAGCTAAAAGATCTTACTTGGTGTAAAGCAGCTTCCTGTGTTTCATGCTATTATAAGGTTTAACCTCTTCACGTTTTTCTACTTTCTAAAGGACCCCTTTCCCACCTCCATAAACTGCTTTTTGAGTATTGATATCACAGTTAAATTCCAGAAAAGACTGGAGGATAAATAGAAGTAGAAACCCTCTCATGTCATGCCCATCTTGAGATTAAGGGCTGGTTCACACATTTTTGCATGCCATTTGATGTCACTTGATTCATGGATGAATATGTGAACTATTTCCATTAAAATGTGTTGTGTGAAATTATGTGAGGTAGAATAAAAAGTATTTAATCTGAAATTATTATTTCATGCATACATGCTCCAACATTTGATCTTGATGTTTTCTAGAGATTACCTGTGAACTCTCCCTCAGATTTTGATTTAGAATGCTTCATCTGTATTTGTCGACCTCGTTGCTGCATTCTTCTGTGGCTGTTAGGAAGCACACATTAGCCCAGGCATGTCCAAAGTCCCTTCCAGGGGCCTGACTGTTAGTTTCTGTTTCTCACTGAGCAGCTGCTTGCAAGTCACAGGACTATGTTTACATTCCACAGCCCAGATACTGTTGGATTCTCATGGGAAAGGGAGACGGGATGTGACGTTACTGGTTTCCTGTTTCCTTTGTTCTTTGTTTTCCACTGTTGAGTTGCTCTCTGCTTCTCATAGAGACAAGATGTATATTTCTTTGCTCTCTGCATAGCTTAGTAATAAAGCATAGCAATGTAGCATCATACCTGCCTCATCCTTCCATTGTGGACTTTGTTGTTTTAATGCTTTGCTGGGCTCAAAGGAAGATGATCCATATCAGCTTGGACAACTGGAGCTGAAATTTCTAATACCTAATTCGGTCTGCCGGTCGGTTTAATCCGGTCCCTCTTTGAAAAAAGTTTGGACATCCATGCATTAGCCTATCATTCCCCTGCCTTCAGGGTAAGGGAAGAAAGGCCTTGTGCTAAATGCCCTCAATTCGGGTTCTAAATACTTCAGTGCTACAGTAACATGCCATTTCCTTGAAGACTCCCTTCAAGGGAACGTCATTTTTCTGCAGTAATGCAGTATTCACACAACTACTAATTTGGACAGTATCCAGTTGCACTAAAGTATACTTGGCAAAACAGTCTAAGCTTTCTTAAATATAACCAGAACAAAATAGAGATCTGCTGACTAGTATTGTTCATTTGGGAATCAATAATTGGACATGCAACTTTTCATTGGAGTTACACATACTTTCTGCAGTTCTTAGCATCAAGGTTCCATTGAAAAAATTACCTGATTGGGCATTGTCTTAAAAGTATGCATACTGCCATCAACAGGATGACAGTGTTTTGATTTAAGAGCCCTATATTATCCAGCCTATACTTCTAAGTGGGGAATATTTGCATCTTAAAAATTAGCTGAGCTTAGATGTAGGCTTCTGCTTGCTTGAACAATTTGGAAGAATATGACTGCCGAGTCACACTTATTGAGAAACATAGTGAATAGGTCTTAAGTTTTCTAGAGTGCTTCCATTCCATATCTCACTGTGGGCGTTTGTTCATTCTACAGTAAGATGTATGATGTATGGATTTGGAGATGATCAGAATCCTTACACAGAATCAGTGGATATTCTTGAAGACTTGGTTATAGAATTCATCACAGAAATGGTAGGTCTTTCTTGTTTGCTTGCATGAGATTACAAATTGGGTGAAGGAGATGCTGTGAGATATGAGCTTTGTTTTTGATGCTGTTTGTTACTTGAAAACCAGAGAGCAGAGCCTTGAGGGGAAGACATATATAAGGCAACTATTGATCAGCCCACTTTAAATGAAGAATGCTACAAGCATAATGAGGGCTGTGTTTTAGTGCTGTTTACTAAACATAGTTTACGTTCATAGGGACGCAGGTGGCGCTGTGGGTAAAACCTCAGCGCCTAGGGCTTGCTGATCGCATGGTCGGCAGTTCGAATCCCCGCAGCGGGGTGAGCTCCCGTCTTTCGGTCCCAGCTCCTGCCCACCTAGCAGTTCGAAAGCACCCCTAAGTGCAAGTAGATAAATAGGTACTGCTTTATAGCGGGAAGGTAAACGGCGTTTCCGTGTGTTGCGCTGGTGCTGGCTCGCCAGAGCAGCTTTGTCACGCTGGCCATGTGACCCGGAAGTGTCTCCGGACAGCGCACAACCCTAGAATCGGACACGACTGGCCCGTACGGGCAGGGGTACCTTTACCTTTACTACAATTCATTTCATGATACAGGTTGCTGCAAGGTAAGAAATCCAAACATTCAAGAGAACACATGGTCAAATCCATGGTACAGGTACTGAACCTCTCTTAGAATGCATGTGACAATGATCAATTCTTTCCTACCAATAGACCCACAAAGCAATGTCAATTGGACGGCAAGGTCGAGTACAGGTTGAAGATATTGTCTTCCTGATCCGTAAAGACCCACGGAAGTTTGCTCGTGTGAAAGACTTGTTAACAATGAATGAAGAACTGAAACGAGCCAGAAAGGCATTTGATGAAGCAAACTATGGATCTTAAGGCCTCATGTGATGCAGATGGGTGGTATGTGCAGAATGATACGTTTCATTTTTCTGACTTGTGTTGTCCTCAAGGATTCACCAAACAAAGTGAAGTGCTTGCATTCCCCATGACAATACAGTAGTGCTTTACTAACAGGAACAAATCTCTGCAGTTTGAAGGTGGGTGGGTGATGTAACTTCTTTTCCCAAATGTACCTTAAGTGGCAATTCTACAGTGGCTTTTAGGTTCTGTGAAAATTGGAAAACACACCACTGTACATAGCTCTAGGTTAATACCAACATTGTGAAAAAAATAGCAATCTTGCTAGTTGTACACATCACAGGAACTTACTCCAAAATGAGGTGCCTCATTCCATAAACACAGGAATGAAAGCTATGGGCAATTATGTCAAGAGATCAGAGCTACTTGCAGTTTGGCAGTTGAGGCATATATTATAGGCAGTTTTATTTGTTTCTCTGAGTAAGTGGAGGAAACACTGTATTTGTACTCTTTTTTTTCAGCTGAGGGAGAAAGGCCCATAACAGGTGCTAACATGTTTGGATATTGCCGCTACTAGAAGACAAACCAACACTTTGTTTTGTAAATGTTAATTCACAGGGGGGAACTTTGTAACCGGAACAATTGTTTTGTTTTTTGAGGGTTGTTGTTTTGCTTAGTTACTGTATAGATACTTTGTATAACTGATTGAATTTATGAATTGCTTCCCATTAATGTTATTTCACAGTAAATACTAGTGATTTGGAATTCTTAATGAATATGAATAAACACTTTCACCCATGCATCTCTTGTAATGGGGAAACCAAGATGATTCCTGTACTTTTCTGAAAGGGTTATGTATCAATACAATTGATACTAAGTCAGTGGGGATCAAGGCCCAATAGGCTTGCCTCAGCTTTTGACTACGTTAACATGAATTAACCCCTTTGGACACATGTGGGGTAGTTATAAGTGTTGGTTTCTATTTCCCTCACTGAGCAGCAAAACTGCTTGTCACAAGACATTGTTTACATTCCACAGTCAGAGTTACTGTTGGATTCCCACAGGAATGGGAGACTGGATGTGACGTACACTGGTTTCCTGTTTTTCACTGTTCTGTTGTTTGTTGGAGAGTGAGTTGCTGTTCTGCTCTCACAGAGGCAACATGTACGTTTGTGTGTTCTCGGTATAGATGAGAAATAAAACAATTAGCATGTAGCACGATATCTGCTTATCCTTTCGTTGCGGACAAAGGGATTACACTCTGCTTGTATCAGCTCAAGATGGGCCAGAGCTGATCAAAATCTCACAATAAGCAGGTACACCAACATCACTTTTGCTTAAAAAAAAAAAAAATTAACTCTATGCACTGCAGTAGCTAAGCACAACTACCTGAGCAGAAGCTGAGTTGACAGCAATTTCTAATTACCAAATAGTTTTGAGGATTGGTTTGCTTCTACCTGCTTTGAGTTTACATAGCATGTAGCTGATGTTTTGAGTTAGGCAGTACAGTATAGGTTCAGTTCTGTCTCAGCATATTCTAAGGAGTGCTAAGACTGAGAAATAGCTGAAGCAAGCAAATGTTGCAGTGCAATGTTGCTCAGGTTGCATGTGCTGTGCATTTCTTATTGTGCTGGTGTTCTGCTTCCCACCCATCAGCCAGCATTCTGGCTACAAAGTGGACATAGTCCTACTATTGTACTATTTTGGATGGGTTTGTAGGACCCTACAGTTTTTCCCCCAAAGGTGTTGATTTTCACTAGACATTCACCCTGGGGAATGAGAGTGCAGTCCATGTACAAAATGTATTAAAGCATCTAAATGCATGCTGCTGCTTCTATACAAAAGCTGAGTTTTGCTGTTAGTCTGCCACTATTAACAGCAATTAAAGTGTCAAACTTATGTAATGATAATGCTTTCAAAAAACTTCAAATCAGGAAGCAGTGTTTTTGGTGCATTCTGTTTAAGTAGGTAACACCCATCCTCTCTTAACACAAACTCAGTGAACAGTTTAAATTAGTTTAATGGAACAGAATGCTATAGACCTATTACTTTAAAAATGTCATCAATATCATCTTCATTCTCTGTGGCTTCTTTCTGTTTATGGGGAGGCTTTCTTCCAAGCCCCACAAGGTCAGAAGGATGGCCATGTGATTGCTTTTCAACACTGTAGGTAGTACCACTGTTGTCAGCATCCCAAACTGGAGACAAGGGGCTAGAGCACTGAGGAAGATATCTACTGCCTTTCAAATGGATAGAAGTGCCTCTTTGTATGGGAACAATGCAAGATGGTGCACTCCTTGAAACACATCTTGATTTCCTTGAGCGTTTCATCTGTCTTTGTGGATGGGAATGTGCTTTAAGTCTTTGGCTGGGTCTCACTCTGCAGCTTGAAAGCACGAGATATTTACAGAGAGTAGCTTTAATGCAGCCGAGTTTCCGTTGTAAGCTGGAAGGCAAAGATAAATTTTAGCAACTTTAACAGTGAAATTCTTGCTGTGTCTACTCAAAAGTAATCACCCTAAAGTTTAATGCCAAGTAAGCTGACACTTAAGAGGGATTTTCTTCATTACAGCACAAGTAGATTATTTTGCATAACCAACTATCTTTTGCACAAGCTAGTCTGCTCATCTGGAACAGCTTTGTCCATTATCAAAATCTAAAATAAATTGTAGCCTGGACTGGCACCATGCCCTCCAAAATATGTTTCTACCTGCCCCTTTAGTTTTATTTTAAATATCAGACTGAGAAAGAGTAACTACCACATTATGAATGTTATTAAGTAATAAATTTACTGTCCATAGGTTGTACAGGTAAGGCACCTACAAGTGTATAATTCTTTAAAAAGTGTAGGTTTGTGCGCCTGTGGGCAGGCACGGTCCAATACAAAAGGAGAAAGGAATGGGAAGTAAAGAGGAAAGTAAGCATGATGTTCCTCCTGTGAGTCAAAGTTTCCCCCCACCTTGGTCTCATGGCTAGTGGTGGAGACCAGGAATATACCTTCCTTCACTGCCACAATCCCAAGGTAAAGTTATATTCTTATAAAAACCCATCACTCTTAGCTTATTTAATATACAGATCTATGAACAGAATAACAGTTCTAGGTAGGCATAGACTTGCAGGTAGTTTAGGGGAAACCAACATAGCACACTTTGCATTATGCAGTGCCAAATCACAGGAATCTGTGGCAGTGATCTATCCTGCAGTTATCTGCACCTTATATAATTTCCCACATTTATGGCAGCCTTCTCATGAGCTGGGAAGGAAAGGAACAGTTGAAAGATCAGTGAAGCAAGATAATAAGCACAGAATAGTCTACTGCAATTGCTACCTCACAGAAATCCAGCACTGCCGTTTATACAAACCTGCAACCCTGTGTTTCCACATGCTGTAACCGCCTACTTTTCAAAAGTTTCATTCCCAAGAAAAAAGCCTCTGGCCCAAGTTTATTGCTTTTGCACCACAGAACCGTTGTTCTGAGTGTGTCAGACAGTTCTCTGAAGGTGCGTGCTTCTTGAAATTTGGAGACAAAAGATTTAAGATGCTGGGACCTCAGTGATTTAGAAGAAACCAATGTAGTTCTCTTTTTTGACCCAGGAGACTTCACTGTGACTTTTGTATTCTGAAATAAAATGGAAGGACATTAGTAAAGGAGAAAAATGTATCTTCAATGAAGAGACTCATATTTCTAAGATTACATACTGTATCCTTGACTAGAAGGAACCTGTCTAGAAAGAATATAGAAGCAAATGAATGTTAAATATTATTTTAAGTCAGTGGTTATCTTTGGCCCTACATGCTGACCAGGATACACCCCCCCCCAATGTTTTGCTACTTTGAAGTTCATATGGCCTTTATAATTGTGTTTCTTGAACAGTGGCTCCTTGCAATATGTAACAAAAATTGTTTCTTGGCGCATCTGCTGTTCAAAGCTGTTGTTTTAAACTTCACTGAACATATTAGGTATGGCCCTGTACAGTGTTTTCTATTTTGATGAGCAACAATTCAGCTAGGCTCCAGGCAGAGATCTTTCAAATCTAAAATATCATTAATAGTGAGGCTGTGAGAAACCTTGGAACTTCTGGTCAACTGCAAGGGTATGGTCAGCTACTGAGCCATGACCCTCCCAGAGAAATTATTCAGATTCTAGCCGCTGAAGTTCTAAAGCTTTCAGTGGAATTGGCTTTCATTAAGCTTGCATAGCATCACTATGTTAGTTCCTCCCATCTGCAAAAGAGGTGGACAAATGGAATTATACATATTCATGGCAAATTCCAAAACAAACAATTATCTTGCATAGACGTTTGCACTGTACAGTATATATATTTACAGCACTGTACAATCCAGATCTGCATGTTCACCATGTAAAAGCTACATTTTGACAAGGACCTATATTGAAAGGTGCACCTCTTGAAGCAAATTAATGCCCTGGCAGAAAGTCACAGAGTAATATTTTCTGCCCAGAAGAGGAAAAAAGGAGCACATATTCAAGACAAATACAGAATGAAAAAAAACCAAACCTCCCGTGGTGCAGGGTTAGGGAACTTGCATAAGCTCTTGACATCAAACGCAAACTCCTTCCCAAGATCTGGAAGAAAGGGCACAGCTGCCATGTCATAACAGAAAAAAGAGCTTGGCTATAATCCTAAGCAGAGTTATTTGTAACAAAATTATTCTTCAATCAGTGGATCTTAATGTATATTCTAAGCATTTTACTGAAGTTAAGCCAAGGGAATATCAGAGTTCTTCCACAATGCAGTTGTCAGCTATTTCCAGAGCATCTTGGGGCATGAGGCAATTTCATCTCTCCCCATTACATACAAGCAGCACAACGGACTGGTTGCCAGTTCATTTCCAGCCCAATTCAAGGTGCTCATGTTACTGTTTAAAGCACTAAATGACTTAGGAGCTGAATACCTGAAAAACCGCCTCCTTCCTTACAGACCCGCTTGGCTGCTAAGATCAGCAGAAGGTGTCCCTCTTGGTTGTTCCACCACCCTCAAGCTCAGGGGAGAGGGCAGCCCAGGAAAGGGAATTTGCTGTAAAGGTAAAGGTACCCCTGCCCGTACGGGCCAGTCTTGACAGACTCTGGGGTTGTGCGCCCATCTCACTTAAGAGGCCAGGGGCCAGCGCTGTCCGGAGACACTTCCGGGTCACGTGGCCAGCGTGACATTGCTGCTCTGGTGAGCCAGAGCCGCACACGGAAACGCCGTTTACCTTCCCGCTGGTAAGCGGTCCCTATTTATCTACTTGCACCCGGAGGTGCTTTCGAACTGCTAGGTTGGCAGGCGCTGGGACCGAGCAGCGGGAGCGCACCCCGCCGCAGGGATTCGAACCGCCGACCTTTCGATCGGCAAGTCCTAGGCGCTGAGGCTTTAACCCACAGCGCCACCTGCGTCCTCAATTTGCTGTGGCAGCCCTTAATTTGTGGACCTTTCTTCCCAGAGGTGTGTCTGGTGCCTTCATTATACAGCTTTTGGATGATGCTGAAGATGCCCTTCTTTACCCTGCTACCTTTGACACTTGAGATGCATATTTTTAAGGACTCCCCTTATTTCTGTAATTTTAAGTTGTTTTAAACCGTTTTTAATATTGTGTATTATTGGGTTTCAGTCTTAATTAAGATGAAGGGTGGGCAATAAGTTGTAACAACAAATTAAGAAGACACCTCCTACGCAACTCGATGCAAGTTTTAGAGCACAATAAGTTGCATGTCGTGCTATAGCACAGACATGAGGATGGCCAATCCACAATGAGACCAACTTGGCTTCCCATCCTTCATCTCTCCCTCACTGGCCACCTTGTTGCCCAGCAGCACCTGGCCAAGATGCCCACATAATACTCATTCCATCCTTATAAGAAATCAAACTTTTAGCGTAGCAACACACACTTAGGACATTAAAAAAAAGAAAAAAGTTAAGTATTTGTTTTTAATTGTTTACTGATACTGTTTTCTCTCTTTTGTGTCAACCGTATGGAAGTTTTATTAAAAGCAAGCCATGTATTAAATGTTGTGAAATAAATATAAATAAATAAATAAGGAGACCATTGTCTCTTACCTTGGTTTGTTCTTTTTACCAGAATTGGCTTCCCAATATCAATGAAAGAAGAAACCTTCTTTCTGACTTTTGTAGGCACAGCTGTACTCGAAGCGTGAGACTGAGATACAGCCTTGCTTCCTGGGAAAAGTCTAGTCATCCATCCAGGTCCAGCCTTTTTCAATACAAATGTTTTGTTGGGCATTTTCTTTTCAATCTCTGAATAAGTGGTCCCCAGAAATTCGTATATTTCAGAAGGAAAGGCAAATCCTTTAATGTAAGGCCTTGGGTGAGTCTTTGAAACTTCCTGAAGCAATTCAAACAGCCTCATATATAGAGCAGCGAGGCTTTTTAACACACCTCTATAAATGATCCTATGGCAAAGAAGAAGAGATGAAAACACATATCTGTTACACAGCACCTGCTTTCCACATCTGGAATTTGTGTAAATTCCCTTCAAGGAAATGGACAGCAGCCTGAGGACTAAATGACCCCCGTTAGCTGCACCTTTGCCACCATGGAAAGACCATTAACCTGCCCCTGCTTCAGTTTAAATACCACTTACATTGCCTGTTAGTTCTTTATCAAATTGTACTCCCTCGTCTACCATTAGTTTTACCTCCTTCCTTAGTTTCTCTTTCAATGTGTAAACCTAAGGACAGTGCTTCTGCTTTGTTTCAGTGTAAGTGTAGCACTTGCCACCAGCCCTGTGCCCTGCAAGGAGGAATCTACCTTAACCTAACCAAAGGCAGAGGTGGACAGACAGAGGAACCAGGGAAATGATTGCGGTCACAGCTACTTCATTGCTTGCTTTATCAATGGTTTACAAGTAAAATGCTGCTTCTCCAATTTCAACCCCACACACAACCCTAGTATTATCGGATTATCTTTGCCCTGGAAAATGTTACTTGTTTAGAAGAAAGCTGGTCAGGTCAGTTAACGGGAACACACTGTCTTGCCAAATGCAAGGTGGTTCTTTTAAAAGAGATTCAGAAGCAATACAAAACCCAAGTGAGTGAGGAGACGATTTGGTTCCTAAACAGCAAACAATATATACATACCAGGCATGCACTTCTATCTGGCACTTGGAAGCCCTCAAGAAGTGGTGATGTGACTCCCCCAGGTAACCTTAGATTGCACGGCCCTGTGGCCGATCAATCTGTGCACGAGCTTCTAAATCACTTTGCCCAAACCATCTGATTTTATAGCCAGCTCCTCCCAATGCCTCACTTTCCAATAACAATTTCCAACATTAAAGAATGTTCCCAGCACTAACCTCCCTGACTGATTAAGGCAGCTGTGTGTGGGCTTCACCTCCTCCCAACTGAGTAGGACACAAGAGAAGGTTCTCACACCTTCAAAAACTTAACAGCTGCCAGGGAGGGGGAAGGAACAGAGGCAGGAAGGGTCACCATGTTAGAATCACTAACTCCTTGATAAACAGTTGGGTCTTCTGGTTGGATTTCCCAGACACACACGTTAGCAAGCATTACTGAACTGTTGTTAGTGCTACAGAAATTGTACATCTGTTCTAGGTCCTTCCATATGCAATAGGGAAGTAATGGGAAGGATGTTCACTGCTGGTGTTAGCAGGGACCATGCTCTGCTAAAGACATTGAAGTGAACAAACAGAAGGGAAAGAATTAAAATGTTTTACAGGTATACATACCATAATCGGCTCAGCAACCCCAAAACCACAGTATTCAACAGTATGTACTCTTGCAAACACAGATGCTTAAGGGACAAACTGATGAGCAAATTGATTAAGGTTGGATAACAACTAAGGTTGGACAGCTAACGAAAGAGGCCAGAAACCCAAATTACACCCACACTTTCAATCATACACACATATTCCTGCATGTTTCTTTCAATCAAATATACTTAGTACTGAACTTATTGAACACTTTATGCATGAACACACAGTGGAACTCAGTGAGTAGTGAGCCTTAAGATATTTTTTAAAACTGAGGATTATATGCTGCTTTGGAGGCATATACTCAATAAAAAAAATCAATAAAATGAATCACAGAATTGTAAGGGAGCATGAGGGCAATCTAGTCCAGGCATAGGCAAACTCGGCCCTCCAGATGTTTTGGGACTACAACTCCCATCAGCCCTAGCTAACAGGACCAGGGGTCAGGGATGATGGGAATTGTAGTCTCAAAACAACTGGAGGGCCAGTTTGCCTATGCCTGATCTAGTCCAACCCTCTGCAATGCAGAAATCTTTTGCCCAACGTGGGTCTCAAACCCACAACCCTGAGATTTAGAGTCTCATTCTCTACCAACATGCTGAAGATGAATCACAAATGACTGCTTCACCACAAAATACATAACAAAATGACTTATTAATAGAAGCAAATGAAATGTCATCAAATCTGTTTTCCCTAACAAATATGTGGTATATCCTGTGACATTCTGCACCACTAAATGAGAATTACAAGAACCTTCAAATTAGATTTCAAACTGTTTCAGAAGGATACAGAAAAGCTGTGCAACAACATTCAAGCAGACGCAGCAACAGCTTGCAGCCACCCAAAATCTTTACTAATATCACTTCTATCACAGGTTGACTGGGAACCAAGGCCTCTTCCGGATTTTCTGGTTTCTGTTTTCTATTGAAAATAAAGAGACAAGAAGAAGATGGTGTGGTTAAGTGTTGGCACCTCACAATATTTAATGCTGGTTATGTCCTGGGCCTCACAGCAGGACTTACTTTGGAACTAGGGCTTACTTATTTTGCTTAGGACTGTGCTATTGGTTACATAGGAAAAAAATAAAAAGGACAAGGCAAGGCATGGTACCTTCTGTTGGGCTGACTTCAATTAATATAAGTTTTTGAATTACACAGATCTGTTCATTCTATATTGAAAAGTTCAGACTAGTTTCAAAGCTTCTACTGTTTTCCACTAGCATAGATTGATCCAACAAGACACTCTGTTGCCCAATAAGTGTTTGAATTTCAGCTGGTTTGAATCCCATAGTTTCCAGCAGGTTTAAAATACAGTGGTGCCCCGCAAGACGAACGCCTCGCAAGACAAAAAACCCGCTAGATGAAAGGGTTTTCCGTTTTGGAGGCGCTTCCCAAAACGAATTTCCCTATGGGCTTGCTTCGCAAGAAGAAAACCCATAGGGAAATCTCCGGGGACCTCTTTTAAATGCTAGCGGTGGGGAGCAAAGCCTTTCCCCCCCCTCCGGCCTTCAGAAGAGGTCCAGGAAGGCCGGCGGGGGCCGAAAGGCTTTGCTCCCCACCGCCAGCATTTTAAAAGCAGTCCGGAATAGCAGGGAAGCGCTTCCCGCTATCCCGGATGGCTTTTGAAGGCAGGCGGGGGGGAGCAAAGACTTTTGCCCCCCGCCCGCCTTCAGAAGAGGTCCGCTCTCTCGGGAAGGCAGGCAGGGGGGAGCAAAGACTTTTGCCCCCCGCCCGCCTTCAGAAGAGGTCCTGGACCTCTTCTGAAGGCCAGCGGGGGGCAAAAGTCTTTGCTCCCCCCCGCCTGCCTTCAAAAGCCCTCCGGGACAGCGGAGAAACGCGCTGCGTTTCTCCGCTCTCCCGGGAAGGCAGGCAGGGGGGACAAAGACTTTCGCCCCCCGTCGGCCTTCAGAAGAGGTCGGGGGACAGACTGTCCCCGGACCTGGTCTGAAGGCGGTTTCCATAGGAACGCATTAATTGATTTTTAATGCATTCCTATGGGAAACCGTGTTTCGCAAGACGAAAAACTCGCAAGACGAAAAGACTTGCGGAACGAATTAATTTCGTCTTGCGAGGCACCACTGTATGCTGATGTACTTTCCTGAATAGCCAAGTAAATCTAAACTACAGAATCTAAACTAGAGAAGTGAGATGTTCTGGCTTATGGCACTTACGTGGGGCCCAAAAGAATAAGGTATTGAATTGGCTTCTCCAGATTCATTCTGTTTAAACGCTTCAAGCACTGTTCTACCTGAAAGGGAAAGAGGGAAAGAAGAAATTTTGACATGATTCATGGTAGTAAGCATGTAGAATTATGCGAAGAACAATCTGACATAGCATGTGTATTCTCCTTGAATTAAACTATGGAAAAGGCGTTTTAGGAGGTACAGTAAAGGAACTGGGAACATGGAACTGCCTGTACAGTCTCCTTGCACATAATGGCACATTGATAAAACTTTACTGGTCCAGGAGGCATTTACAGCCCCATTTTCAATGAGTGCAGCAGCTGTTACCCCTTTTTATAGTAATTATTTGGGGACACACACACACAAAAACAAAAAAATACAAAACAGCCATCAGACCACCACATACAAAATGAAAGCAGTGGATTTCTATAGATGGCTGCATTTCAAAGAATTCCTTAAGCATCCCGTCTAAATATATTTCCGGACGACTTCTCAACCTTACCTGCTTGAGGGACCGAAATGACCTATGACGACTCATCTGATAGTGAAAATTATACATGATTGAATGCAGCAGGCTCTGTTCTGCAACCATGGCTTTGTTTTTCAGAAGGATGTCCACAGCATGACACCCCTTCAGAACAGCGGAAAGGCTTCTCACTGGAATAGGCAAACAAACATGTATATATGAAACTGTGTACTTCAAAGTCCTAAACCGTTCAGAACTCCCAAGAGCTTGCTAACTTAACTCTAGCAAGTGTATATGTATATGGAAGTCAGTAATATTTTCCCCTTTGCTGATTTGAGCATGGAAATTAACACACCAGTTTCAAGCACTATTTTGACTCGAATCAATTTACAGAACTTAAAAGTCCAGTTAGCAACTCTGTTGTACATCACTGCAAGATGCTACAAATAATTATTTAATGGTATAAATAATAAAATTATTATTATTCTGCACAGACCGCCATAATCCCTCATCCCAGTCTCTGAAAGTGACAGCAACACTCAAGGCCCTCAAAACCAATGGGCCTCCTATCATGAGCCTTGTGAAGACAGCATAGCAGGAAGGAGTTGTTTCAACTGCTTGTACTCCAATTGCGAAACCTCACTGAAAAACTAGTACAGTGGTGCCTCGCAAGACGAAATTAATCCGTTCCGTGATTCTCTTCGTCTAGCGGTATTTTCGTCTTGCGAAGCAAGCCCATTGACAGCTTAGCGGATTAGCGCTATTAGCGGTCTAGCGGCTTTTAGCGATCAGCTGAGAAGCGGCTTATCAGTGGAACAGCTGATAAGCGGCTTAGCGCTTAGGGAAAGGGCAGAAAAAAGCGAGAAAAAAACGCGGGAACTCGCAAGATTTTTTCGTCTTGCAAAGCAACCCCATAGAGAAATTCGTTTAGCGAAGCGCCTCCAAAAACGGAAAACCCTTTCGTCTAGCGGGTTTTTCGTCTTGCGAGGCGTTCGTCTTGCGGGGCACCACTGTATCCAGAGGTTCTTTCTTGGGATAATGAAGGCAACCATGCAGTTTCTGGAGTTTATTCAAAAAGTAGTTCCACGGTTGTAGAAGTTATTATTGCACTGATATCTAAGCAGCTCAGTGTGGAATACACACTTCTACCCTCACAACAACCCTGTGAAGTAGGTTAACCTAAGAGAGAGTGAGCTTTATACCCGAGTGGCCATTTGTACCCTGGTCTCCCAGGTCCTACAGCACTCTAACCACTACACCACACCACCGTTATCCAGATTACTTGTGCTATCAACTCACTTTGACCATTTAAGTTTCTGTATCAGTTTCTGTATCATGTTTCCTCAAATTACAGTAAAACAAAAGACAGAACTCTCCTCCCCACATATCCATGCATAACTTGTATAATAACATACCCACTTTTAACAACATACCAGACTAAGAGGAGGAGAGAGAGGCAACATTTAGCTTAATCCTATGCATGTTTACTCAAAAAGAAGGTCCTAGTGAGTATAGCAGAATTTTCTACTGAGGAAGTGGAATAGGACTGTAAATTTACTTTCCAATCCTGATCTATTAGGATCAACTTAGGTTGATAGCTCAGTCCATAAAGCATGAGACTCTTAGGGTCCTGAGTTCGAGCACCATGCTGGTCAAAAGATTCCTGCATTGCATGGGGTTGGACTAGAGGGCCCTTGTGGTCCCTTCCAACTCTACAATTCAATTATTAATTTCTACGAGCCTATTCAACTCAACAGGAAAGCACTGACTACAGTTAAGCACAGGACCGTGTCACAAAACCGTGGCGACTTTGTTCTTTTAAAACCCGGAGAGACAAGTGGTATCCTGTATGCTATAGGACTTTCAAAAGGGGAAAGTGAAATTTGGAAAAGAAGTAAAAAAGATCTCATAGATACAATACTGGGGGGAATTGGAACTGGGGTTGGTGTGGCAAACTCTTGGGATATAGAGAAGAATGCCAACAAATGGTCAATATTAGGAGGATTGGAATGATTTTGAATCTAACTATCGGTTGCATGTGCTGTCAGCAACTTTGGCAGAACATGTCTTTGAACATTCGAATGAAACATTGTGGGCTATAACAGATTCGCAAAACCGAACTTGGGGGAAAGTATCAAATGCTGTGTCATGTTTAACAACTGCACCTTAATCTTTACTCCATGTGTGCAGTTGGAGCATGCAAAGACCCTGTCACTACCAAAAACAAAACAAAACCCAAGGATGTGAACTAATTTGATCTTCCTCCCACTGGAATGATGGAAACAAAAGACCCCCAAGAAGCAAAATTCAGCCAAAACTATGCTTTTAAAAAAGAGGTGAGCGAGGCACGTGTTTAACTTCCACCTATTGAGACCAAAAAGAGGCACACTTGCCTGCGAGCTATGCTCTACTGAGAACCACATTCTCTGAGCATAAGTAGGTTCCCCCCCCTCACCTGACGAGTGCTGCGCCCCCACGGCGACCGTCGCGCTGCACGCGGGCCACGGCACCTCCAAGCGATTCCACACCGCCTCGCTCGCTCCGGGCGCCGCCATCTTGTCCGAGAGGTGGGGCAGGACTAAACCAAATCCCAGGCAGGCGGGGAGGCAAAGCTATTTGCAAGGACGCAGCTGAGCGGAGGAGGCGCGCCAGGAAAAGCGCGACAACCGTGAGGTTTTGCCCGGCGGGTGTTTTGCGAAGACAGGAGCCGTTTGGTGACCAGGAAGAGGACGAAGGGCGCTTGTGAGGCTGCAGGCGTCGACACGCGTCGATTAATTCACACGTTCCAAATTTGAGAAGAGCTTTAGTGCGATCAAACCGAAGAGCCCCCTCATCCAGCATCCGTGGCCAGCCTATGAGAGACCCGAAAGCAGACCATCAGGTTTTAGGCATTTGGTTAAAGAGCAGGATACTGAACCAGATGCGCCTTTAAACTGATCGAGCAGAGCTTTTCTTTTGTTCTTAAAAGTGCCTTAAGCAGCACCGCCTTAGCCAGAGGCTGTGTAAACCCCAAGAATTCTGGGAATTGTAGTTTGGTAAGGATTCTGGGAAATGTAGCTCCGTGAGGAAAAAAGATAGTTCCCATGATTCATTGCGGGGGAGAGAAATGTGCTTTAAATGTAGGGCATGTCTCTGTTGTCGTTAGGCTTGAGTGAAAGATGGAGGCAGTTTTAAATATTTGGGGTTTTTCACATCCAAGTCCCGCCTTTTCTCCACTGCTGGCTAGGCTTTGCCTCATGAGTGTCACATTGCCAAGGCAGATGGGAGACCCCAGAAGGTTGTTTTCCACATGCTTTTTGTTATATCTCTGATCTCCCATCACATTTGTCAAGCAAAACAATGTTGACCTAGCTGTAAAACAGAAGTCAAGTTTTCGTAACTCATAACAGTATAAAAGCACAGATCCGTTTACTGTATTAGCAAACAATTCACCATGTTTGTGATCTAAGAACAGGTTGCATCAAAGTAACTAAAGGCTGAGTTAGGTTGAGGCAGTTTGTTTCTCCCAAAAATATATTTTCCGTACACTGAGCAGATACATCGGCTTCTGTTGTCCAAATCAAATTTGTACAAACTGATCCTGAAAAAACTTGCAGGCCACAATAGTTTAAAATATATGTGCAGTACCAACTAATACTGATTAGTGCAGGCAAGTTGTACGTGTGTGTCCACACATTGACTTCAATTATACCATTACATCAAGATGAAAACTGATTACTTTTCATTTGTTTATAGGCTGGGAGCTCATAAAATCATTGACACACTATAAATTTCTTGGTGTCCTATAGGAGAAGCAAAGATCTTGGCCTGCTTCACTAAGATCTAATTTTAATATGATTTAGCCAATGTATTTCTATTAATATTGACAATAATACAGATAGATTCCTGTCCAGATCAATATATTAAGGAATTGGTGCAATAACCAATAAATGACTTTGGCTTTAAATTAAAGTTTGGGTAAATATATGAGATCAGCCAGTTACTTTATCTTTAAGAGAAGCTCCATTTTCTCCAAAAGAGCCACACCTGAAGGTGTTGTATTGTAAGGGCATAAAAGAGCTCTGAGGATAGCATTTCTTCTTTAGCTATAAAGCATAAATTGCTGGGTTGGTTTTTTTAATGGTAGTTGAGAGAAAACCACTAAATACAATGGTACATACAAAAGATTTTACTAAGGTCTTGTTAGCTGAAGTTAGGAGATACTATGAGCAGCCTTTAAGTGAGGAACAAGCATGAGCTATCTTTCCAGTGTTATAAAATGAAACAGATGGATTGGATTCCTCATTAAGAATGGTAATCTTAGATGTTGATAATGTCTACATCCATTCTGATGGTACTGTTTCCTTCACTTTACAGCGTAACTTTGGTAAGAATTGAGATGAAAATTGTTTCAGTTACACTGTCAGGTTTACAAATGAGTTTGTATTTTCATAATGCCCATGAGACTATCATTGTACAGCATAGCTTTAACATATTTATCTGGAAGTAAATCCTATCAACCTTAATTGGATTTCTGAATATTTAGTTGAGGAGTTCTGTTATTCTTAAAAGGAAAACAAAAGAAAGTTTAAGGGGAAAGGTGGAATGTAAAACTGAATAATTAGAAATTGTTGCCAATTTACTCTGATTCCGTGGCTAAGGACTATAGGTAACTTTTTGTAATGAGTTAACATTGTGATAATATGGCCTATTTTAGCTTGGTTTATTCTTTTCCCTTTGCAAACCTAAAATGAGAAATGCAAACTTACAGAAACAAAAGTCCATTTGAATCCCTGCTAAAACAAAAGTTAGAGCAAAGATAATTGCAAATTGGTTTGCAATTAGATCTGAATGGCCTATTTAATAGGCTATGTATTTTATGTTTTATACTCTAAATCACCCTGTGATCTTTAGATTAAGGGCAGTATATAAATTTAATAACTAATAATGGTGATAGCTCCTCCAAGTACAATGCCGTAAGCTTCATTTGTATATGAACATATATCTAAGCCAGTAATTTATAATGCAACTATGGGCCAATTCATGCAAGGCTCTTTAACTCTTGTTTAATCTGTGGATATACGTAGGCTAGCTATTGGTTGAATAGAAGTCCTGAGTAAGGACAGCAGGAGGGGAGAGGGTAAAAAGAACGAAGGTGGAGATCTTCACTTTGGTTTCTTCATCTTGCAGATCATTTAGTTTTTGGGAGTTAATATCAAACAATTGCATCAGCAGGGAATTGGACTAGATAACTTTTGAAGTCCCTTATAATTATATGGCTGTACAGCAGGCGTGCCTAATCATTGGCCCTGTGGTCTGATGCAGTTAGACCCCAATTTCGGTGATGACAAAAAAGTAGGGAAAAATTAGACACAGCACTGAGATGGGTAAAGAGGTTTAAATATCTCTGCCCAGCCCAGCACCCTAGTGATATGCAAACCGCCCCTTCCCCAGTTATGAGATTCCTTATCTGATGAGCTGAGAGGAAAATTCTTCTTCTACATTTTGTGTGCCTGCATAAGAGCACTCTCTTGTTTTGTGTGTGAGAGAGTGCTTGTCCACCCTCTCCTGCAACCCCCCAAAGCAGCCCCTGTTCTAAGCTTATACAACTCCAGTCCTATATTGTATACCTTGATGGGCCTACTGGACTTGCACTATTTTGATGAGCCTACTGGACTTGCACTATCTTGGGTGTCAAAGATGGAATCTTATTCAGATTTCTTCTGTATTTTTTCAAGAAACTTGGGGCTCTATCCATTAATCATACCTTGAACATGCATTAATGTTTAAAAGCATAGGAGCTAAAACTTTATTTGCTCTTTCTTCCAGATAGTCACACAACATAACAACCCAGTGATAATTGGAAGATAAGGTAAGACTGGCGCTGAATGCAGTGCTCTCTGTATAAACCTCTGTTCTGACGTAGTATGTCTACCCATGCATTAGGTACTATACAATGTCACTCATTACTGAAGAGATATACTGTAAGTTTGACAGCACTGTTTGTGGAGGAAATGCTACATTAAGATAAATAACTTGAAACAGTCACAAGTAAAGTCCCATACAGATGTCTTGGAGGGGAACATCAAAGTTGGGTAGTTGCCTGGATTTGATAAAATTCACTTTGGCCTGCATTCTCTATCTTAAACCAACTTAACCCACAAGCAGTTATTTGGAAGAGATTAATTTAAATGCTGAACTTGGTTTGTTTTTTCCACTTTGGGGTTGATAATACATAAAACCATTAATTGCTCCTTACAGTAATTTGAAATCACTTTACTACTAGCAAACGCCAACTGAATGCATTTTTGAGAGGACTTTAAAAAAATCACAGATTCATGTGGAAATGTGGAGAACTGAATTTAAGACTGGAACAAAGGGAAAGAAACTGAAAGAAACCAAAATTGATAGATCTACAGTCACATGTCAGCTTGCAAAATATAATAATAATAATAATAATAATAATAATAATAATAATAATAATAATAATAATTTATTATTTATACCCCGCCCATCTGGCTGGGTTTCCCCAGCCACTCTGGGCGGCTTCCATAAAAACCAAAAATACAGTAAAATCACACGTTAAAAACTTCCCTGAACAGGGCTGCCTTAAGATGTCTTCTGAATGTCAGGTAGTTGTTTATTGCTTTGACATCTGCTGGAAGGGCGTTCCACAGGGTGGGCGCCACTACCGAGAAGGCCCTCTGCCTGGTTCCCTGTAGCTTTGCTTCTCGCAATGAGGGAACCGCCAGAAGGCCCTCGGCGCTGGACCTCAGCGTCCGGGCAGAATGATGGGGGTGGAGACGCTCCTTCAGGTATACTGGACCGAGGCCGTTTAGGGCTTTAAAGGTCAACACCAACACTTTGAATTGTGCTCAGAAACATACTGGGAGCCAATGTAGGTCAATTATGACCAAACTAAGCCTCCTGGTGTATATTAACTTCCAGAGTAAATATATTACTTCTGGTAAATGAGCCACCATAGCTGCTAGAGGGCCAGGAAAATTCATGTCCCAGGCTTTTTTAGACTACCGCATTTTTCGCCCTATAGGACGCACCTTTTCCCCTCCAAAAATGAAGGGGAAATGTGTGTGCGTCCTATGGTGCGAATACATGCTTTCGCTGAAGCCTGGAGAGCGAGAGGGGTCGGTGCGCACTGACCCCTCTCGCTCTCCAGGCTTCAGGAAGCTCTGCGCAACCCTCGGGAGCCCGGCGTGAAGCCACGCCAGGCTCCCAAAGGTTGCGCAGAGCTGCCTGCATTCCGAAGCAGCGCGCCCGGGCTTCGTGCAGCTCTCCGCAAGCCTGGGGAGACCGGCACGGCTCCCTAGGTTTGCGGATAGCAGGCTGTTCTGGGGGCTGGGGTCGGGGGAAGCTTGGGCTTCCCCCGTGCCAGCCCCGTGCCTGGGGGGTGGTCTTTATATTCCCCCCCCAAAAAAACACTAGGTGCGTCCTATAGGGCGGTGCGTCCTATGGGGCGAAAAATACGGTATCTACCCATGTACTAACTGAAACCAAAAGGACATGTTGGCTGCCAGATGTGAAATATATTCGCATTATTTTTAGCTCTCTTAAAGTGATAAAGGATATGATATTGATGCTTTCTCAATTAAAGGGAAGGTTACTCCTGAACCAGGGGAACTATATTATTAAGAGCTCTGCTGTACCAAACTGCTGGCCAGCATTCTGTTCCCTGCAGTGACCTAGCCAGGTACCTCCTGAGAAACCCACAACCAAGATTTGGACCATAGCTATCTTCCTAGCCTTGCTTTTCAGCAGTTAATAGGCAAACTTCTGAACATAGCTCCGTATCACCCTCATACCTGCCATTACCAGATCTCCTCTGGATTTGACCAATTATTTCTTAAACACCTCATGTACCCCTTAATTCTCTGGATTCCACATGGAGGCGGGGGGAATCCATTAGTTAGTTGAGTAGAATATCTTGTCGCAGCCCAATGTTGCATATGTGGGGGTACAGAAATCTGTTGCTTTGTGGTAGAGCACATGCTCCCCAGTTCAGTTTCCAGCATTTCCAGATAGGACTGGGAGAGACGCCTGCTGGGATTGCTGCTACCAGTCAGTGTGAATAATAGTTTAATGAATGAATGGTCTGACTTTGTGTAGGCGGTTACCAATGTTCTTATCCAGGGTTGGGCTGACCAGCTGCTAGAATAACAGTCTAAGTAAGCCTTGCTAACACTATTGCTTAGGTGTGGGGAGGATGAGTCCAGCACAATCCATTACTCTGATAGGAAAGGAGCCACTTCCTCAAGATTTCATAGCTTGTTTTCTAAATTGCCTTTGCCTTCCGATACTTATCGTGGCTGAGGCTGTGCCCTTTCATGCAAAGCTGCATTTATGAGCTTGCTATCTGGTAGCTGAGGACGCAGGTGGCGCTGTGGGTTAAAGCCTCAGCGCCTAGGACTTGCTGATCGTAAGGTCGGTGGTTCGAATCCCTGCGGCGGGGTGCGCTCCCGCTGCTCGGTCCCAGCGCCTGCCAACCTAGCAGTTCGAAAGCACCTCCGGGTGCAAGTAGATAAATAGGGACCGCTTACCAGCGGGAAGGTAAACGGCGTTTCCGTGTGCGGCTCTGGCTCGCCAGAGCAGCGATGTCACGCTGGCCACGTGACCCGGAAGTGTCTCCGGACAGCGCTGGCCCCCGGCCTCTTAAGTGAGATGGGCGCACAACCCCAGAGTCTGTCAAGACTGGCCCGTACGGGCAGGGGTACCTTTACCTTTACCTTTATCTGGTAGCTGTACAGACACAATGAATTGTCCACAAGATGGCAGCAAACACTGTACTATTATGTCAGCCATTTAAGTCCTTGTGTTCTACTATACTAGACCCTCCAAGTATCCCTATTTTCCAGGGATGTCCTGGATTTACAAAAGCTGTCCCGGTTTCTGATTTGATCCTGGAATGTCCCCCTTTTCCTTATGATATCCCTATTTTCATTGGAGAAATGTTGGAGGATATGGAGTTTTCTGATTGCCGAGTTATCTGTAGGCAATCCTGTATAGGGAAGTTTTTAAATGCTTAAAGTTTTGTTATGTTTTTATATATGTTAGAAGCTGCTCAGAGTGGCTGGAGCAACCCAGTAAGATGTGTGGGGTATAAACAGTAAAATTATCATTATGGAATTGGACGTCCCTATTTCCATCAGAGAAATGTTGGCGGGTATGCTACACCAGTCTAACAGGCTTTGCTCTTCCAGTGCCCTTTCCTGGGCAGCCACAGTGGAGACGTGTATGGAACTCCTATAGCAACTAAAATGGGGACACAGTAACATGGACTGAATGAAAGGCTCTAACCAAATTATTTTACTTCATGATGTTTTTGCTCATAGAATATATGTGTGACCCCGTAAATATAGTATGTATTTTCCTTTTGTGTGGTGTTGATAGAGGTGCATCACCCACAGCTTAGCCTTATACAGCTTATTAATTGCTAAGGCTCCATCCTCCCAGAAAGGATGACATAATTTAAGGCCACAGCATGTTCCTTTTCCACCATTCAACCAATGCCTGATGGTAGAAAGAATGGCCAGCGTCCAACTAAATACTTATTCTAGCTCAAGGAGTGTTAGCTGTACAGTGAAACTTCTCTGTCCTCTCTTTTCTCCTCCTCCATCTGTTCCAGGGTTTCCCCCAATCTTCCAGAACAGAATTATGGAGTGCATAAGGAGCATGTGAGGAGTTAAAACTTCCTTGTGCTGGAGAAACTGTTTAGTTGACTACTGTCCAGTGACTTTAAGGCCATTTACAGATAGGTAGCCGTGTTGGTCTGCCATAGTCAAAACAAAACAAAATCCTTCCAGTAGCACCTTAAAGACCAACTAAGTTAGTTCTTGGTATGAGCTTTCGTGTGCATGCACACTTCTTCAGATACACAGTGTATCTGAAGAAGTGTGCATGCACACGAAAGCTCATACCAAGAACTAACTTAGTTGGTCTTTAAGGCCATTCTTCCTATTCCAACAGTGGAAGGACTTCTACGCCTGGAGCTGGTACCATTAGACCTCAGCCTCTGTCAGTTAAGAACGGATAAGGCTCAATAGGGCAGCATGGAGGGTGTTAATAAGCAAATGGAATAAGCAATGTCTTAGACTGTCGTTACCCTTTCTTATTGATAAATTTGACAATTTTGTTCTTGTCAGCTTGAAGCTCATCCTTTCCCTACCTTTCTTTGGGGGGGGGGGGTAATACGAAATGCATTTTCCCAGTGACAAAAACCATGTAGTTCTAATGTTTGGGGAAATATTAATACCACAACAGAAACCCAAAGGAAGTAAGATGTTGGGATCAGTCATAGGCACCATCTATGTGTGACCGTGGGGGCCCAGGCACCCACAAATTTTCAATGAAGGAGCCAGGCGTGTTAGCAACACGCATGCATGCCAAGGTGATGTTGGCAAGCCCTGGACACCCACTGTGGCGGGAGCAAGGCAGCATGCCTGGTATGAGCTGCAACACATGGAAAACATCTGGACATTTGTTGCTCCATAAACTGATCATCTATAAAGACTTAAATGGGGTAGTTGTCCCCTATATGTGCTCATAGGATGACTTCACAAAAGTGATGGGAGGACTGCAGTGTGAAATAATATCCTCCAAATTAGCTTTGTTAAACTGGGGGCTGTTGTGTTATGAATTAAAGCATGCAGAAGAAAGCATGAAATGGAGCATGTCAATCTTGTATGAAGTTGGGTTGTCAAGTAAATATGCAACAGTCAAATATCCTTGTTAGTCACTTAGGTTTTGAGTGGGTGGGGACAATTTCCTGGTTTGGAGGCTTTTATTAACATGGCAATATGATTATAATTTTTTATTCATTTTTATTTATTTTTGTTTACAAACATGAAACATCAAAAAGCCATTCATTGCATAATCAAGCACACCAGTATCTAATGAAAATCAACATCACTGTAAGCAAAATCATCAAGGAACTGCTTCTAATAGCCAGGGAGAACCTGGACAAACAGGTCGTGTGTCTTCAATTGTAATCGGAAACACCACCATAGTTGGTGCCTCCCTGATCGCAATAGATATTCACATCTCTTCATTGTTAGGCTCTGTATATTCTGTAACTGTAAGAAAATTGTTGTTGATCAGACTGTTGAGGATAGGCAATGTGTACTAACAGATGACAGGAAAAAAAAGAAATTACTCTTCGTGTCTACGTAAGATCCTTTTGTTACAGAAATAGTTTCCTCCCCTTAGTGCAAAGCTGTAATTTCTATTTTCCCATTCCTCTAGAAGCACAGCGTTTTTGTTGATGGCAAATATCTCTTCTATCAGCTTCTAGGGGCACATTCTGGCCTGATCTTCGTACTGCCCATAATTACTTAGCTCATAACAAGCTCCCCCAGAATGGCACTAGGCTCTTTTGTTCTTTAGAGTTTTTATGAGACAATATCTGTCAAACTAATCTATGGAGATAAATCAAACACACAGCCATGGCTGTTAAAAGCTGTGAGTGGCTTCCTCTCGTAACCACTTATTGTGCCAGTTACAAAGAAAGCATGGAAATATGGGAGTGGGGAGTAGGCAGAAAAGTGTTTTCTAAAGGAAGTATAGGTTTCTTAGGTCCCATCACCCATAGAAAAATCTAAAGCTACCATATCAAAATATTAACACAAAATGCAGATGCTTCTAACGAGAAGAATGTTAAATGCATTTAGTTATCAATCTGCTCCATATATATAGCTATTTGCAAAACAAGATTTTACTCTTAGACTATGGGGGGAAGAGTGTTACAATGCAGTTGGAGTCACTGCAAGACTGGAAATATTGCATACTGCAAACATAATCTGAAATGTGGGTGCTTGAACAGTCTTGGTGATTTCCAACGGAAGAATTAAGCATGTGCACTGAGATTAATAGCATTGGAAGTATATTTTCCACCAGTCCCTGTTTACTCCTCCATGTCTTTGGAAAAATGAGGCACAGTGGAGGTTGCAGTATCTCTATGAAATATGGTTTATTTATACATATTTACATCTGAGTCTACTGTGAAGAGAGTTCCTAGCATTTCACATCACAAGACAGTCCTTTGTTGCCCTCCTAAGAGCAGCCAGCTTGGATCCACAAGCAGATGAATCAGCTATGCTGCCTGTGCCTCGTGGTGGTGGCTTCTTCTTCTTCTTCTGCCCAGCATGGCTTTCTCTTACTTCCTCCATCCATCTTCTTGCCACAAAACCCCTTGCCCAGCAACTCCTCCCCTTCTGTCTCAGACTGCCCACCAAGAATATGTCATTGCCCACTGCAACTCCCATTTGCCCAGATTCAAGGATCGTCCTTTGATGTATTGATCAGCACCTTCGTACTCCTTAATTACTTCTTCGGGCGATGCCCTGGTCTGGAAAAGAAACTTGGTCTGTATATTTACACTGATAAATCCAAGGCCTATCATCTCACTTTATTTCTCAAAACAATGATTAAACCTCAGTACCTAGGAATCTACGAGGAGTCAGGGCACCCAGAAACCTGGGAGAATTAGGGCACCCACAAATCAGTAACAATATAAATGAGCATATGTAATTCTTGTGCACATTTTTGTTATAGATCCATTCCCTGGGGCTTTTGAACTACCTAGCAAAGGCCCTGCCTGACTGCACAAAGCACATTCCTGATGCCCCCCCTCTTGCTACAACTGTAACCTCCTTTTTCATATGTTGGCTAGATGGCCTTTCTTTCACGCCACACTTGAGGGTGTTGTAATCTGAAACGGCTACTGTGGCTCTGTCACTTCAGTATCAATGGCAAGATCAAAACCAAGAAAACATAGGCTTGCAAGGTCAGGAGATCCCAGACCCAGAAATTTCAGGGCCCAAGCCTGAGACCAGGGTTGGCCCTTGGTGATGTCACAGGGTGGGTTCTGGAGATGGAGGTTAATTGGGAGAGGGGAGTGGAGGAGGGCAGGCCCCCCCAGAGTGTCTGTGCTGTAATTTGGAACGAGCACCTGCCAGGCTGAAGCTTGCAAGTGGCACGCACAATTTTCTGGTGGTTGTTGTTGCTGGCATTCTATCCTGCTTGAAGAGTCAAGCTTCTCATCTGCCACCTAGGAAAACCTGGAGGTCTTGCAACCCTAGGAATATAGGCAGCTAGCTGCCTTGCTCTGAGTCAGACTATTGGTCCATCTAATTCAGTATTGTCTACACTGACTGGCAGTGGCTCTCCAGTGTTTGAGACAGGGATATTTTCCATCCCTACCTAGAAATGTCAGTGTTTGATCCTGGGAGCTTCTGCACACAAACCAGATGCTCTACCAGTAAGCTATAGCCCTTATTGAAACTGAAAGAGGTAAATGTGGATCTATTGATTGGTGTGTGTGTGTGTGTGTAGATGTGTTTTCATGAAGATACTAATATCTTAAAGTATCTCAGTTTATGAAGCAGAGTCCCCAAGCAACCAGAAAATAAATGAAATTTTGCAATAATATTTTTCTTTTGGATTTTTTTTTTAAAACTCAAGTTAATCAAGAGTTGAGCCAGATAAAAGCACTGGGATTATGCTCTCATTTTTTCCTTGTCTCCTACAATGTCAAAAATCCCATTAAATCCTATTTATACAGATCGTTTTCAGAACTATGTTTACATTAAGTGCGGGGGGAGGGAGGGAGAGAATGGAAAAAAAAGAAATCTCCGTCCAGAAATTGCCTGGCAGCGGATGAAAAAGATTCCACTTTGGAATAAGAGCAGTACAGCAGCACATATGTATACTCATACAGATACATAACAAAGCTGGGAGATATCACCTAAAAAGCAGCCCTCTTCCAGCCTGTTAAGATCCCAAGATGGAAACACTGTCAGTACAGCCAAGCAGATAGATGTTTATTCAATTTGCAACTGCAACCAGAAGCAGCAAAAGGGAAAAAATGCTTGCTGCAGCTTGTGTCTCATTTGCCTTTAATAACCTTCTGTTCCTTCAAGTAAAGCTCTTTCTGAGTTTTTCCACACATCTCCATGTATGGCAAGGATTCCGTGATGGGGAGACACCAATTAATTAGCGGCAGACAATCCTTCGAGGGCTCTGGCTGCATAAAAGTCCAGATTCAAGTGGTCTCTTTATTCCAAGATTGCAGACAAGGCACTTGGAGTTTGTCAACAGACGGCTGGAGCTGGTTGACAGGAAAATCACACAAGCCAAAGGAAAGAAGTGTGTACGGTTACAGTCTTAATGTGAGTCGAGATGATTAGATGGTAGGGTCGCCTTTGAGCCAAAGAACTTGAGTGTAATGGAGAAATGTTAAGATGGCATGAGGTTATACAAATGGTAGCTGAAGCAATGGAATTCTTCAAAGACTTCTCATCCACATAAGTGAATGACCTAGCTAGTGGTCTTGCTAACAGCACTCATATGGAAGCCGAACAGAAATCATGGGGCCTGACAGATATTTTCTAGATCAGATTTCTCCAGGTAAGTTCTTCTCATGTCAGCTGAGACGGAAAGCTCAGTCCCCTGGATTCTGAAGTGCAACTCTGGCAGGGATGAAATCAATCCAGGCTAGCTCAGAAGGCACTACTCCCCTGGAACAAGGCTGGTGTTTCTACAGATGTGAGCTCTATCCTGAGGGAGCAAAGAGAATTAATGTAAAAGCCTGCTGGATCAGGCCAATGGCCAACTAATCCAGTATCCTGTCCTCACAGGGGCCAATGGGAAGCACAAAAGCAGGACCTACATGTAACAGCACCCGATCCTCCCAAAAGGAAATCCTGTAGGCTCTTTGAAAAGCTTTGCTGTCTACGATCAATTCCACACTAGAGCACCGGTGAGGAATTGCTTTTCTGAAGTAAAACTGAGGTTCCACACAGCACTTAATAAAATACTGTACGTGGGTGGGGAAATTGCGCTCATGCAGATGCTGTTTGCAGGGCAGATACAGGGGTGCTGTATATTGGGTCCACACATAGACTCTACCACTCCTAGAGAAAAAGTGACGAAGCAAAACCTTCAATGCAATATCTGTGCAACAAGTCAGCCTGACTGTTCCTGTTGTTCATTGTTTTTAGCCAGTGAATAAAATCAGTGCTGTTCAGACACCATGCAATAAAGAAAAGAGCTGCTGTCTCCACCTCCCCTTTCCTGCTTCTGTCTCATTTTCTAGTTATCTGTATCATTTGCCCTTCCTGATTCTCTTGTAGCCAGGTCGCATCTGTCATATGGTTGGTTTATCTGAGATCAGATACTCCCTAGCAGTTATCTTCTGGAAGTACTACAACTATTATTATTTGTTAGACTTATATTATAAGAACATTATAAGATCTCAGGGTGGTCCATAATAAGTGCAGGTAGATCAGAATATTAAAGAATCCACTCCCCGCATGACATTTCTTCTGCTGTCCAGGAGCCAAGGATCAGGCACTTATTAAGGATTCACTGTATAGTAAATTTCACTGTAAATTTACAATTGTATTCATGTCTATGCAGAAATAAATCTCTAGGTTTTAATTATTTTAATTACCGGTTCTTGGTTGCTGTAACTTTGGGAAAGCTACTTTGCTTCCTAGATCAGTGGTTTTAAAACTGCTTTCTTTGAAAACTTACCAAGGATTCTTAACAGGGCTTCCTTCAAAGATGGTTTGACCACCACTATCCATGTTCCCCATCAATAGACAAGTGCAGGAAAACATTGGGTATGTTTTGAAGAATACACACTCTTCACCTGAGGCAACAAGAAACTCAGCTGCCAATGAATTGTGCACACTGGCTTGTGTGCCTTAGAGCATGCAATGCACAGGGGATCAGTGGCAAGAACTGAAGGGCTCCTCGGCAGATTTGATGCAGAAAATGTTCCCTGAAGGTAGAACATTTGCAAAGGACTTGATCATTCAAGGCACTCCATGACAAAGGGTCATAACTACTCTGGCAACTATCTAGATCAGGCATCCCCAAAGTCGGCCCTCCAGCTGTTTTGGGACTACAACTCATCCCTAGCTAAGAGGACCAGTGGTCAGGGATGATGGAAAACGTAGTTCCAAAACAGCTGCTGCGGCTGTAGAGAACAATATGAGAGGGACATTTTTTTGTTGTAGCTGGGGCAGATGAAGGGATCCAGTTGTGCTAATGCAGGTGTGCCATGGAGCTTCTTTTGCGCTCCTCCCAGTGGTCATTCCTCCTCTGGTCACTGCTGTGGAAACACAACCAATGTATTCATGGTGTAGGTTTTGGTGTGGAACTTTCTTCTGTCTGCTTTCCTTCCACCTCTCAACCAGCTCCGATCCTGTTAACATCTTGAGCGTCTACAGTCACACTATGTGCTGTGACATTCAGACCAAGGACCAGTTCTCTGAGGAACTAGAGCAGGCTGTCAGGATGGTCCCAGCCTGCAAACATCATTTCTGCTGAGAGATTTCAATGCCAGAGTTGGGAACGATCATCACACATGGGGCAACTGCATAGGCCCCTTTGGTATTGGCGGCATGAACAAGAACAGACAGGCTGCCTGAGCTGTACTCGTATCACTGCTTCTGCATCACAAACACGTTCTTATCTACCAAGGCAAAACAGCAATTGCCCTGGAGACATCCAAGGTCAGGCCACTGACACCAGCTGGACTTGATTGTCACCAGGCGATTGTCACTGAACTCTGTTCATGTCACACAGAACTACTACAGTGCCGTTGGCGACACAGATCACGCCCTGGTGACAAGCCAGATCCTTCTCCAGCCCTAGAGGACCTATAGCACAAAGCAGAAAGTGTGACCATGAATCAGCACTGCCAGAACTTTGTGGACACATCTCTGATTCCATCAAACAAGCTCTACTGAACTGCCCCAGAAACAGCATCGAAGCAAGGTGGAACTACATCAAAGAGGCTCTTTATCAGACAGGTCTCTTATCAGATAGTATCTGTTTTTAGTTACATAGAATATGTTTTGCTTTGGATTAAATGGTTTTATATATTGTGTTTTAATGCTGCAATCCACTCTGGAACCTTAAGGTGAAGAGCGAGTAAACTACAACAACAGCATTCAAAATATATGGAGGTCACCAGGTTGGAAGAGGTGCAAAACAGCAGGTTTCAGGCAGGGAGCAACATACTATATTAGCATTAAGGAATAGGATGCCTCTGAGCACATGCTTATCCCAGGAATTTGTTTTCAATCTCATAACTGAGTTCACAGCCCTGGTTTTCCATTTCAAGCTCTCTTCATCTTAATCTAATTTAGAGGGGTGGGAGATCATGCCCTCTTTTCTGTTCCTATTGTTAAACAGTTGGAAGTCAAAATCCTTGCTGATCTGCTGCAAATCAATAAATCAGTAGGCCCAATCTACCTTGTGGCCACCCCTGATTTCAGGTGTGCAATTACCTGTGGCTCATGCACTCTGCTTTGTGAAGATTATTTTTGCTGTTGTATTTTGACACAGCACTATTCCTTTATTCCGATCATTTTATTAATCCTACATTTTGTTTAGGGCCTTTTAATCTCAGCTAAAGTGGACCAGACTGTCCAGTCCTCAAAACATTTGGGAGCCTATCACATCGAAGCACATTGAAGTGTGGAAGAGGAAGTGAAATTCACTCTCATCAAGCAAACATCTCAAGCAAATCCAGATACCAGGGGTCCTTTCAGACTAAGTGCTTATTCTGGAATTGTCATTGTTTGTGCATTAACTTGTTACACCGCATTCACATGATGTCATCTTTAAATAATTATTTTCTTTTGATTCCCCCCATGTTGCTTCTGCTTCTATGGGAGCTCATAAATGGCAGTGCAATCTGCAGTTGCAGATCAACTTAGTACTGCTCTTGTCTTTTTGAAGAGGGGTCTTTTAGCACAATTATTGCACAATAATAGCTTACTTTTTAAAAACGTGCTTTTCTGCGAATCTTAAAAATTGGTTTTGAAAAATTGTCAAACAGTCTGCTAATAATAATATCCCCTTCCTTGCGCATTTAGCTGCTGCAACACACCCACTTATGTGAAAAAATGATATACAGTGGTACCTCAGATTAAGTACTTAATTCATTCCAGAGGTCCGTTCTTAACCTGAAACTGTTCTTAACCTGAAGACCACTTAAGCTAATGGGGCCTCCTGCTGCTGCCGTGCCGCCGGAGCACGATTTCTGTTTTCATCCTGAAGCAAAGTTCTTAACCTGAAGCACTATTTCTGGGTTAGCAGAGTGTGTAACCTGAAGCGTATGTAACCTGAAGCGTATGTAACCCGAGGTACCACTGTATATACACCTCCACTGGCCCATATGTGGTAAGTTAATTTCAGTTCCATGTGTAATTTACAGTGGAAAAAGAAATGCTGGGTGGTGCTAGAATCTGCCAGTCTTGGAATCAGTCTTAAATTTGAGCCAATGAGAACTTAAATCTATTAGGATTAGAGTCAAGACAGAATGCTCCTAATCTGAAGGAAGGGGACAGCATCACAGCGAAAAGCAAAATGTAGTTTCATTTTGACCCAGCCTGTTAACTAAGCTGACCTTTGTCTCTTGTGCCACCTGATGTATTTCTCTTATCTCTTCCATTGCCTCAGAAAACTTCCTCTCAGCCCCTCCTCTTCTCCCAACCACCAAAAATCTGGTTTCACATACTCTGGCTCCCATCCCTGACACTGCGACCACCCTACATTCGCCATGGCCTATGGAAAGCAGCCAGGTGTAAAAAGAAAGTTGACAGCACACCCCAGAAGTCTTAACTCTGATGTAAAAGAGAAGAATAAATAGGATGGGGGAGGTACCATATTTAGAGTGCACACTTGTTAACTGAAGAGCAACACACACACACACACACTCTAAATAGAGGAAGGAGGAAAGAGACGGAAAATAGAAGCGGCAACAGCAGGAGCTGCCGGGAGGGAGGGAGTCCCCCTTCTGCAAGATCCATCAATTCTATGGCTGGGTTTTTGTTGTGTTTTGTTTTGTGGGATCTGAACTGAAGCTCAGCTGACGAGGGCAAATTGGAGGGGGGGGAGGTGAATAAGGGATTTAACCCAATCCAGTGACTCTGAATGGGAGCTTCAAGCTAAATTGAGGGGCCTGAGGCTGTGCAAGTTTGTGGGGGGGGGAGGACTTCTGGGACTTACAAGGGAAAATGGGGCTGGGGGCTGGCAGGGCCCAGAGGATGGGGAGGAAGAGTAAGGACCTGGGGGGGGAAGGGGGGGAATTGCACAATAATGGGAAAGGGGAGGCCTGGCTCTGGAGCTCTCGTTTCAAACAATGATTCCCATGTGGTTCTCTTTATCTCTGCCATTCAGGAGTCAATAGAAGGGAGCTTTTTTATTTCAACTTTAAGTATGCAATCTTCCCCCTCCCTCCCCGATTCCCCCACATCCCTTTCCCCCTTCCTACAATAAGAAATCTGGGAGGGATTTTTAACATCCCCTCTCCCCCCCCCCAAAAAAAAACCCAGCTTGAAAGAACTTGGAGAACAGTTCAGTCAACAAGTGTTTTCTTTGGTCCGAATTTTTTATTCAATGTGATCAGATGGAATTGAACTTAAGGGTGGCAGAGTTATTTCACCGCCATTGCCACCCACATCCCTCCTCCCCTTCTTCTGTCACATATAGAGGCACTTAATTCTTCAGCACTTGCCCTTCCACCTGCTGCAAGACTCTCTCTTCTCTTACACCAACTTTACACTTGGATAATGTAGGTGGAGTGGAGGTGTCAGGCTTTTATAAGGGTGCTTCCAGGCCAGGGTTTAATCCTGCAGATTCAGATATTGCCAACAGGTCATTAGCAACAGGTTTTAACTGAGTTTTCTGCAGAAAGAGTAAATCCGGATTAGATTTAATACAATCAAGCGGTATACAAATATCGTGAAATAAATACATAAAATAAAATGGGGACTATGGGTTGGTATTTTGATCCCAACAATGTGGTGCGGACACTGCAAAAAACAAAAACAAAAAAACCTTGCACCAATCTCACAATAAATACTAGACCAGAAGCACCTATAATCTTCAGCGTTTGCCAGATGAAGATTGGTGATTGTCTCTTGCATTATATTAAGGGCCACTGATATTGCCATGGGAAATTGCTTGCAAAATTTGTATGTTGGTCAAAACTGTGTAGAAATGTGTGTTTATTAGGAGAAATTCATGCTAAAATGCTGGTGAATTTTCATGAGGATTTTTATTTTTAAGCAATCTGTGGAGGACTTAAGATTGGAAAAACGAGAAATGGAGAGAACCAAAACTGGCAGATCCCTCCATTCCTAATGCTTCTCTCAGTCCTCTCCTGACTAGCAGATCATAGAATCATAGAATTGTAGAGTTGGGTGGGACCCCAAGAGCCATCTAGGCCAACCGCCTGCAATGCAGAATGGTTATCTGGCTAATGGTGGCAGTCACCAGTTTTGAGAAGACATCAAAGAAACATTTTCCACATATTCATTCCAATTGAGGAAACATTGGTTGGAAGGAGTTCTACCGTCTTTGTGGTTGTCTGCCATTTTTTAAATGTTAACTGAGCAGTCCTGCACTTGAGTGTCAAAATACTCAGCCATCCTCTATACTTTAGAAGTCTAAAGAAATAGAAACCTAAGCTTAAGGGTGCATTCAGATATGGGAAATATTGTGTTAGTTTTGCTGATTGTAATACTAGCATTTCTGTCCCATTTGTCTGTCACACTGCAGTTCCTGTTGTGTTATAGAACTATGGCTTTTGGACTGATATGCACTAGCGGGTGTGGTATGATACAACAAATGTCATTGGGCAATGGCACTATTCCCTCACCCTTTCCACACATGCATGCTTATATTTCCACATGATTCCCCCCATGAAAACAGCAGGAAAGAACTGTATGCTGCCCCAAATTTTGTCACTTTATTCCTGCAATATTCCCTGTTAAGGGAGCTGTAAATGGAATTTTTCATGAATAATAATAATAATAATAATAATAATAATAATATTTATACCCTGCCCATCTCTGGGCGGCTCCCAACAGAATATTAAAAGCACAATGAAACATCAAACATTAAAAACTTCCCTAAGAATGAGCTCTAAACATGCACTATATTCCATTAGTTTTCTGGAAGTGGCCTTTACATTGCATGAAAGCTCAAAGACTGCCGTGTGAATGTAGCCTAAAGCTAAGCTTAGAAAAATGTCACAATGGGATGCAGGAAGCAGAGAACACTACATTCTACAAAGTTTTAGGAAAAAAACCCCCTCTCCATCAGTATTTGAAAAGGTGGCACTCCATCCTAGGTACATTTAGATTACATGCTCCAGCATTTGTACCTGCAATCATATAATGTGTATAAGTACTGATTCATATAGACTTTGCTCAGTTAAAGTACAACTATGCACACCTACTTCAAATACATGATTGACACAATAATTTTGAGTGCTCCAACTACTGGTTGAGGAAGGCAGAGTTGAATTTAGTCCTCTTCCCCAACAGGTAATTTTCATGGTCAAAGGAGCTATTCACAATCTCTTAGGTGCTGCATGCTTTGGTGTAATCTAGCACACATAACTCCACACAAAGACTGGAGTTGTGGGCACAGTTTGTTTTTTAATCATACAATTTGCCCATGCAAGATCCCACCCAGCAAGTATTTCCTAGCCCTCAGCAATTTATGAAAAAAATTATCCCGTAAATGCATCAGTGCCTACCCTCCACTGATTTTTCTAGCCCTTCTGAAAATTCAGGGATATAGTGGTAAGTTCCACTAGTCAGGTGTGTGGATAAAATATAAAGTCACAATAAAGTACTTTAAAAGTGTCTAATCCAGCCACAGTTAAATACTTTCAAGTTCCATTGACCAGTGGGAGAATGTTATCCTTCTGCTGAACTCTTCTATGGAAATCAGTGAGATGTGAAGCTTGATTCTATTAATGTTTGCTCATAGATTTCAAAAGGGCTTACTCACTAGTATGTATGCACATAGCTGCAGTCATGTAGGGTGGCCATTTGTGCACCACCCCAAAAGAGGGCACCAATTTGGATGAAATTTAAATATGCTTATTTATATGTACAGATGCAAATTTAGACATTATTACTATAATTTAAATAGCAATGTATTGTATCATAGTGTGGTTGTATTCAATGTAGCACTAAGGTGAACGTTCATCAGTGCAAGGAATTTTCCTTGCATGTCAGAATGTTCTCTCTCTCTCTCTCTCTCTCTCTCTCTCTCTCTCTCACCCACCTACCCACACCCCCACCCACAAACACCCCCACCAAATTTCTTTTGGAGACAGCACTGGGTGTGTACTGTGGGGAGGAGGAAACCCCTTGCACTAGCACTAATCCTTGTGTTAGTGCAAAAAGTTAGCTGAATACCACCCACTTTGATCAGGCGACCTGTTTGCTTGCTCTGTCTGTTGCTCAGGTGCTAATTGTTGAAGTGGAACTTCAAAATCCCAGTTCTGCTTTCTTACAGTTCTTTATCTTTAAAGCAGTCTCAGACCAGATAGTCCTTCAACTAGAGGACTACCCTGTGTAATGTTGTGCACTTGGATACCCTAATGCCATGTCACCAGGTGCATCTCAGCTGATAAAATGAAAGAGTTCTGTGCCCTTTTAATGAAGAGTTATGTGTACCTCAAAAACTCACAGGCTCCTACACCACCAGTAAAACCTCTTACCAGTAAAAACGGCCACCTTATTAATGAACTTTTATGTATCAAGCAGTATTTGTCAAGAACACAGGAGAGATCACTGGGATAAAGTAAAACAGTTACAGTTAATCAAGGGAGGCCAAAGGGCAAATTTACGTTGAGGTGAAGCACAAGCTGGGCCTATAGAAAACATGAGCAACTGGGAGGGATAGCAGAAAGGAAGATGAGTGAAAAATGAGGAACTATAGAAGCGATATTCACCTAGCACAATGAAAACTAGTTTTCGAAGTGCCCAAACATTATTTTCCCAAAGGGCAAAAGATACAAGGCATATTATAGAACCTGTCACTGTAATCAGCCTTAAACTTGTGGGATCTCCGTCTTCAGTCCACTCTTAATTTATCACCTCAAAAGCCATTACAACAGATGGCTGTGGAGGGACACTGAAAGTCTGTCCCAAAGGCGTCAATATTACGGGGACTGAAAAGAGAAGGAGAATTTCTCCCTAGAAGATTAAATTCATCCTCTCTGGGCCCCCTTCGCTCCCTCCTGTTCTTGGCACTAGTCCATACACAGAAACAAAGCCTGATGTATGATAGGGACACACATGTTAGTTACACTCTCGCCTTGAGAAAAAAGCACAATGGGTTGCCTGCACATTTCACACTACGTCACGTGCAAATAGCACTGGCAAATTGAAATTGCTGCTGTGGGAACATTTCACGCTAAATAATATCTTCCATACCCTTCTCCCTCTCTCCTACAATTTGCCGGCTGTCTCTGCAGCCGGCAGTCCCAGGCAATTAGTTACCCACCCCTGTCCCCAAAGCAGGGAGAGCAAGGGCCCTTGACCCCCATTGGTGATATATTTATAATCAGCAATAAAAGTCTCTCAGCTTATCCCTTTTAAAGAAACTTCTGGTATTGAGTGGGGGGAGGTATGGTGGGATTCAGGGTAGTGGTGGTTGGTACTGTTCTAGACTGGTGAAATGGAGTTAATTAAAAGTGGCCACTCTGCCTTTTCATGCCCTGACATTCCTGTCAGCTCCTTCCCCACCCCCACCAGCAGTTTGGAAATCATGTGACTAGTATATTCCCCCTCTCCTCACTCTCTGCAAGCATGCTGTGAGATAAATGTTCCCATCTTCTCATCCCTTCTTCCAGCAAGAAACTCTGCAGTGCAAAAGCCCTGCCATTTTTCTTTCTTTCTTCCCTCTTCTGCTTGTAGACAAAGTCTATTGCATATTGTTCAGAAATGTGGAAGACAAGATGAACCTCAAAACAGGTCACTTTAGGTCACTATCTGGATTGATGCCCTTGTGCCTTTAACTGGTGCACGGCGAGGGGAAATTCAGCATGTGAAATCTTCCCCATCATTGCAGTTCCATACTGGGGAAAGTTTCAGTGGTGCAACTAAGTAATTTTAGACCGTGGATGCAATCGAGGCCCCTCCCCTTTGGATGACCATGTGTATTACATCAGTTGTGTAGCACACAGATAATATTACCTTTCCTTGCTTTAAAACAGCTTCCACATTCCTACTATGTTGGAGCAAAAAAATGCCAATGCTTTTTTTTTTAATTGCTGAATATGTGTAATTTTGCATTTTCAACCATCATGACTACAAGTAGGGCTTTTTTCCTGCCAAAACTTGACAGAACTCAGTTCTGGCACCTCTCAGGTGGGCACCATTGCCATTCTAAGAGAACGAGGGAGGTGTTCATGGCGAGTTCCAGCACCTCTTTTTCTAGAAAAATAACATGGACTCAAAGTATAAAAAAATTTGCTTCAGCTGCCCTGCTGCTAAACTTGTGGCATTTATGTGGCACCATTTTGTTGTATGTAAGTATAATATATTTTTAGAGTGAAAACAGGAAAATGAGCACCTGTAACTATGTGTATATATATGACCAGCCACCCACCCCAATTGTAAAACATAGGGCAACTCATCTGAATAGTTCTGTTAGTGCAATGTCTTTTAGCTGCACAATGTAACTTACCTGCCCTCTCTTTTCCCTGTGTGGCGTCAGAATCTGTTCTGTGTGTCCCGTCCCCCCCGAAGTATATTTTATGGGCTTCTGGGGAGGGCACAGGCATATTTAGGGGAGTGTGACTGGTTCACCCACACTAGGCACTGAGAAGAGAGGATGCCAAAGGAGGCACTGCAACAGTGATGTGGAATGGAAGGCAAAAGTCGGAGGGCGCCCATTTTTGGCCTTGCACAGCACACCACTGAAATTTGAAAGCCCAAAGTCTGCCACTGGCACAGGTAGAGGAGAGGGCAGGGAAATTCCATTGTGCAGCTAAAAATCCTTGTACTAGTGGAGCTGTTTAGTTCTTCTATTAAATTATACCTAACTGACAGTGCATTCCTGTACAGCTCTGCTCAGAAGTAAGCCCCATTGAGGGATTTGGTCCCAGCAAAAACATAGCAACTCTAGTCTGGATACAACCCACTGACACAATTCCAAGTGATGCTTTAAACATCTTGTCTAGTTTGACCTTTAGATGGCTTTACACAGGGATTAGATAAGTTTGGGGAGCCTAGAACTATCCACAGCTATGTTGGCCACAATTAATAAATTAATTTACAAGACTGTTTACTCTGGTGACTGTAGAATCACAGGAACATTGCCATTCCCCCAGTGGAGTTTTCAAATTACAAAGGGCCCCAGTGCTAAAAAGTGTGCAGAGTTGCAGGTGATCTGTTTTGCTGTGATCTGTGTCCCTCTCTCCTAAAACTTGGCACAGATAGTTTTGACTTCTCTTTGCTTTTAGGATTAAAAAAGCTTGGAAACTGAGGGAAAGAAACGTGATATATCTAGGTGGGTCAGGGTGAGGGGTTTGTGACAAGAGCTCTTTACTAGGTTAGCCACGGTGAAGGAAAATATGAGGCTTTAAAGTACTTTTATTTCAGCAGTAAGTCGGCTTTCTTGGAGGCTCCTGTACCAAGAGTTCTCACAATTGAGCACAATATGCGTGCGCGCACACACACACATGTGTATGGACGTGTGTAGATGGGGGGCAGGGGCGGCCGTTAAAAAGCCTTGCTGAGAAAGGTATTTCTTGTGGAAGAAAAAAGGCAGGCCCCTTGCTCCCTACTGAGACCATTTCTCCTGCTTTGCCGGAGCTGTCAGGCATGAATCCCAGTAGCATTCCGTAACTAATTGACAGTAATGGGGGCCATTGGGAGTCTAAGAATACATGGCATTACCCAGCATGCATTGGAGCAAAGAGGAGGGAGGGAGGCTCAGAGGGCAGCTGTGGGAGAAATAAAGAATGTCTTTTAAACTCTCTCCCCCCCCCCAACCCCCAAGTTTTGTTACAGAGATAGGGGGTGAGACGACTAAGAGGCAAAATGATTTCTGGGAAACGTTATTTCTCTAAAATTACGAAACAATGCATGATGCACACTTCTTGTCTGTCAGCTGCAGTATCTCAGTGTGGGATCCTGGCACCCTAATGAAGAAGCAGATGGGATTTCAATTTAAAGTTAGTGAAATCTGAAGAAAGCATCTCAAACTCATATTCTTTACTCACCCCCTCCTGTTAAGAACAGTCTATAATGCGGGAGATTCTGCTGACTCTCCTGTTGAGTCTCTTTTTCTGACAGACCTCACTGGTTGAAAATCCCCTGCAGGTGAATGCCTTTTTCATCAAACATTAAAAAAAACCACTCAGATTTGGGCTGGTGGGAGGTGGGGTAGTGAAGGATGACAGAGGTTGCTGGCAGGTTTCCCATGCTCTTATGTCAGTGGATTGTTCCAGCACTGCAAATATTTATTTTGTTTTATTCCCAGTTAGCATGTTCTGAAGATTCTTCAAACTATGAATGTAATTTTGAAATGGGTAGCTGAGAAATGTTGTTTTACAAAATACAGTTGAACCTCTGTTTGGTTACGTAACTTCAGGATGTGCGTGTGGCAAACCCGGAAGTATTTTACCAGGTTTCGTTGCGCGCACATGCGCAGAAGCAGTCCTCAGGTTGCGGAAACCTTGTGATCCGACCAGAACTCCATAACAGATCCCATCCGCAACCCACTGTACTGCTGCTGTTAAAAATATAAAAATGGCTACCATACAATTCACATATACAGATAATTCCTTAGTGTTATTATTTTGTATCTGTCAGTGAGCTCCTCTTTAAACAGTGTTTGAATAGTACCTGAATGAGGGGCAGATAGTTCACCTGAACTATAAGGGTAATCTTGCAAATGCTAAATCTACACAGAATAGCCCAGTTCTTCTGGAAGCTCTCCATTGTCTGAGTTCTTCCTTCCCTTGATTGTTTATTCAATATCAAAATGTCCCAAGTTTTTTCAGCTATTGGTCAATTCTCAAAGATGTAGGTAGTACCGTATATTTCCCTGTATAACACGCCCCTGTATAAGACAACCCCTATTTTTTGGGACCCCAAATTAAGGAAAAGGGGGGAGATTGCCACCAATCGTCTGCCCGCTGGCCACCAGCAGCCGCCATCACCCGCCCAATTGCCGCCGCTGCTGCCAATCGCCAGCAGTCCTTGCTGCAGCCACCAATCACCTGCCCAATTGCCACAGCAGCAGCCAGTCGTCAGCAGCAGCAGCCAATCACCCACCCAATCACCGCTGACAATCTCCTGCTTGCGGCTGCCACCAATCGTCCGTCCCCCCTCTGCACTATCCGTGTATAAGATGACCCCCAATTTTTAACATTTTATCATTAAAAATTTGTCTTATTCATGGAGAAATACAGTACTTTTCCAAATATTTGCAAACATAATACAGGCAGCTATGAGTAATACTAAAACAATCCCCCCTCTCTTAATCTGATGTTTCATATGTCCTAAAAGCATTGCAATTGGGTCTGTTTGAAGATTACAACCTGTTATCTCTGTAATAATATCATGAATTTGTTTCCAGTGCTTCTTAATTCCATAGCCTTCCCATCATATAATTGTATTTCTGCTTTTGCTATAATCTACTCTGTCTCACTCCTGTTTATTGTACCATATCCAGTTTGTGGGTGCCATATAATTTCCTAGTTCTTCTTCCAGTCACCTGGGAAAGGGGAGTACGAAACCTGGCATTTCTATTGTTGCAAAATAATAAGTAATTGGCAAACTCCATATATTTCCATTCTACTTTAGTGTGTAACCACAGGATGTAGGAAGAGATGAACAGCAAACTGCATACTTTATTTCACTGGTGGGCCTTCTGATGTTGCTGGACTCCAACTCCCAGCAGCCCTGACCAGTATGGGCAATAGTGAAGGATGATGGGAGTTGGAGTCCAATGACATATGGAACACTGCTTTATTTACACAGCTGCATATTATTATTTTCAGTTGCACATAAATATATATAATTGAAGGACTATATCATCTTCACCTTGCAATATGATGACTGGTAAGGCATTCCATGTCAGGAATAGCTGAGCTAGGCTACTGTGTGTGCATGTGTGTCATTCAAGGTGCACTCTTTTGGAATGTTTCTATGAAAGTGTGGTAACAGATATATTAAGTTAACCCCCAGCTTGACCATCATGATCACTATATGCTGGTAAAATTTGTGTTCCCTCGTGGCAGCCTGCTTCACCAGACCTGTGCTGTCATTACACCTTCCATTCTGGAATAAAAGGTGATTGCATACTATTTTTATTTTGGTTTGCTGGTGTGTATGTGGTGACCAAACTTTGCATGCCTGCAGGGGTTCCAACTTAATTAAAATATGGGGGGGGGCTGCCTAATTGATCACAAGATGCAGAACACACACCCCATTTCAATGACAATGCCTATTAACTGGGGGGGGTAGCTCTCTTAAATATTTTATTGGGGGGCAGAGGGACCTCAACCCCTAGGAGTTGGCTCCTATGCATGCCTGCAGATAGACAGCATGAGTTACTGCAATTTGCTGCTTCAGTGTGGCAATAAAGTACAATTCTTTTGTAGTACAGATAATGATAGCTTCTCCTAAACAACAACAAGAGTGACAGACATGCAGAATAAGTTGCGACAAAGAAGCCATACCAGTAAAGACAATTTCTTGACACGAAGTATCCAACTACAGCATCTGCTTCTCTAACTTGGCAGCAATTTAAAAAGTAGTCCTCTGAGCTAGGTCTATGTCATATCCCCACAGCCCCTAGGCACAATAAACAATAAATGCTGGATCTGTAGGACTTTTTTTGTAAAAGGAATAGAGGATATTTCCTGCTAAATTCACACACATGACGCATTCTAAGCATGTAATATTTAGTACTCTTCCTATTCCATGAGCCAGCCAAATTCCACACCTCATGATAGTTCTATTATACCTGCCCTTTAGTTCTTCTTTCTGTTTTGTACCAAGCAGCACCTTAAAGTGGGAAGAACAACTGCCAAAGCAAAGGATGGCCTGCAGAGCTGGGGATGGGAAGCAAGTTTTAAAATAAAAAATGATAAGTGATGAATGGGGACAGCTAATCCCGGGAAACCTTGAGAATATAGAGCAGTGCCTGTGGGGCCTCCTTTTTTTCTTTTCATTTAATTTCCCCCCCTTTTCTTTAATTTCGCTGCAGCACATATAATCAATTATGGCCTGAATCGAGGATAAGGGGTGGGGAAGCACTTCAATTCATAAATCAATTTTATACGGTCATCAGTCAGGTTGTGAATGCAAATACCTCTGTCGGTTTAGGTTATTCAGAATTAATTGACTCCCACCGGGCTGGACTGCAGATGGAGAGGAGCTTTCTCACAAAGTCTCCTTGGGCTCAGCATGGGGGCGGGTAGGCAGTCCTCCTTGTCTCTCCCCCCCCCCCCGCACTCTCTTGTATTATACTATAGTATAGAAGGTGGAGGGAGGTAAGTTAGTTGTGTGTGTGAGTGGGGTGCGGGGAGAGATACTTGAAGAAAGAAAGGGATATGCAAAGATTAAAGTGCCTATTGCCTCTTCAGCTCATAGACACTTTTATGTGATTAGAAATGCATTGCTTTCAAGGGTTAGCTTTAAAGCCTTGAGCTTCTCAAGTAAGAAAACAAATAGAAATGCCGAGACCCAGTGTTCAGAGTTTGAGCTAGTCTCATGTCATTAAAGAGCCACTTTCATTTGGCACTTTCACATCTGCGTTACTGTTTCAAAGTCAAGCCAAGGTCAGCAGCAGCCATAAGTCATTGACATCTAGCGTTAGTATGGATGCATGATTCAAAAAAGAGAGAAGTGGACAGAAACCCATCTTAATAGATACTAGAAAGATACAAGATTTTTTTTTTAAAAAAAACCTCTATCTACTCCTTAGATCTATGAACAGGGAGGCCTCAGGGTAGTTTCATAAGTACTTTTACCATACAAAGTTTTGAAGGATTTATGCAAAAAAGAGGTTTTCAAACCATAGTTATGAGACCGCTAGGCATTAAACATGGCGTCACTGCATGTCTAATTCTAAACCATGGTTAACACTAATCAGAAAAAGAGGGAGTCTTCACTCTAGGCAGAAGAAGAAAGCGGTAGGAAAAACATTTATTGGTCATATTTATACGTTGTGTGTGAATTAGTTTGTATTGATATTTTGTTGACCAGCCTGGAGTTTATTTTATTTTATTATTAATTATATTAACTTAGTATTTCCTTCATTTTTATCCAAGCCAAGTTGAGGCCAACTTAGCTCAATAAGGGCTTCTGACAGTGTATTAGTATCAAAAGATTTAGGCCACCACCTAAGGATGGAAATGATTTTTTCTCATATGTTATTCTCTTTGGTACTCAGTATGCATCATTACATTGACCTTATTTCTGCTCACAAAATTTAATTCCCTGTAGAGCAGGGCAGGGGAAGCTTTGGCTCACCGCTTGTTACTGGACTACAACTCCCATAATTCCTAACCATAACCTGTGCTGGCTGGGGCTGATGGGAATTGAAGTCCAACAAAACATATGAAGGACCAAAGATTCCCCAGTCCTGCTGTTTAAAGTTCACTGCCATTGAGAGCTATTATTTGGAATTCTGACATTAAGGCAGGTGTGTGGAATTGGTAACCTTCCAGATGTTGGACAACCTCTGCACTGCACTTGTTTGCATCCCCCGCTTCCCAATTTCATATGAGAGAGTGGGGAGAGAGAGATCTTCTATTCCCCCTAATGGACATGTGCAAGTTGGGAGCAGGGCCTGCTGCCATGATGTATGGCCAGGATCCTGCCATGTGTTCTTGGTGTATGTACAGGCGGAGACCATTTCACACAGGCATGTTCTTGGCCACTGCGCACATCAGCAGAGAGTGTGCCCCATTCTGCCCCCATTCCACCGTCTTCTGGGTCTAAAAGGACGTGCACATCGGCGATCACGCATCAATTGGACCCACCCAAAATGGCCACCGCTTGTATATGCATCACCACACACTGGCTGGAGATGATAGGAGTTGTTGTCATCCAAATATCAAGAGGGCACCAGATCAGTAACAGCTAGTGTATAGCTTTAAATAAACCTGCACAAACGTTAGTTCCTCTTCTTCTTCAAGATCTGGATGGTGTCTCTCAGTGCAGGCCTTAGAACCAAGGCAGCATGCAGTGTACCGTAGTTAGCATTTCCTATGTTTAGAAACTTAAAAAGAAGTCTGTTGTTTAAGTTGCCAACTCTCTTCTTCGTTTCCCTCGACTGCCTCTCACCTTCCATTCTACATCATAGTTGTGGCACCTCTGCAGTTCTCCCAAGGCTCCGTCCCCAGTGCAACCAAACTGGTCATGCTCTGGGTTACTAATTGAGCTTACAATCCAAACTTGCTTTGTATTGAGCTGGGGGAGGGGAAGATTGAATTCGACTGGACTAGACTGGGCAGAGAAGGGATATCTCCAATTTCTCAGTTTCTCATTCTTCCATTCATCACATTTCCACATCAGTGGAATTCACACCAGCATTTTAGTGTGAATTTCCCATCATATATACATTTTTGCAAAGCGAGTTCCCATTTTGTATGCTATTTTGCATATTGTATGCTATTTCTAATAATTATCCATTTTTGTGCACACTTTCCCCCAATTTATGCATTTTTAATGCATATTGTTTGGCTGGAGAACTGCATTGCATATTTGGGTGAAGTGCAAAAATTGAATAATGGCAGTACTGGAAGTTGGTAAAGAGAGCCTGTGCTGGGTCTGGGAGTGAATAAGAAGTCAGTGTACTGTAGGCCCCAACAAAAGGTGTGGCAATAACAACACCAGATTCACCACAGAAACTTGGCCATGGTCTACTTCTTCACAGAAATCAGAAGGATGCAATACAGAAGTCTAGCCTTGAGATTAGGGTAACAAGGAACAACATTATTTGGATTATTTCTGAAACAAGAGGTGCCTTCGCTCTCACAAGACAGATACGGTCATGTTGTTTAGTCGTTTAGTCGTGTCCGACTCTTCGTGACCCCATGGACCAGAGCACGCCAGGCACTCCTGTCTTCCACTGCCTCTCGTAGTTTGGTCAGACTCATGTTTGTAGCTTCGAGAACACTGTCCAACCATCTCATCCTCTGTTGTCCCCTTCTCCTTGTGCCCTCAATCTTTCCCAGCATCAGGGTCTTTTCCAGGGAGTCTTCTATTCTCATGAGGTGGCCAAAGTATTGGAGCCTCAGCTTCACGATTTGTCCTTCCAGTGAGCACTCAGGGCTGATTTTCTTAAAAATGGATAGGTTTGATCTTCTTGCAGTGCATGGGACTCTCAAAAGCCTCCTCCAGCACCATAATTCAAAAGCATCAATTCTTCGGCGATCAGCCTTCTTTATGGTCCAGCTCTCACTTCCATACATCACTACTGGGAAAACCATGGCTTTAACTATACGGACCTTTGTTGGTAAGGTGATGTCTCAGTCATAGGCTCCATGGTTTAACCCACAGCGCCACCCGCATCCCAAGATAATCTGGTGTATCTAGGCCCAAGTTAATCAAGTTTCTTTACCTCCCCACTTTGCTTCCTGGCTCACTGAGGAGCCAGTGTATCATTTCAGAAAATTCAAATTAGGTTGTAACTACAAACTGAATAGAATTTCTTCCTCCCTACCATCCATTTAGCCCTACTGGCTTCTGCAGGCCTCCACAGAATTTCCCATACCATTTGTTAAATGTGCCAGCAGGCAGAGGTAATGCTGGTGGGGTTTCCACTGACAGTAGCCCATAGAAAGTTCCAAAATGGGGAGGAGATTATCTAGACGGGGATCATATGGATCCCAAGCCATTCCCACTGCCATGAATGGATGGCAACAATCCTGACCTGGGCCTAAACACTGGCATAGAGATTTACCCCCCACTTTCCACTCAGGCATGAGAGATGGGTCTGCTCCACTGCTCCACCATGTTACACTGCTGTCCAGCAAGGGTTTGGCTTGCCCCACCTGGATAGATTAACAGAGGTACTGACTTACAGGAACCATTTAATATTGTTGTTTTGCAGTAGGGCAAATGCCAGTCTAGATTAGTAGGAAGGCATGTCCCTTTAAGTTCCACCTCTGCCATTTCCCCAGCATGGAGATGAACTGATGAGAAAGGGAGTGCCTCCATATCTTCTCATAGAGCCAGTAAGCCTCATAGGAGCAAGGCTAATAAGACTTTGAGAGCCCCTTGGTATATTGCACTGCGTGACTTTCCAAAGCTGCGTCTTCAACAGCAGATTGCTCTCCAGACATTAGCAGGAGGTGATGTTTATTGCCATGCTGTGAAAAGCTTTATATGCTGACTTCAGGAGACCAGCCTGCTAGTAAAGGCACATGAGTAGGCTGGTTTTGATCTGGTCACTTTTGCAGCGCTGCCTGCACGTTCATTGACGTGAAGTTTTGGCAGAAGTTCTTGTCAAAGACAAAAACACATGCCTACGCAGGCGCGCACAAGTGCTAAAAGAGCAATTATAGGGAGGCAAGTTCATCACAAACACATGCAAATACACATTCTCGCACAATAACATCAACGGAAACCCCAACGTGCACTTTCCCATAGTGCAAATTCAAATATTAAATAGCAGCAGCAGCAACAACAAGAACAATGAAATAAAAAGAAGTGCTTGGCTCTAGGGGTGACCAGATATTCCATAAAAGACCTTCATTTCAGCGCTACACAACAGCTCTGTAAAATAAACTCTGCAGTTCTTCAATGGTCTTTTGTTTTGAAACGTTGCTCTGGCAGCCCTCCTGACATGGCTCCAAAGCTGTGGTAGGTTTATGAGTAGGATGGAAAAGGGTTGAGAGGGACGTGTGTTCCAGTATCTGTTTTACACATACTGAGCCAGATTTTCTCCCCCACCCACACTTTCTTTTTAAAAAGTCTACTGGACTCAGGACTGCTCATTAAGGATGGGCCTAATTAGGCTGCCCTGTGCGCTTCACAGGACTCCAGACCACGGCAGTTTGGCAATAACAGAAAACCTGTTATTTTACAACTCTGGAGCAGGGACAGCTTTGTGGTGTGCTTCCCGGAAGGAAGCAAATGATAAGAAACCTGGAGAAAATGGGACAGAGAGAACACTTTCCTTTTTAATTTGGCCCTTTCCAAAGTTTCTCAGCCTCAGCCTCAACACACACACACACACACACACACAGAGAGAGAGAGAGAGAGAGTGTACTGATGAAAGGACAGTGAAATTGTTTTCTCTGAGATTTTCAAAGGTTTCGTTTCTTTTAAATAAATTAAGAGCAGAAGCTTTCAGCACCAAACATGGATCTTGCAAAGCTCATGTTGTTCTCCCTCACAAAAAGGAAAAGCAATGGTTGTTAACAGATCGCGTTATGTTATGCCATTTTGTCATTTACACCACCTGCTCTTGAAGAAATATTCTGTTGGCAAGAAGGCCCCTTTAACCAGATTGTTAAACAGGCTGCGCGTTGTCTTGTAGGAAGGTGTTCCAAGTTTAATTTGATTAAACCAAAGCAAGACAATTTTAAATAATACCGGGAAGTAAAGCAAACAGAAACAAAAAGCATCGAGTTGTTGGTGGTGAGGAAATTTTTGGCATTGCAAGTTTGTGCTTAGGGAAGGGGAATAATTCCATTTGCTGTTACTTTTAAAGAGGTAGAAAGGGGCTCTAAGAAAAGCTTATCATATCATATATGCCTGTGTGGAATCTTGCCCACAGCTAGCTAGTTTGCAAGAACAGCACAGTCTAAACATGCACATAATAATAAATTGGTGGTGCCCAGCCTCTTTTGGCAAGTATGCTGCAAATCAACTCTAAAATATGACACAGGGCAACTATTGTGCTCCCTGCAGTACATTCACAACTCCCTCTCCGTTGGGTGTGGTTTTGCCTCTAGTCTGCCTTGTCTACACATGCAGTGGGATGAGGTAGTAAGCGTGCGGAGATGATAAGTGGACTGTACCCTTTCAGATAGCAGTGTGGAGGGTCAATTTTTTTAATGCACTTGTGAATTAAAATCTCCATGCAGTCAGAAAGCTAGCACAACATATAATATTCTACACTAGAACCACTCTCCCTGGTGTGTTAGCTCTCCATTTGTAATGAAGTTTGTTCTGTTTTGTTTTTAAACGTGGAGGAAGCACTACCTATTCTCTCCCTGTTCTCTTGCCTGAAATTAGGCCTTGGGCCACAGTATGTTTTTACTGTGATTTGCCCAAAACCACCCTGTGAGCTTCGTAGGCAAGAGTTTTGAATGCAGATTTTTCACTTCCAAAATCAGCACAGTACATTTATTCTGGCCGAATGCTGCATAAAATGAGAAGGGAGCTTAGCTGATTCTCAGGGACAGACTGGTCTCTTTGACATTGCTGGATTAAGCAGTAGGCTCAAGCCACAATCCTACACATTTACCTGGCAGTAAGTCATAATGAACTTAAGGGGTCCAGCCTCTGAGTAGATATGTATAGGATTGCACTTCCAGTCTCTGGTCCTGTCCACTGGAAATGACTATGTGCTGGATAGGATAGTCTAAACGACCACTAGGTGCTAACCACTACCTTGTACCAGTGAAAGTAAAGGGTCTTGTTTCCATAGACTCAGTGGTACCTGAGCATGAGACATGGAAACCCAGGGTGGTATCCAACCAAAGAGTTCCAATAGCACAAGGAGTTTTAGCTGTGCAAAAGAACTTCCTCAGTCTCTCCTCTCTCTGTGCACCTGGTGCGCTCCCCATAAATCTGCTCTGAAGGGTTGCAGGGAAATCCGGAACAATTTAGGGGGTGCTAGATGATGCATAGGGAGGAGGGAAGTTCCATTGTAGAGTTAAAACTCTTTGCACTAGTTGGACATCACCAACTGGCACTTTATCTACACCGGAATATGTGGATGATCATATTTTGATACTGAGATGGGTAACCTGTGGCTCTCCACATGCTATCAGACTCTTCCATCAGCCGTGACCAGCATGGTCAGAGATAATAGGAGTTGTCAGTGGAGGTGGGGCTACTGGGGCTCTGCTCTCCTGCTGAAAATGCCAAGCAGTTTAAAAAATCTTCCTCCTTCAGATCTCAAAACCGCACTCTTCCCTCCTCCCCCCCCCCCCATTTTATACTTCCTTGAATTTACAGAGGCATTTCTGTCTATCTCCTATGCTCTGGCTAGTGAGATTTCTGCACCATTCAGCCAATCCTAATCCAAAATGGCAAAGAGGTCACTCCCCTGTGTCTCTTAAACTGAAAAACCATGTGACTGATTGGACTGCCTGAATTTCAGCCCTACAAAGAGGGCTCCCACTCCAGCTGTTGTTAAGAGGGCTATCCAGCACAGCCAGGACAGCAGATATGAAAGGAGTCAGGACCGCTTCAAGAATAACCTCATATGATAGCCTTGGAGTATATCAAAATCATGCATTGGTTTGAACATGCCCAGAGCTATTTCCCTAAAGGCCAGCTTTTTTCACAGGTTTCCTACTTCGAAGAGCTTTTTCTGTTTAGTTTAGTGGTTTTTGTGTGACCTTGAGGGAGAGAGGGAGAGAAGTGTTTTGGATAATGAAACGTTAAATTGAGTTTTGGTTGGAGGAAAACTGTCTGCAACTAGAAGCAAGTTTCCTCACATTTCAAAAGTTTTTGTATGTTTATTTAGGTTTTTTTGCAACAGATGTGTAAACAATACATGAATTCAAAAGCTTATGTCATGTGGAATGGCTTAATTTCTAAATAAGAGGTATGGAGTCAATCTTGTCTGAGAATTATACTTGGGCCCTCTTACACAGAAGCTCTTCCACTGTCCACTGATGTGAAGAAAATAATTGGGGTTTTTTTGTGAGGTGTCAATGGTACTCTGCACATGTCTAATAGCACACTTTCTGTCCAAGTCCTATTGTGATGAAAGCAGCATGGTTAGAAACTGCAGTCCTACTAAGTCAAAATGTTATCACCCCCAACTGGGAGTTGTAGTCCACTGTTGTTTGAAGGACCTATCACTGTTTTAATGGCTAAAAACTGGATAATCATATTTGATGTAGTAATGTGGCCTGTGGGCATTGTGTTGTTTAGTCGTTTAGTCGTGTCCGACTCTTCGTGGCCCCATGGACCAGAGCACGCCAGGCACTCCTGTCTTCCACTGTCTCCCGCAGTTTGGTCAGACTCATGTTTGTAGCTTTGAGAACACTGTCCAACCATCTTGTCTTCTGTCGTCCCCTTCTCCTTGTGCCCTCAATCTTTCCCAACATCAGGGTCTTTTCCAGGGAGTCTTCTCTTCTCATGAGGTGGCCAAAGTATTGGAGCCTCAGCTTCACGATCTGTCCTTCCAGTGAGCACTCAGGGCTAATTTCCTTCAGAATGGATGCGTTTGATCTTCTTGCAGTCCATGGGGCTCTCAAGAGTCTCCTCCAGCACCATAATTCAAAAGCATCAATTCTTCGGCGATCAGCCTTCTTTATGGTCCAGCTCTCACTTCCATACATCACTACTGGGAAAACCATGGCTTTAACTATGCGGACCTTTATTGGCAAGGTGATGTCTCTGCTTTTTAAGATGCTGTCTAGGTTTGCCATCGCCTTTCTCCCAAGGAGCAGGCGTCTTTTAATTTCGTGACTGCTGTCACCATCTACAGTGATCATGGAGCCCAAGAAAGTAAAATCTCTCACTGCCTCCATTTATTCCCCTTCTATTTGCCAGGAGGTGATGGGCCCAGTGGCCATGATCTTCGTTTTTTTGATGTTGAGCTTCAGACCATATTTTGCGCTCTCCTCTTTCACCTTCATTAAAAGGTTATTTAATTCCTCCTCACTTTCTGCCATCAAGGTTGTGTCATCTGCATATCTGAGGTTGTTGATATTTCTTCCGGCAATCTTAATTCCGGTTTGGGATTCATCCAGCCCAGCCTTTCGAACGATGAATTCTGCATATAAGTTAAATAAGCAGGGAGACAATATACAGCCTTGCCGTACTCCTTTTCCAATTTTGAACCAATCAGTTGTTCGATATCCAGTTCTAACTGTAGCATCTTGTCCCACATAGAGATTTCTCAGGAGACAGATGAGGTGATCAGGCACTCCCATTTCTTTAAGAACTTGCCATAGTTTGCTGTGGTCGACACAGTCAAAGGCTTTTGCATAGTCAATGAAGCAAAAATAGATGTCTTTCTGGAACTCTCTAGCTTTCTCCATAATCCAGCGCATGTTTGCAATTTGGTCTCTGGTTCCTCTGCCTCTTCTAAATCCAGCTTGCACTTCTGGGAGTTCTCGGTCCATATACTGCTTGAGCCTTCCTTGTGGAATTTTAAGCATAACCTTGCTAGCGTGTGAAATGAGTGCAATTGTGCGGTAGTTGGAGCATTCTTTGGCACTGCCCTTCTTTGGGATTGGGATGTAGACTGATCTTCTCCAATCCTCTGGCCACTGCTGAGTTTTCCAAACTTGTTGGCATATTGAGTGTAGCACCTTAACAGCATCATCTTTTAAAATTTTAAGTAGTTCAGCTGGAATACCATCACTTCCACTGGCCTTGTTATTTGCAGTGCTTTCTAAGCCCATTTGACTTCACTCTCCAGGATGTCTGGCTCAAGGTCAGCAACCACACTACCTGGGGTGTACAAGCCATCCATATCTTTCTGGTATAATTCCTCTGTGTATTCTTGCCACCTCTTCTTGATGTCTTCTGCTTCTGTTAGGTCCTTACCACTTTTGTCCTTTATTATGGTAATCTTTGTATGAAATGTCCCTTTCATATCTCCAATTTTCTTGAACAGATCTCTGGTTCTTCCCATTCTGTTGTTTTCCTCTATTTCTTTGCATTGCTCGTTTAAGAAGGCCTTCTTGTCTCTCCTTGCTATTTTTTGGAAATCTGCATTCAATTTCCTGTATCTTTCACTATCTCCCTCACATTTTGCTTGCCTTCTCTCCTCCGCTATTTGTAAGGCCTCGTTGGACAGCCACTTTGCTTTCTTGCATTTCCTTTTCATTGGGATAGTTTTTGTTGATGCCTCCTGTATAATGTTGCGAGCCTCCATCCATAGTTCTTCAGGCACTCTGTCCACCAAATCTAAATCCTTAAACCTGTTCCTCACTTCCACTGTGTATTCATAAGGGATTTGACTTAGATTGTAACTTACCAGCCCAGTGGTTTTTCCTACTTTCTTCAGGTTAAGCTTGAATTTTGTTATAAGAAGCTGATGATCTGAGCCACAGTCTGCTCCAGGTCTTGTTTTTGCTGACTGTATAGAGCTTCTCCATCTTTGGCTGCAGAGAATATAATCAATCTGATTTCGATGCTGCCCATCTGGTGATGTCCATGTGTAGAGTCGTCTCTTGTGTTGTTGGAAAAGAGTGTTTGTGATGACCAGCTTGTTCTCTTGGCAGAACTCTATTAGCCTTTGCCCTGCTTCGTTTTGAACTCCAAGGCCAAACTTGCCAGTTGTTCCTTTTATCTCTTGACTCCCTACTTTAGCATTCCAATCCCCTATAATGAGACGAACATCCTTCTTTGGTGTCAATTCTATAAGGTGTTGTAAGTCTTCATAGAATTGGTCAGTTTCAGTTTCTTCAGCACCAGTGGTTGGTGCATAAACTTGGATTACTGTGATGTTAAAAGGTCTGCCTTGGATTCGTATCGAGATCATTCTATCATTTTTGAGATTGCATCCCAATACAGCTTTTGCCACTCTTTTGTTGACAATGAGGGCCACTCCATTTCTTTTACGGGATTCTTGCCCACAGTAGTAGATATGATGGTCATCCAAACTGAATTCGCCCATTCCCGTCCATTTTAGTTCACTGATGCCCAGGATGTCAATATTTATTCTTGCCATCTCATTTTTGACCACATCCAACTTACCAAGGTTCATGGTTCTTACATTCCAGGTTCCTATGCAATATTTTTCTTTACAGCATTGGACTTTCCTTTCACTTCCAGGCATATCCGCAACTGAGCGTCCTTTCGGCTTTGGCCCAGCCGCTTCATCAGCTCTGAATCTACTTATACTTGTCCTCCGCTCTTCCTCAGTAGCATGTTGGACGCCTTCCGACCTGAGGGGCTCATCTTCCAGCGTCATAACTTTTATATGCCTTTTGTCTTTGTCCATGGAGTTTTCTTGGCAGGGATACTGGAGTGGTTTGCCGGTTCCTGCTCCAGGTGGATCACGTTTGGTCAAAACTCTCCACTATGACCTGTCCATCTTGGGTGGCCCTGCACGGCATAGCTCATAGCTTCTCCGAGTTATTCAAGCCCCTTCGCCACGGCAAGGCAGTGATCCATGAAGGGGCTGTGGGCATTAGGAAGTGATTATCCTCCAGCTCAGAATGGTTTGTGCCTTTTACTTTGTATTGCAGCATGACCTACTTCAGGCATAGGCAAACTCGGCCCTCCAGATGTTTTGGGACTACAACTCCCATCATCCCTAGCTAACAGGACCAGTGGTCAGGGATGATGGGAGATGTAGTCCCAAAACATCTGGTGGGCCGAGTTTGCCTATGCCTGACCTACTTGCTTGAGAGCTCTCATCTTGCTTTAGCAGACTACAGCATTTATTTTCCCATCAGTGCTTGTAATGAACCTTGATTATTACTGTTCTGTATCTGTGGAAAACACTATACCTAGATCCTATCATTATCTTCTTTTATGTGGCCCAAACTCTCTACAGCACTTAGGTAGTGTAGGGGAAGCTGTTGCAGAGTAGATTCTTCATTTTATTCCAAGGAAGATAGACATGGCTGTAAGGTTTCCACAGGTTTCTTTTACTTAAAATGATCAGCCATTATAGTAGGATTGCATGATTTCAACCATACATGGCTGGTTGAAATTGTACAAGTTAAATCCAAGCAAGGTAGAGAACTTAAAAACTCTTTTTTTGCACCAGGTCGACCCGGCGCATAAAGAGCTTTAAAGCTCTCTGACTTGCTTGGAGGGAACGGCCTACTCCACATGTCAGTTCTGGGGTACTTGTATGAGATCTAATGGGGCCATCCAAGTTCCCACGAGATCTTGCATGAGCATCCTGAGCCTCCCAGAGCTTGTGCTGAGCAGGCCTTACCCAGCAAGCAAGGCAGAGAGCTTTAAAACTCTTTTTGCACCAGGTCTGCTTGGGTTGTCTGAACGAAAAAGCTTTTAAGCTCTCCGCCTTGCTTACTGAGGACACACACTGGTTCTGAAAGTACAAGGGGTTCTCTCCTACTCCCCTTCACCTGCTAGCCGCAAGGGCAGCTCCCAAGGTTTTTGTTATTGTTAGGAATGCTAGCAGTAAATCACATGGTGTAAGTTGGTGTTAACTATTAGCAAGAACATGATCTGCACAGACTTGAAGTGTCAGGTCTAATGAGCACAGTAATTCATCCCTGGGAGGTGTCGCCTCATGGACCAGTCACCAAGACTGAAAGTCCACAGATCCTCACAGCCGTCAAAGTTCCCTTCTTTCCAGCTCCCTTCTTTCCAAGCAATCAGAAACTCTGTCTGTAAAAACTTTTTAGAGTGGAGTTAAAATCAGTCTGGCGGGGATTCAGTTTGTGGGGGCTGATTGGAGAGGGAGAAGCAAGCTCTCCGAGATTCTTGCGTTGGTTCAGAACTGATGCAGCTTTGGGGAAAGCACTGCCCATGTGTGCTTGCTTGTTTGCTGCCTGCCCAATCTATACTACAAAAGACACTACAATTCTCCAGTGTTCACCCATCCACAAATAAGTTGACCCTGCAAAGTGGTCCTGGACTTCCTTCAGCTTGGGGAGCTTGCAGCAATATCCATGCATTGAGCCACACACACATAAGCACAATGTCAGAGGAGACAGACAAGCAGAAACAGGTAGTCTGGAATGTAATCTTCTATTGAGAGAAAAGCAATTTATGCCGGTTTCCAAATGTACTGGTTGGAACTGGTTAATGAAAATAAGCATAGTGCCAAGGGAAAATTTGCAAGATGGCTCAAAGCAGAGTCCGCTGAGAACATGGCAGCAGTTTGAAAAGAAACCCAAATCACTTCAAGTCCCTTGTGCTTTGTTTCCCGCACCTTGCCCATTCTGTGTACCATATCTGTGAAAGGACAAAAAATGCTATTTTTATGTTTGCTTGGCAAAGTATCCATTATAGTGGCAGCTAAAGTTAGTTTGCAAAGCCAGAATTTTCTCTCCCGGTGTTTGGAAACACAATAACGTCTGCCAACTTACTCTGAAGGAGTCTCTCTCTCTCTCTGCTTCAGAGAGCCAGTTGGCCCTGAAACATCTGGCAGATTTGACTGAATAATTGGACCGAGAAGAAGGCCACACAGTGCCAACAGCAACAGAATGCCCTGGGGCCAGAAAGAGAGCGAATGTCATTGAATGTGGGGGAGAAAAGAGAGAGAAGTCTCCTCAGAGAAACTTCTCATTTCTCTCTGCTGATTTTGAGTCACAAGTACAAAACAGAAAATGTATACAGGGTTCTTACAAACTACTTGATGTATACTGCTGGATGTGAGACCAGGCACAGATATTGTTGTTCTGAAGGCTTACTTAGAAAATAAAATGTAATTTACTGTACTGTAGGCCATGCAAGTGAAGTGCATGTCCAAATCCCTTTTTCTTTCTTTCTTTTGAGCTTGCAGCTAAATATGTGAAAAGGTTAAACACCTAATTAAATGTGGAAAACTAGTTTGACCACTGATCTGTAGGAAAAGTGATTTAAGCTGCAATCTTCAAACCACTTTAGTTTAAATAGTCCCAAAGAGGTCACTGGAGTTAAGTAGTTTGATGACCACAGTCTTAGCAACATAAGTGAAAGTATTAATGGAGCAACTGTCAGAACTACAAAACCACCCACACTCAAATTTGCCATGCTTGTATGATGTGGTTGGTAGCAGGGTAACCAAATGCCAGAGAGGATGGGGCCCCTTAAATCATTAATGGTTGTGTGGTAGGGAGAATTTTGACAAGTGCAGCTTGTCATGCAGGGATGAGAAAAGCACCACCTCTTGAAATTAAAAATTGAGGGTGGTCAAATGCAAAGCACCTCTGTCTGATAAGCAGCAGCACATCTGCAGATCACTGGGAGCACTTCCAGCAACCTATTTATTGATCATTCATCCCACTTTCTTTCCACAAGTTTGCAGGGAGGTTAGATGATGCCAGCTATTTATTGTGGTGACGTTATATAACATCACATAAAGCCAGTGTTATTTCACACTTTCCAGTGCATTTCCATCACTTTCCTTATGGCTAAAAGTCCAGGTTTGTTGCTCAAGAGCAAAGATGGGCGAATCCGTCAATTTCAATTTCTCTTAAATTCAGCTTTCCACATTTCCACATCGTTTTGTGACTTTTTCAGACTCCACATGAAAATACATCAGCGTTTGATGGAACTCTCTCCCAATACATATATTTTTGCAAGCAATTTTCTCTGATGTGTTTTGTATGATACATTTTAATGCGCATTTTACCTAGCATATGCATTTTTGTACACATTACTTGGTTGGAGAACTGCACTGCAGAATTCAGAGACGTGCCGCTTTCAAAGGATAACTGTGCTACAGATTGCATATTGTTTTAGCAAGTATGAATTAGGTAGGCCCACCGTTAAATGTGATCTGAATCAAATCTCTTCCCCAACCCTACCCAAGAGTTCCAAATCAGCTTGAAATTGTGCAATCTGAATTTGCTGGTATGTGATTGAATCCTGCCTGAAAATAGAGACAGTCTGGAAGTTCCCTGGGACTCTTGAGTTTGGTTCTGGGTCAGGAATGTAGTCATTTGTAGTTGGGAATGGTACTGGAGAGGGGATTCCAATGGAATTGTGTAAAAAGGCTGAAGGAGATGGGGCACTGGCAACCATCTAATATTGTTGTGGTATTACCTTTATGTGGTGGTGCAGAAGGGAAAACAGTAGTATCCTGGGTGGAGCAGTAGCTTTGATTTGAACCACACTGGGAACTGTATAAAAAATAAAGCCAACTCTGTAAAATGAAAATGCATTTTCAGGTCTTGGAATCTGCTTGAAGTCTTCCTGAGCTTTGGTTTCTCTTCAGTCCCTTTGCCCATATTATTTAGTGGTGGATTTTGAAAGGACACTCTGAGGTTTAACTCCCCAGTAGATTCAGTGAAAGCTACAGGAAGATGGTCCATTTGAAGCTTTCACCTGAAATTGATGGGTCACCAACTTGGATGCCTTTAAAAGAGGATTAGACAAATTCCTTGAGGGTAATGCCATCAGTGGATACTGGCCATGAAGGGTATCATTGGGAGCTGTTTGAAACCGCAATATTAGAAGCTCACCTTGAAGGTATACAATGCATGAAGAAAGGTACCACCAGGGCCAAGAGGAACCCTGCATGCTTAAGAAGCAGAGTTAAAGATGCTATTAAAGGTGAGAAACTGAAGTCTTGTCCAAACATGGAAAACAAATACCACACTGGGAATCATTAGGAAACAGATTGAAAATGAAACTGACAATATCAGAATGCCATTGCACAAGTCTATGGTGCAACCACTCTTAGAAAACTGTGTACAGGCAACACACAATTTTCACAGGAGTTGTGTTCTGGGTCATCACTTGCGATGGTGGAGTGCGCGCTATACCCTATTATGCCTCCACTTCCATTCCACCCCTTTTTCTGGCCACTTCCAGGTTACTGCAAGGTGTGCATACACAGTCAAGTGTCAATTGGACATGCTTGAATCAGTTGCTGCCTTTAAAGATCTGGTCACCTCACCATATATAAACCAGAAGGAATGTCCATTCTTTTGTAGCCACTAGTATATAGTCCACACTATACTCTAAAAAGCCTGGACTGTTATGTAGTGAAGTTTCACCCTGGGCCAGCAGGGGGATACTGTATATAGTTTTCACTCAGGTCTGTAGATAGTTTTCACTCAGGTCCACGTCAGTTATTTTAGGCGGGAAACTCTGGGCTGTTGTTGCTACAATGTTGACAGCCGACTGCCTATAAAAGCAGGCCGGCTGAGCTGCTTGCAGTCAGTTCTATTCCAGCTTACAAAATAAAGAGCTACTTGGAGAAATCGCTGTGCCGTCTGTTATGTCAACCCACAACTTAACACTGGCGACGAGGATGGGATCGATGGACATCAGAGCACAGCCAGATGCGGCCAGCATCTGAACTGAGCTGAATCACTGAGCTGAATCACAGAGCGAAATCACTGAGCGAAATCACTGGACAGAACCAATTCAGAGCTGACTGTTCTGGCTAAGAGCACTGTGTTCCATCCATCGCCCTTCACGCCAGCATCGGAATCATGGCTTCACTTGTGCCTCTACCGCCGTTTGCGCCAGCCTCTGAATCATGGGACTCCTACCTCGCTCAGTTCGACTGCTACCTCCAAGCCAACAAGCTGACAGCAGTATCAAAGGATCGGAAGCGGGGCCTATTCCTCAGCCTCTGTGGGCCTGAGGTGTTTGAGACGGCCCGAGCATTGGTTGCGCCTGAAGCAGTCCAGGCAACACCATGGGACACGATCCAAGAGAAGCTCCGCAACCACTACGCACCAAAGCCGCTACTCTAAAAAGCCTGGACAAAGACCAGAATAGCCAGATCAAAACTTTTATGTGTACAAATTTTAGTATGGTTTGGTAGAAAGAAGTGAGGAAAGGAGGAAGAGGAAACAGAAAGCATAGGTGCCAGATCTCTAAGTTTTATGGGATGGGAGGTGGGGTTGAACTTTTCTGAGTTTAGTAAAAATCCATTTTAGCCTCTTACAAATATAAATATCATATCAGTATTGATTTTCAGTAGTAGCCTCTCATATGCCTTTTTCATGTCTTGACCTGTCTAAATAAATAGTGTTATTTTAAGCAGGAGCAGTCGGGCATTTGCTGGATATCCTCCTTCCTCTGCCCCCCCTTCAATTCATGCTGCTTCAGTTTCCCCTCCCATACTACTTTACTTTATACAGTGGGATTAATCCATCAAGTCAAATGGGGGGGGGGGGTAAAGGAGGGTAATGATAGTGCACTCCAGTGAGCATTGGAGAGGCCCCCATTCATGGGTCAACAAAACCAGGGAAGAAGCTTGGACTTAATCAGCTAAGGAGTGCTCTGGCATGGCAGACAATTAACATCAAAGACTCGGGGAAAGGGTGAAAAGTGAAAGAAAAGCTTGGAAATCCAATTCCTTTTTATTTTTTAAAAATGGGAGGGAGCCTAAGAAAAAAGTAAACAGATGGGTGATTGGTTAGTAGAGATTACCTTGTAGGCTTGTAAAGGGCAAAATATAAAGATCAAAACTATGGTAGGTAAGAAGGTAGGAATTTGGAGTGATCACCTGCCCATTTTGAAATACATGCATGATCAGGTTGCTTTCCCCCTATCCAAGCTGCTATGATGATATTATTATTTATTATTATTATTTTAAATGGTTCTGTGCAATCTACATATATTTGAATTAATTACAGTATGTAAATAGCAATCACTCCTTATCCCTCAGCAGCAATGACAACTGTTGACATTTTTTTAAAATAAAATATTTCACTTCATCTGCATTTGACACCTGATATATGTGTTTTTAGGATGCATCCTAGTCTTTGGATTGTAAACTGTTTTAACTGATTTTAAATGGTATTTTTCTATTGCTGTAACCTATCCTGGGGCCTTCTAGTGAAGGATAGGTAAGGGTGGGTAAGATATCTAAATAATGATCATAATCATAACAGAGCTATCCAGTGCTATTTTTGTAGAAAAAGAGGTACTGGAACTCACCATGAATGCCCCTCATTATTCTCTTATAATGACAATGGCGCCCAACTGAGAGGTGCTGGAACTGAGTTCCGGCGAGTTCCGGCTGAAAAAAGCCCTGGAACTACCGGTACCTGTGTTAAAACCACCCTCCCTATTAAGATAATCTTCTCTCATTAAGAAAAATAGTCTCTTCTCCAAGTCCTCCAAATCATAGAAGTTACCGTAAGTCAATAGTGGCTCAGGATTGGACCTTTTCTATTGGTAACACTCTGCTTATGTCACACTCTCCCCAAGAAGGCAAAACTACTATTTTTTTTAAATCATTATTTGTACTGATCTTTTTGATCTTTCTGCCTTTTCTAGGGTGGGTCTTTTGCACAGTTTTTGTAAGACTGATGTTGTTCTGCCGCTCTTTTAATAACTTAAATTTTATTATTTTATTATTTTCTGTTTTTAATTTTTTTATTGGAGTTTTATTTACAACATAACACAACCCCCCACCCCAATACACATTAAATGTGAACATAACATACAGTGAACATAACATACAACAATACAAACAACCAAATACAAACAACCTTTATCCTGTATCTGGCCTCCCTCTTATAAACTGAGTCCTTTATGAATAATTATTAAGATTTTTCTAATTATAACTTAAATATCCACAAAGTCTCCTGCAGACATTAATCGAAACAAGTCCAGGTATGAATTTTAGGGCACTGTTTTGTGAAGTATTCTCTCCATTTTCCCCGTGCTTTTTGAAACTCTTGTCAAGTTTGATCTCTAATTGCCTCTGTTAATCTAGCCAGTTCAATATACTCTAACAGTTTGTGTTGCCATTCCTTTTTTGTTGGCACAGTTTCTTTTTTTCCAGTTTTTAGCAATTGGGATCCTTGCCGCTCCTGTGGCATAGAGAAATATTTTCTGATCTTCTCTTGCTATGCCTGTGCCTGTATGGCATAGGCAAATTTTATCATTTTCAATCATGTCTGATGTTCTGAATGTCTTTTTATTTGGACCGAAGAGCTAAGTCGAAAATGTTTTAGGAAAATAAATAAATACAGGGTTGCATTCTAATTTGATTAGGGAAACTGGTATTTGGATAAAGTGTGAGTTTTTGAAGGAACAAGTTATGCAGGAAAGACGTCTTACTGGAAATGGTGGAATTTCTATGTACCCCAGCTTTAAGCCCTTTCCTGTATGGTTTTTCATTTTCATTTCTTTAAAACTAGCACAGTACACAGGCAGCACACTGCATGGCCATATATCTGGGTAGACACTCAGTTACTGCTTAAAACCTATCTTAGTCTAAAGGGAGGTGGTTAAATTTTATTACTTAAATTTACAGTGCAACAAAAAGGCTCACATTAATCCTGATATATGTGAACAGATCTCTGGATTCCAGTGGTTGCCTCCATCTTCTGCTGTTGTCCACTGCTGCTGGTTCGAAATGCTTTCTTCTGGATTTTATTTAAACAGCATAGCCTTTTTGGATAGTTGGGATTGGTGAGGTCACCTGTTTGTTCCTGCTAAGTTTCATCAGATAGTACAAATTTGCATTGTAGTCAGCAGTCCTGTACATACTTCCCAAATCTGAGAGTAAGCCCAGTTGAATTCAGTGGGCCTTGCTTCTGAGTGGACATGCATTGTAAGTTATCCAAACTTAACATATGTGGATATGCAGGTTTTAGGGAGAGGGGACTGAACTATTTCCCCTTTTCTTGGTCCATTTAATGTTTTTTGGGGTCCGTTTCTAGGAATGAAGTTTTTGTTCCCTAATTTGTTTGGATGGTAGTGAGAGGTACTACCTGCACAGAAAGTGACAAACTGAAAAAGCCCAGTTTTGTTTTATTTGGGTGGGGAGTGCCCAGGGTGGGGGGAGGTGCTATGGAGCAGGACAGGATTTCATGAATCTTTACAAGGAGTCTTTTATCCCTTAACTGGCCTCACATAATTTCTGGGCTCTTTTATATACCTCTGGAGCACCACTAAGAAACATTACACTGCCAGTGTAATTTACAGCCTTCTGAGCTACAAGGGAACTGAACTGAAACATATTTGCAGGGGAGTTTGCAGCTGCCATTTCCCCATTTTTAGCTTCACACTGTTCTCTCTTCTAGCGTAAATTACGTTTTTGTTCTAATTTGAGTGGTTAGGGGTTTGATGGCTCATCAGTTCCTTCATTTAATATATTTATATACTGCTTAATACGTAGGACAGTTTCTAAGCAGTTTACAAATAACTAATACTATATTGTAGCAATTAGACAGAGAAACCATCAGTGTGTTGAATGTTGAACAAAGCTACAACACAATGCAACAAAGCAATAAAACACCCCCAGATGAAAACATAGCAATGTAGTTTGGATGTGCTGGAGCTGATGGGAGTTGTAGTCCAGCGAACATTAGGAGGGTACGAGGCTGTCTACCCTGGATTACAGCATGCAGTCAGAGCCAGTTTGACATTTTACTACGCGAAGTAGGCTATTCTGCTGCCAGTCTCCCACCTTCCCCTCTCTTTTGTTCTGTGTAAGCTCACATCAGATTTCCACAATAAACACATGAACCAGTGTAACTTCATGGCTAAAGGGGTAATTTTATTTTGCAAAAATGGAAGGGAGCAAATTATAAAGCATTCTCTGTTACACAGCGCTGTACAGCTAGTAGAATGTGTGTGTGATCTGTTTTTTGTTTTAAAGAGAGAAACCATTGCCCGCAACTAAAGTAGATGACTTTTCCACAAGTCTTTTGTTATTGAAAGTGGGGTACAATAAATCAAGGGGACTTACTGTCAAGAAACCTGGAGTAATCTTACGCAAACACCACAGTCAAATCCCCAGGAGTCAAAAATGAAGAGGAGGAGGAAGGATATCTCAGAGGTAAAATAAATTATGTGAAGGAAGCCTTAGTGCAGATGTTCCTCAGTTCAAACCCCGTAAGAACAACATAACTGAGTGATCACTCTGAAAGCAGAAAGGCTGCAGCCTGCATAGTCCTGTTTGGCTCAGAACATTCCCCGCCCTGTAGTTCCATCCCTCCCCTGCACGCACAAAACTCAGAAGAATTTAAGCATTGCAAACCTATTTAACTTTTATTACGCCAGCAAATTCTAAATTCTTTTTTAAAAATTACCTTCTGAGGCTTTTGGTAGATCATCAATCTTTACTTCCATTTAAAATGAGGATAGTGCTACAGAGTCAGTACTTGGACATCAGTGCCCCAAACAGATACACAAGCACACATGGCAATAATTAAGCTGCTTCCCCATGTTGCAGTTCGACATCTCTGGTGGTATGTGTGTGAGAGTATGTGCCAAGCCAAGTGTACAAGGCCATTCCTTGGACTTTCTCCACCTCATTGCCATCTTGAGATCCAAGTATATCTTCAGACTTCAGCGCTTTCCCCACTATCAAACACCTTGAGCCGTATGATAATCAGAAGAGGCCTGGTTGGCAGTGAGCCATGACAGGGCCTTCTTGGTAGTGGTTTCCCATGTGTAACGCCCTCCCTAGTGAGAGGTGTCAGTCTTCCTCATTAACTTTTAGGAGATTTTAGTAATAATTATAATAGTAATAATAGTCCTGGCAGGTGCCAGTTGAACAGAAAATACCCATTCTTGCATATCCACCCATCTGTAGTATCTGTAGGGCTTCTGTGAAATAAGGAGGAGGTATTGGCATGTTCAGGGGAACCCTAAAGATTTCAGAAATAGTTTACAAAATCTTTAGGTGGGGAGCCCTAAGTGTGTAAAAAGCCACAAAATAGCCCAATGAAGACTGAGAATGCTTAGTGGCCACAGATGCTGAATACTTGTTGTGGGAGACAGATGGAAATACTAGGTGGACTAGAACAGAATCATAAAATCACAGAATCATAGAATTGTAGAGTTGGAAGGCACCCCGAGGGTCATCTAGTCAACATCTTGCAATGCAGGAATCACAACTAACGCATCTATGACACATGGCCATCCAACCTCTGCTTTTAAAAACCTCCTGAGGGACACTGTTCCACTCCCAAACAGTGCTTACTGTCAGAAAGTTCTTTATGTTTAGTTGGAATCTCCAGTGGCGTAGCGTGGGTTGTCAGCACCCGGGGCAAGGCAAGTAATTTGCGCCCCCTAACCCATGGATTTGCGCCCCCTAACCCTAACCCCCAGATGTTGCGCCCGGTGCGGCCAGCCCCCCCTGCACCCCCCTCGCTATGCCACTGGGAATCTCCTTTCTTGAAACTTGAATCTATTGGTACAGGTCCTAGCCCCCAGAGCAGGAGAAAACAAGCTTACTCCATCTTCCATGTGACAGCCCTTTACATATTTGTAGGTGGCTGTCAAATCTCCTCTCCGTCTTCTCTTTTCCAGGCTAATCATACTCAGCTCCTTCAACTGTTCATCACAAGGCTTGGTTTCCAGACCCTTGATCATCTTGGTTGCCCTCCTCTGCACATGTTCCAGCTTGTCAATTTCCTCCTCCTTCACACTACACATTTAAAGCACTTCTGCCTATCCTTGGCTGCTGCTTTTCTATTCCTTGGCCCTGTCTGAATCTTAAAGTCTGTGGTGTTTTTGTCTGTCTTTACGTCTCCCTCTTCTCACTGGCCAGGATCAGATTTCATTCAGTAAATGAATCATAGTCTGGTGGAAACTCCCTATGAGCTCTGCCAACAATTGCAAAGTTGATGAAAGAACTATTTTTCAGCCAGAGTTTTGAGGAGTTTCTATTGGCCCAGTCCACTCTAGGCAAAGGCTGTCTCTTGAGCTGAGACCTATGGCTTCACAGTTTGCAGAGAAGTATGTTTAAATTTCCAAAAGCGATCCAGTTGTGGTTTAGGCAGTGCAGGTTGCTAGCATTTACTAAGGAGAATGACACCTGCCAATGTATCTAATATCGTCACCAGGAGCTTTGTATCTCCTGGTTGTTATTCCAGGTAGTCACACCTTTGATATTTCTAAAAATGCTGCATTTGTTTCTCTGTTTTGTTCCACAGCATCTGATATAAAGGTCCATACTGCCTCTGATTCTGGAGATAGCGCATAGCCATCCTGGCTAGTATTTTATTTTGTCAGCCCTTTGTCCTCCAACATTCAGTTTCGTTCAATGACCCTGGCATCTAGTATTGCATGACAGGGTGAATAATCTAGTCACTTGGTTCACTTCAGTCATGCCCCTCATCTTACCGTTTCTTTAAACTAAAAACGCCCAAATGTAACCTCTTCTCATAGGAAACATCCAATCATTGGATTTGCACAACTTCTAGTGTTAGGTGAGAGAGAAAAACTTCCTCCTATCCACTTTCTTCACAGCATGCATAATTTTATACTCCTCATTCGTTTACTCACCATTTCTCTGAACTATATTAAAAAACCCAAACCTTGTCACCTTTCCTCATTTGGGAGACGCTCCATCCGTCTGCCCATTTCGGAATTTTTTTTTTACCATATCCTTTTTGAGGTGAGATGAACAGAACTATACAGAGAATTCCAAGTGTGCTTGTACCATAGATTTGAATAATTGTAATATAATATTAGCAGGTTTATTTTCAGTCCCTTTTCTAATGATTCCTAGTGTGGCATTTGTATTTTTTAAAAAAATCTTACTTAAGGTATCTGCTATGGCCCCAAGGTGTTGCTCCTGGGAAGTCACTGCCAGTTTAGACCCAATGAGGCCTCAAAATGCATTACTTTACACTTGCTTTCATTGAACTGCCCTTGCCATTTTATTGCCCATTCACCTAGTGTGAAAAGATCCTTTCATGGCTCTTCACAACCACTTTTTGATTTAGCTTACTGAACAATTTGGTTTCATCAGCAACTTGACTACCTGCCTGCTCACCCTTAATTCTGTTGTTGTTGTTGTTGTTGTTGTTGTTGTTGTAAATCGCTGTGTGATCTTTAGATGAAGGGCAGTACTGTATATAAATTTAATAAATAACAACTCTAGATAATTTATGATCTATATAAAAAGCACAGGTCCCAACATCAATCCCCAGGGAGCTCCACTTTGACATCCCTCTATTGGGAGGTAAAGGTAAAGGTACCCCTGCCCGTACGGGCCAGTCTTGACAGACTCTGGGGTTGTGCGCCCATCTCACTCAAGAGGCCAGGGGCCAGCGCTGTCCGGAGACACTTCCGGGTCACGTGGCCAGCGTGACAAGCTGCATCTGGCGAGCCAGAGCTGCACACGGAAACGCCGTTTACCTTCCCGCTGGTAAGCGGTCCCTATTTATCTACTTGCACCCGGAGGTGCTTTCGAACTGCTAGGTTGGCAGGCGCTGGGACCGAGCAGCGGGAGCGCACCCCGCCGCAGGGATTCGAACCGCCGACCTTTCAATCGGCAAGTCCTAGGCGCTGAGGCTTTAACCCACAGCGCCACCTGCGTCTATTGGGAGACTTGTCCATTTATTCATACTCTCTACTTCCTATTCCTTACCTAGTTACCTCCATGACTACTAGTCTGACACTCCAGCCACTATGCCACGCTGGCTCTCTACAGTACGAAGGCTAACAATTTCTGCAAGTTAAGTAATTGTTGCATGCAAAAAGGAGGGAAAAGTAGTCCTAAACATTAAGATGTTTTCTGTGGCCGTCTTCTGGAAAGGCAACCGTAGCACCAGAAAACAGAGGAGTGGAAGGGGACCTCATTTTCAACAGTGAGGTTTATGGGACCCTGCTAGATCTTTTTGGTCATTGTGAGGCCTTGCAAGATTGGGTAGGAATGTATGAAGAAAACAGCACCTCTGGCATGCAACAACGTTTCCTTCCTCCATTCCACGTAAAATTTCCTTTGCATTGCTGTGCATCTGCAGCACACACAACCTGCCACAGTCCCATCAACAAGTTTCTAGCATTCTACGCGCAGAGACAGCAAGAGAAAATTAGTTGTCTCCCATAATTCAGGGAACCGTTTGTTTATTATTTGCCCTTGTATTTATAGCCCTGCCCTTTACCAAATGGCCCTAGGGCAAGTTGCAAAAATGTAACAAGTAAAAACAAATAAATTTTACATTGAAACGATAAAATAAAACCACAAAGCAACTTAATGACAGAATAACAGAAAAGCAATGCAGTGCTGTGCAGAAGGAAGGAAGACATCCGTTCAACTAAAGATCTGGATAGAGCGCTTAGAAAACCACCTTTATGGAACAAATGGGCTTACATTATGGGGTGGAGGTAGGGAAACAACACAACAAAATATTGGGTCATTTGACCTCAATGGGCAGTTTTACTTGAGTAGGATTTGTTTCCATTTCCAAACATGATCATTTAGGAAGGAATAATGTGCTTGACTGGGGATCCTTCCTTCATGTACAGGTGAAAGAACATGCAGTGTTATCATAGTCTAGGCCAGTGTTTCCCAACCTTGTGCCTCCAGATGTTTTTGGCCTACAACTCCCATCATCCCTAGCTAGCAAGACCAGTGGTCAGGGATGATGGGAGTTGTAGGCCAAAAACATCTGGAGGCACAAGGTTGGGAAACACTGGTCTAGGCCAGGGGAAAGCTCATGGATCTTGGCCCTTTCCATGAGCTTGAAGGTGGTGTACAATGTGGTACAGTGGTACCTCGGGTTAAGTACTTAATTCGTTCCGGAGGTCCATACTTAACCTGAAACTGTTCTTAACCTGAATCACCACTTTAGCTAATGGAGCCTCCTGCTGCTGCTGCGCCACCGGAGCACAATTTCTGTTCTCATCCTAAAGCAAAGTTCTTAACCTGAAGCACTATTTCTGGGTTAGCAGAGTCTGTAACCTGAAGCGTATGTGACCTGAAGCGTATGTAACCTGAGGTACCACTGTACTTTAGAGGTGGAGAACGTGTGGCAACTGATATCCATGAGCCCTCAAGCACCTGGATCTTGCCTAGTTACTACACAAAACTCCACTGTATGATCCAGACATCTATCTGGATTAAGAAAGATATTGCCCAGACTCAAGTAAACATTATGGTATATTAAATAAGATGTTTGTGGGTTGCCTTACTTTATGTAGGAAATATTCTTCTCCAGTGCATATTATATATTATTGTTGGTTTATTAATCACCTTCTAAACTAACGTCTCAAGGTGATGCACTCTACAGTTAATTAAAAACACTTAACAACACCCAACGAGGAATTACATTTAAAACAAAACTAAAACCCCACAAAGGAGACACTTGGAGTGAAGTCCTATTTATCCAGCTGGGGAAACCTGTATGTCTTGGTTGAAAAAGTGTATCAGTGTACATTTACTAGTGTACCTGCATCACTTATCACTCTCTCTTCCTGTTTTCCCCCTTCCTAATCTAGCACATTTTCCGTCTTTCCCTTGTGCCTGTGTGTCTCCTCTGTTGCTTCTCTGCCTTGTCTGACTGTATTTCCTGCCTTGCAATGATTCAGAATTCCATCCAGCTAACTTGGCTTTCCTTTCTGCTGCCGTGTATGCAAAATGGAACGATGAATGCAAGTGTTTGATTAAAGAAAGAAAAAAGAGAAAGAGAAAGAAAATGCTTTAGGCCCAGGTTTGCTGCTTCCACCCCCCCCCCTAAAAAGGCCTCTTTTTTTTTTTAGCTTGGCTCCAAGAAAATTATCTCCAGTAGTTCAAGCCAGCAGAGGCCCTGCATGGGCCCAGTGTTCATAAAGCCCAGGTGTGTTATAGCTCTGCATGGCTGTCAGCCTTAGAACATGAGCCTCCCTTAGAGCAATGTACTCCCTGCCAAGTGATCGGAAAGAACCTTGGAGGGCCAGCCAGGGCAGGTGTCGGATTTCTGCCTGCAGAAAGGAATGAAGTTGTGCCGTCTGAAATCCCACAACTTGGGAGAGCCACAAACCTTATCAGGATTCAGATTCTGGCTGCGATAGTTTTCCTTTATTGAACTTTTTCTCTCTCCCCCCACCCTTTCTTCCCCCCTCTCATCTGTTTTCTTTGACACTGGTCCCAGGACCACTGCCAAATCTCTGATCCATTAGTTAGGTGCCTTGCTGACTGAAGCACAAATCAGGATGGATCCAAACGCAATTAGCAGCTGCTAGCACCTCATCTGGAAGGCATTAGCTTGGATTAGGGGCGAGGGGAGAGAAAAGAGGGAGCACTGGAGATGCCAAACTGAATAAATGCTAGCTTATTTTGATCATATTTTGAAACACTCTCCTTGCAGCCAGTGACGCACATAGAGGTGGCAATGTAAGCAGGCAGGGATGGAAACGTGCAGGGTAGGATAGAACGGTTGTGCCAACTTGCCAGCTCCTTTTAGACGCTTTAGAACCCGCATGCTCTTTTGAATGATGATTACGAAGTAAGATGGTGCTGATGATGAGGCGATATGAAAGCCACAGTTGTGAAGGGCAATTTTGGAGCAGCAAATTTTAGCCCCATTTTGTCCCAAAATGTCAACCTTGAGCCCTAATGTCGGCAGCTCCAGCCTCCTGTGGCGAAAGGAACAAGAGAAATGTCTCCAAGGCAACATGCAGGGAAACTTGACACATTATTCTCACAGATAAAAGAGAAGGAATTGGTCCCGGAGCTTGTCATCCAAAGCCAATTCACATCACCACCACCACTTAAATTTCTTAAACCAAGGGAGACCCTGTATCCTTCCAGAAACTGTTGTACTCCAACTCACATCAGCCTGACTCAGCATGGCCAATAGGGATGAAGGGAGTTGTAGGCCAACATCAGAAGTAATAATAATAATTTATTATTTGTACCCCGCCCATCTGGCTGGGTTTCCCCAGCCACTCTGGGCAGCTTCCATAAAAACCAGAAATACACTAAAATATCACAGATTAAAAACTTCCCTGAACAGGGCTGCCTTAAGATGTCTTCTGAATGTCAGGTAGTTATTTATCGCTTTGACATCTGATGGGAGGGCGTTCCACAGGGCGGGTGCCACTACCGAGAAGGCCCTCTGCCTGGTTCCCTGTAGCTTTGCTTCTTGTAATGAGGGAACCGCAAGAAGGCCCTCGGCGCTGGACCTCAGCGTCCGGGCAGAACGATGGGGGTGGAGACGCTCCTTCAGGTATACTGGGCCGAGGCCGTTTAGGGCTTTAAAGGTCAACACCAGCACTTTGAATTGTGCTCGGAAACGTACTGGGAGCCAATGTAGGTCTTTCAAGACCGGTGTTATGTGGTCTCGGCGGCCACCCCCAGTCACCAGTCTAGCTGCCGCATTCTGGATTAGTTGTAGTTTCCGAGTCACCTTCAAAGGTAGCCCCATGTAGAGCACATTGCAGTAGTCCAAGTGGGAGATAACTAGAGCATGCACCACTCTGGCGAGACAGTCCGCGGGCAGGTAGGATCTCAGCCTGCGTACCAGGTGGAGTTGGTAGACAGCTGCCCTGGATACAGAATTGACCTGCGCCTCCATGGACAGCTGTGAGTCCAGGCTGCGCACCTGGTCCTTCAGGGGCACAGTTACCCTATTCAGGACCAGGGAGTCCTCCACACCAGCCCGCCCCCTGTCCCCCAAAAACAGTACTTCTGTCTTGTCAGGATTCAACCTCAATCCATTAGCCGCTATCCATCCTCCAACCGCCTCCAGGCACTCACACAGAACCTTCACCGCCTTCACTGGTTCTGATTTGAAAGAGAGGTAGAGCTGGGTATCATCTGCATATTGATGGACACCCAGTCCAAACCCCCTGATGATCTCTCCCAGCGGCTTCATATAGATGTTAAAAAGCATGGGGGAGAGGACGGAACCCTGAGGCACCCCACAAGTGAGGGCCCAGGGGTCTGAACACTCATCCCCCAGCACCACTTTCTGAACACAGCCCAGGAGGAAGGAGCGAAACCACTGTATGACAGTGCCCCCAGCTCCCAGCCCCTCTAGACAGTCCAGAAGGATGTTATGGTCGATTGTATCAAAGGCCGCTGAGAGATCCAGCAGAACTAGGAAACAACTCTCACCTTTGTCTCTAGCTCGCCGGAGATCATCAACCAGCGCGACCAAGGCAGTTTCAGTCCCATGATGAGGCCTGAATCCCGATTGGAAGGGATCCAAATGGTCCGCATCCTCCAGGCGTGCCTGAAGTTGTTCAGCAACCACGCACTCAATCACCTTGCCCAAGAATGGAAGATTTGAGACTGGGCGATAGTTGGCCATACTGGCCGGATCTAAAGATGGTTTTTTAAGAAGTGGTTTAATGACCGCCTCTTTCAGCGGATCTGGGAATGTTCCCTCACAGAGGGAAGCGTTCACCACCCCGCAGAGCCCATCGCCCAGCCCTTCCCGGCTTGCTTTTATTAGCCAGGATGGGCAAGGATCCAGGAGACAGGTGGTTGGTTTCACGCGTTCAAGCAGCCTGTCCACATCCTCGGGGGTAATGGATTGAAATCGATTCCATGCAACTTGACCAGACAGAGCTCTAGCACTCTCCCGCCCCAGCCCTGCTCCCACGGTGGTGTCTAGCTCCTTCCGAATATGAGTGATTTTATCTGCAAAAAACTTTGCAAAATCGTTGCAAGAGATCTTGGGGTCTTTACAAAGCCCCGGTGGTAAAGGTGGTTCTGTTAAATTATGAACCACCTGAAAAAGTCTCCTGCTACTATTTTCTGCAGATGCAATAGAGGCGGTGAAGAAATTCTTCTTCGCCGTCGCTATCGCCACTTGGTAGGCTCAACGTTGAGCTCTAACCTGTGTCCGGTCAGATTCGGAGTGAGTTTTTTGCCACCGACGCTCTAAGACCCCCAGCCCTGATTTATAGGGTTTTTTTGGGGGTAAGAATTGGGCTTGGACCTTTTAAGCAGCACGGGACTAGCCTCCCTTGCTGTATAGAGTATCCTTAACAGGAAATACAGTGTTATTGGAAGACATTTGTAACTTCTGATTGCTTTGCAATCTATTATGTTACCATACCCTCCAACATGGTGAGCCAAAACTGGGACATGCATCTTCCTTTCTGTGCTCCCATGCAAGTCACATGACCAGCATGAGATGATGGTAAAAGGTCATGCTCTTAAAGGTAAAGGTAAAGGGACCCCTGACCATTAGGTCCAGTCGTGACCTACTCTGGGGTTGCGGCGCTCATCTCGCTTTATTGGCCAAGGGAGCTGGCATACAGCTTCCGGGTCATGTGGCCAGCATGACTAAACCACTTCTAGCGAACCAGAGCAGTGCACAGAAACGCCGTTTACCTTCCTGCCAGAGCAGTACCTATTTATCTACTTGCCAGGTACCAGAGTGGTACCTATTTATCTACTTGCACTTTGACATGCTTCCGAACTGCTAGGTTGGCAAGAGCAGGGACGGCACAACGGGAGCTCACCCCATCGCAGGGATTTGATCCACCAACATTCTGATTGGCACGTCCTAGGCTCTGTGGTTTAACCCACAATGCCACCCACGTCCCTGTCATGCTCTTATGGTGCCCCAAAACATGAGTTTGGGCCACTGCACAAGATCACAGCCTTGGAAAAAGCCCTGAATGCACAATATCACAACACCCAAAATGGCCACTGTTCTCTCAAAGGGGAGGGGGCAGGGGAGATCTCTGTTTTCCCGAGACACTTGTGTGGTATGTATTACTTTATATGATATGAGTTGTTTATTTTAAATGCTAAAAAAGAGAGGAAACACATCACCTCCCTAAAGAGGACATACCGGTAAAACTTGCAAATTTAGAATGAGTTACTGTAATAGAAATGCAGAGCATCTCACTGTAGTGAGGTGATTGTGACCAGGTGACCTGAGTGCTTGCTCAGTCCAAGTGCTGTTGATGGGCAGCTTCAAGGCCCCTGATCTGTCTCTTCTTATGCTTCTTTTTCTTTAAACTGGGCTTGGACTGGATATTTCCTTCAGATAGGGGATAGTAAATCAGGAACCATGGCCACCCTACTGAGGAGTGAGAGGCCGCAGCCTGAGAGAGAGTTACAAAATCTTTAATAAAACTTAACATTGGTTTAGAGAAAGCGGCACTGTGAGCGATCCCAAAATCGGGAAGCATGTAGGGGCTGTCTGGAAGAATAAACATGACGACCCTAACTTAATAAAGTGAGGCATCCCTGCCAGGGAAAAATCAGTTTTCCCATTCTGTGGTGCATATTGATTTTAAGGGGCTCGCAGCTAACCTAGGCCCAGACATTCCCAGCAGGAGAGATTGCAATTAAAAAACATTGGCAGTGGGTGGCACAAGGCTAATCCCAGCTCACACCAATTTTTGCAGAAGGCAAAGCTGCGTGCCATCCAGAATTGTGAACTTTGCCAAGTCAGTGAGAACTTTCCTGTGAATACTAGTTTCGGCTCCAAGCAACACAGGAAATGTGTATGTGGACTGTCTGTGTTGGTGGTACAGTAGCAAGTTTCTTAGCTTTTTAAACATATTTTTTAATGAAAAGATTTTTTTTTTTCATTACTCTTGTAGGAATTGAAGCCGCTTATACAGGTAATCATTGTCTGCATTCTCCTACAGAGGAAGATCAGTATCTTTTCTGAGTACTGCCACATGTGATCTACAAATAGGAACACTCCTGGTGGGTCTCAGTGATGCTAGTAAATTGAAGCAGCTGTCATAGATGTTGGGGTTGCGGGAAATGAGAGTTCAGGGTTTACCATAGAGATCAAAGACCTGCTTTTGGATATATTCAGAATTAAGCTTCAAAAAAGCAATGCATTCAAAGTGCATTTGCTTTGGTGACTTGCTCTTGAGGAGTAATCATGAGGGATAATCACACATGGACACAACTTAGGGAAGATCTACAACATCACCAGCATACCTCTCTTCTCCCGGGATTTGTCTAAACTGGGACATTATCATGCAAAGAAGTTCAGATATTTTATGTGTGCAATTGGCACATGATATTCCACCCACTACTGTTTTTTTCACTTACCATATACATTGCTATTACAGTGCTTGTTGTTGATAACACTGGGTGGAGCCTTGCAGAAAATATCCTGAATATGTTGTGTACTCATCTCCTGCTTAAAGGATTGAACTGTAGTTTGCTTGTTCTTAAAAAAAAAAAAAGATTTTTTTTTTACACAGTTCTGATTTGACAGAACTGTGTGAGATCTACATAATGAAAACAAATTGGGGTTGCTTAGTGCTCTCACTCTCTGTGTGTGTGCGTGCTCTGAATTTTCTGTAAATTAACATAATTCCATTCTCCCACACTTCTCCAATTGATGTCCAACTTCAATTAAAGCACTTTAAAGCACCTAGGGATCCAGATGTGTTATACCTGCAAAAAGTATTTTAGCACTAAGTAAAAGACTACTTTTTTAAAAAATAAACAGAGTACTAAAATGGCTCCCACCACCAGAGTTAACAGTGAATGTGTGCTGAGGTTCAAACGACCACACCCACAACAGCTGTGCAACACTAACTGGTATGAACAGAACATAGTGGGGTGTTCACATAAAGAAAGCCCAATATTCTCAATAGTGTGAAAAGTCGATTGCAATTCTGCTTGCATCATAAAAAAGGAAGAGCAAATAGGGAGTGGTGCTAGGAGCCACTTATTTAGAAGCTGTCAGGCTTCACGTTGTTGATAAACAAACCCATTGCAACTGCCACCAGAATGCCATGAGAGCTGATGTGGTGTGTGATGGTTAAACTGTTGGATACGGCTTTATAGCAGGCATAGGCAAACTCTGCCTTCCAGATGTTCTGGGACTACAACTCCCATCTTTCCTAGCTAACAGGACCAGTGATCAGGGATGTTGGGAGTTGTAGTCCCAAAACATCTGGAAGACTGAGTTTGCCTATGCCTGATTTATAGGACCCATAGGAACATGCCGTTAGCAAAGTCACTTAAATTGTTTTGGTGCTGTTTTAGAACGATGCCTCAGACACTGCAGCAGGAGCTAATTTATGGAAGAATGCTAGCAGGAGTCTTGTTCTCTTTTTCATTTTATAAGATATTCTTGCCAATCCCAGTCTGTACACAGCAGTGGAATTTCTTCAGAATTGTGTAGGAGAATGATGGCCTAAATAAGCATTGGTTGCTGAGCTACTGGACTCAACATCAAGAAGGAAGAGCATTTGTTTTGGGTGGTCCAGGTCAGTAAAAAGTTGGAGCAATGAGATGAAATGAAATGAAGCAGAGTAAAATGTAGGCAGAATATGTAAGAAGTTTCTTAGAATTAGCTCCAGGAAAGAAATGTTTATTAAAAGTTTTGAAGACTGTCCATTCAATATTGTGGGCCCCAGCCTGTGACTGATATCTCCTTCCTGACTGACGTTAGACTGGCGCCTTTCTTGCTGAACTTCAGGCACATGGCAAAAACTCTTACTCCAGCAGGCATTTTAAGGTAAAGTTTGGTTTGATGATGACGTTTTATTATTTTATTTGCTATAGGGTTTATTTTTATATACATTGCTTAGAAATGTAATTAAGCAATATATAAAGGTCTTAAGCAGGACATTTGATTCTTCTGCTTGCTTTGAGATGGAGGTCCATATAGCGCTTTAGAGATGAACCCAGCGGGTGGTATAGCCAGGAACATATTACTTCATTTCATACCCATGTAACAAAACATGTGTCCTTAAAATATAGGTAGACTGTTGAACCAGCAACTTTACCTGTCGCTGTCTAAGAGGCAAAAGACATGCAGTTATATCTGATGGGCTTGCTCATCCTCTTGTGGTTGTGGTTTTTATATATGGATTTAGAACAAGGGCCCGACTTATCCCAAAAACTCACGAAAGGTTACTGTTAACATGCCCCTAAAAGCTATGTTCCTGCCTGTCCGAAAGGATTTATTGTAGCTAACAGCAATGCTTTCTTCTGGGGGTACTCATGGGTACTCAGTACCGGCACTGCCCCAGAAGAAGAGCACTGGCTAAGAAGATTGCTGAAAGGTGCTGTCCATGTTGAGGGGGAATCAAGCAGGCAGGGGCCATGTTAGATCAACATCTTAGCTAGCCTAGCCATGCAATCCACCTGCTGTCCCTTTTCTTTGGCTATGTACCACACTGATTTCAAGTTTAACTTCTTCATCCCAGAAGAGACAGGACAGTGAGTGTTCCTAATGTTATGGTGGAGAAGGATAATACTACATGGAGGTGCTGGTTGCCACCAGCAACAGTTGACTTAGAGCCCGGTGCTGTGGGACAAGTAGGGACAAGGAAGAAATTTTATTCAGTTCACATTTAAGGGTGCATCTATCAAATTTACACTTTCCGGAACAGTGCACAAACTGAAAATTGAAATTCTCACTTCCCATATTTTTTTGCAGGCAGTTCTCTGCTTAAGTAGTTTTTGCATATATGAAGGCAAATGCAAAATGCAAAAACTGCTTTGAGGTGTGTTTTTTCTACGATCAAGACGTATATAAATTTTATGAAACAAATTTTTATGAAACAAATAAACAGATCTGTTAGTGAAAATAACATACAAAATGTTTTATAATAGGGAAAACTGCTTTGCAAAAATGTGTATGTTCGGCAACAGTACATACAAAAATATGTATATCAGGAGAAATTGCACTAAAACGTTGGTAAATTTTCACAAGGACTTTTTTTTAAAAAAAAAAAAAAAGACTGTAAACTTACATGGGTATGTGGAAAATTGAACTTAAAATTGAAAAATGATAAGCCAAGAGAAACCAAAATGGACAGATTCAACCAAGAGAGTCAACAGCTAAAAACAGGACGAAGTAAATACTTCCCACATTAAATGTGGGAGGGGGAAAATCATATCTCAATGGTAGAGCACATACTTTCAGTGCAACAGATTTCAGGGGCAATCCCTGGTATTTCCAGTTGAAAGGGTCAATTAAATGCCTCAGCCCAAGGCCCTAGAGAACTAATGCCAGTCAGAAAAAGCATAACTGGGCTAAACGGATAGTCTTGCCTGATATAAGGTAAATATTCCGTATTTCAATAGTGACAAATACTAGGACCACTAAGGCCGAAATCCTGAACACATTTTTAGAATATGCAAACGAAAGAAGAGCCCTGCCAGATCAAACCAAAGGCCCATCTAGCCCAGCAGTCTGTTCATACAATAGCCAGCCAGATGCCAACTAGATGCCAATGAGAAACCCACAAGCAGGACCCAAGCACAACAAACAGCACTCTCCTGTTTGTCTTCTTCCACCACAAACAATATTCAGAGTCACGCTGCTTAAGGAAGTCCCACTGTGCATAGTGAGCTTACTCCTGAGTAGAGATGTACAGATGCTCTGTAAGGGGTATTTTACAGGGAGAGGTTGTGGTTGTGAAGGATAAAATGTCTTCCATCGGTGAAGTATCTGTAATGCAAAGCAGCCTTCCACGAGTGGGTAAAATCTGGCATACTTGATGTAATGAAGTGGGAACATGATCAGCCAGAAAAGACAAAGAAAGGGGGAAGGGAGAGTCAACTTGAAGATGAACTAAGGAAGCTGGCAAGTCTCTTTCATCTCATAGTCCGAGGGTTTGCTAAACCCATTAACATACTTGCATGAACCCCTCCCTAGCAACTAAGCAGAGAAGAGACAATTTGGTTCACTTCTGCTGAGGCAATGTGGCGGACAGGAGCAATGGGATTTGGTCTGACCTAGCAATTTTGTAGGTCACCATGCAGTCCATGGAATGTTTTGCGTTGCAGGGAAAGAAAGAGGCAGGTGTTTTTTTGAAAAAGAAAGATTTCTTTCTTCTTTGAGGTGGGCTGAGGGGACTTAAAACACTGTGGAGATTTCCTGACATGCTCATTGCGGTGCCTCCCATAGCTCTAAGTGCGGTAACCAGTGCATAGGTTGGTTGGTGGGAGATTTGTCCCCACCACCACCCCACATGATTTCTGGGGGATTCGTGACAGAAGTCATCAAGGCTGCCTTTTATCAAAGCTATACACTTTAGTAAGTCTGTTATTGCTCACACACAATGTGCTTCATGTCGGATTAATCCAACTATGATTCACACTCAGGATGTGAGTAGAAGGAGGGCAAGACAAGTTGAAAAGATTAGGAAAGGTAAACAACCTCACATCTTGAAAATGGAATTTATGTTTTAAAATATAAACTTTAGAAGCAAAGAAACATTGAGCCTGCATCGTTCAAATTTCAAGTTTGTTAAGCTGCAAAAAAAGGGAGCACTGATCATAGCAACAAAGACAAACAGAAGCAAATAAATACATTATGAAGTCATTGAACATGATAGACAAGGGCCAGTTAAAATGGCCATTCTTAACTGAAGTGGACTGTCTTTCTTTCTTTCTTTCCAGATTGTATTTTACAGAGAGGCCAAGTTATCTGAATAGTTTGCTACAAGCACAAATTGTGACTTACCATGCCTGCCACACAACACACTTTTGGAAGCCGCTATCAGATGTTCTAGTGAATGTACATGGAAGAGAGAGACCCTGCCCCTAACTTATATTCATGGTTATAACATTTGCAGAGATTCTCCATAGTCACAACTATGCACGCAGAAGATTCTCTCTGCTCATGGTTTTCACTTTTGAGGACAAAGTTGCTCAACACTGCAGCACCTTACAAGCCATGTTGTGAATCTAGATGAGGTGCTCAATGCAGTGTCTTCCCATACTCTGTGGGACTGATTTCAGTTTATGAGGCTCGGTGCTGCGGACAAGATTCTTGCAATGATGCATGCCAGTTGGGAAGGGTTGATCAGATGGGTCCAGGCTGTGGTGAATGTTTCTTTATGTGACAGAGTGGTGCCTTCTTCAATTAAACACTTGTGAAGAAGCCCACTCTAGATCCTATGGTTTATAACAACTACCACCTGGTTGCAAATACCAGGTGGTAGAGAAGGATATATTCCTGGAGGATATATACAGTATTACCTGGTGTCAGGTGTGGTTAGGGGGCTGAATTATGACCCATATCGAGAGTAATATAGAGAAGGTGTGACTTTGCATCTCAGCAGTCTCTTGGCAGCTCTTGATACCATTGACCATGGTATCCTCTTGGATTGGCTTTGTAGAATGTGTATTGGTGGTTCCGATCCTACCTACAAGGTCATCTCCAGAGTGTAGCATTGGGAAACTGTGTTTCAGCTCCATGGTCCTTTCACTATGGTGTGCCACAGGGTACCATCTTGTCCCCAGTGCTGTTTAATATTTTCATCAAACCACTGGGTGCAGTTATTCAGAATTTTGAGGCAATGTGTGATCAATATGCTGATGACGCACAACTCTACTTCCCATCAGGCACAGCCAAGATGGCCAATGGTCAGGTATGATGGAACATCTATGGTCTAAAAGTACATAATGCAGCCATTTTGCTGAAGCTAAACAGCTGTCTGTGTGGTCAGTGCCTGGATGGAACTCTGCTTGGGAAAGCTATATATTAGGGATGGGGAGCCTGTAGCCCTTCAGATGGCAGGCTGCTGAGCTCTACATCCAAGAACACAATGATCACTTCCTCAACTGAACCAGAAATGTTCCTAGTGGAGGAAGACTCTATGCCACCTACTTTTTCTGCAGCAGGTGAGTTTTTTCTGAAAGATCTTCTGTCCAGAAAGAGGATTTAAAACCTGAGACTAGAGAGCGTTCAGGATGGATGATTTGTTAATGCCTGCAGTTGTGTCAACCTCCCAGCACCTTCGAGCTGCCTACAGGCATATTAAAACATTTCCAGTTGGGTGAAAAGTTATCTGCCTTAGGTTTAAAAACCATGTGTAAGAAATACCTATCTTTAACTTTTTTTGTACTGTTTTAAACACTGTTTTAGTTGTTCCTACACAAGTCTGTTCTGCTTTCTTCAATAAAATACCATGTTGTTTGATTTTTACACCAAGGCAGATCAGTCAGGATCAATCCACCAATGGAGGATTTGAAAACCCAACAAGACACTTTTGCAATGTGTAAGTAAACTCCCACAGTTTCATTTACACAGTCCCCTCTGTCTTTATCTTCTCTAATTTCTTGTTTAATTTTCTCTTGCTTTTATGTCAAAAGATGTCTAATTCCTGAATCCCTTCTCTAAAACTCTTTTCTAATCTCTTCACTGACCAAACAAGGTTTTGTTTGTTTGTTTAATTCTGGAGAGAAACTATCCCATTTCCTATGGATTATCAAATGAACAAATAGCCTTATAACAAAAGTAAACAAAGTGAAACCAGCTTCTAAAGTCTTTAAGCTAAGGGCTTCTCATTCACTTCATTCTGAAACTGATCCTTGTCTCTCTTATAGCAGTGGCAGTGACTTCTGATCACTTCTAATGCAGGCTGTCTCCCTCAGATTAGCTGGTCTTCATAATGAAATAATAAAAGCTCTCCTTAATCATCTCACCACCAACATGTTCTGGAGACCCCCAACACGCCAACAATACATTAAAAAAAGGCTTTAAAATGTATTCACTGGTAGACATTATATACACATTACCCTACAGTTGTTATTCTCTGTCCAACTCTCACCCAGATTCTATTTTCATTTGGGTTATTGGTTGCCCAAACTCAGTATTTATTTTTCAATAGTTTTAAAATCAAACATTTTGACAATATGAAATTCACGATTTGGGTCTTAAACAAAGAAACCAACCCACAGTGCTGAGAAAACTGCAGAGGACTTTTTTTGTGGTAAATCAATACCGTACATTTCCACCTCTGAACTTCTGCTAGCTGGAAGCATGTAATTATTTGAGTTCCATTGTTAGAGATAAAAACAAATCACAAAATTCAGATCAGAATCTGACTTTGTTATAGTTTATGACTATTTGCATTTGGGGTTCTGATTTGGGGTGCAGTCTCGTTCCCTCCCCACTTCAACTATCCTGTTTATTTGCTCATTCAGAATTAGATGGCCTGGGAGGGTGAATAAATTCACCATAGCAGGATGTATGAGAAATCTCACTGGCACAACAGCCTGAATGAACAAATTTAAAGGAGCCCGTTTCCCACTGAGGATCTTATCGAAACACCACTGTTCAATTTCTTTTCAGCACCATCTTTCATCTGGAGTGCTCCTGTGCCCCCCACCTTCAGCAACACAATATCAAACAGCTGGAGTTTTGGCAGCTGTGAGGATGCAGAGTTTTGAAGTAACTGGGGAAGCAGAGAGAAGCCATCCATTTTTGAGCAGTGAGTTGAAAATCTTAAAACTGTTTTTGTTAATCAGTCACTGATGTTAAATAGATGTTAACACTCTGGAAAAAAAGGAAGCCTTTGTTAAGGATTCAATCGACCGACCCTTTTAAAGGTGTACGGACAAAGTATAAATTAAAATCACAGAATATACAAGCCAGGGAAAATAATGATTATAAAATATGGTAATCCTGCATGCGAATCTAAACAACATTATAGGAACACGAAAGAAGAAAACGTTCAGGCCTTCCAACGTACCAAAATTCCCCAAGCTTAAAATCTGAGACAATCTGATTTGTTTTGATGAAAGGTAATTTTGAAATATAACTACTTCATTTCTCATCGGTATAGCAGAAATTATGCTTCATTCCCATTGTTAGACATTATAAGAGTTAGCAGTGATAGAAACAATAAGCTTTTATCTATATGTGGACAGGATGTGAAGATTTCCTGGTCCCACCTTCTTTTACATATGATGTAATATTCTTCAGACACACTCTTGCCTTCCAAGGCCGTGTCTGTACTATTGTAGTTTCAGACGCAAACCACATGCTCAGAAGTCAGTGTTAAAATGCTTGCATGCAAGTTTAAACCTCCAAATAACAAAGCTTAGATGGTCGGAATGGCATTTAAGAACATAAACTTTTATGGAGAACTCATCCTGTTGTTAACTCATCCTGTTGCTGACATATGGAAGTGTTTACCTCCAAAATACCGCAAAGAACATCACAGTATAACACACCTCTCAAGGGTGCTGTAGCAGTAAATTTCTTGCATCAGCGTGGGGTTGGACTTGATGACCTTTGAATCTCTTTCCAGCTGTTAGATTCTATGACCCAGTGACTTCTTCTGTGCCTTGAATAGCTGTATGGTAGAGAGAGGCTTGCCAGGTGTTGCTTTCCCCATCATTTCAAAGTCATGGTGGGTGATGCTTCACCTATTGAATTTATTTCTACCATGCATCTAGCGAAAGCATGGGAATAGCCTTCCAAGCCAGAAGCTGGAAATTATTGTGGGGATAAGCTCCACCAAGGAGCTTATACAGGGCAAGTGTCAACAATGAAAACTCCAGAAATCAGAAGTTGCTGATATTAGACATTCTCTGGTATCTTAACAATTTGTTTTGAACGCATAAAAATCATTGCCCTTCACCCACTTAAAGAAACAACACATTACAACAGAAGGGGCGGGGGGAAACACAATATTGAGCACATTTCCAAGAATCCACCACAAAGATTGTACATACTTGTCAGACACCCTGGCTGATTCACTTGTAACTTACCTCTTTACTTTTGTTTTTAATCCTAGTTAATCCCCACTCCCACAGTAGGATTGAACCCTGGGAAGCTATACTGTACCAGAAAGGCAAGAAAAATCAGAGACTAGTAGAGACAACATTCTAGGTGTGAATATCTGCCCTGGGCTATTAAACTGATTGGCCTTCTAGAAGGCCATTGGCATGGCTTTCTAACATGAAATAACTTTGAACGGTGGGCGAGATGGTTACAAATTTTGGCATTACCTAGAACTCATTCCTCACCTGGGTGTGTTCATATAGTTATATTTTTTTAAAAAAAAGAAAGCAGGAGATTTTCTGGAATAATCTCAAGGAAGGTGTCTGTGTACAAGAGACTTCAGGCACCCTATGCATTTGAAGCACATTAAGTGCACCCTTGAAGCACACAGCTTCCCTCAAAAGAATCCTATGAACTATAGTTTGTTAAGGGTGCTGGGAACTGTAAACTCTGTGAAGGGTAAACTATGACTTCCAGGATTTGGGGGGGGGGGAGCCATGTGCTTTAAATGTATGGTATGGATGTGAACAGTGTCCCAATAGATGTTCAGTGTAGACCAGTGTGGGGAACCTGTGGCTGTCTAGCTGTTGCTGTATTATAACACATCACCACTGACCTTTAGCCATACTGGCTGAGGTTGATGAGAGTTATAGTTCAATAACCTCTGGAGGGCCACTGGTTCCCCACCACTGCTGTAGACCAACCAAGATTTATCAGACTTGATCTTAGAAGCCTGCCAAACTCTTGTGGGCCTACAATTCTGAACATATGTTGTTTCACAGAGCAGGAATCCATGTGCTACCTACCGTGAGAGGATTGCAAAAAGCTAACCAGCAGTGCAAAAGGAGTTTACGTGAATCTACTTTCAAAAATGGCCACATGTGAAACCCCACTAGTTAGTTTAATGAGGTTTTTCTATTCTAAGCAAATCACTTAAACACAACAGAAACTCTGAAGAAAGCATAGGAATGTACTTTAGGCCAGATTAGATTGTTCATCTGGTGCAGCATTGTCCCATGTGAGAAATTCAACACAAATAAGGTGGCAAATTTTGAGTCCATTCACCCAAATAGAAACTAATACCAACGTAAAAAGAGACTTTCTCTGAATGTGAATACTGTACACACATTCTTGTTTGTGAACAGTACAGAGAAGGAGGAATCTATAACATGGTTCATCTTTATTCCCACCAATACTGTCTGGGTTTTTTGTGCGTACTGAGGTGTTTCATATTTATATATCTTTTAAGAGTGTTGCCTAAACTACCTTATTTAAAATAATCACCACTGCCATCAAAAAGAGCTTCCACTCCAGTAAGGGAACAAAAATGTTGTTTTATCACCTTCCATAGAAAACATTAAAGCAGGGAAAAAAATTACTGCTTCAGGTCTTATTATTTGTTTTCCCTGGATCTTTTTCAAAGTTTTGATTCCTGGGTAATGCAAGTTAAAGTGCACACAACTTGTGCCTTTTTGCAATGTTCTAGTGGTGTTATGTAGAAAAACATCTCTGTCTCCCATTCTAGAGAATCAAAGGCATGAAGCAGCTTTGCAAGCTGAATCAGTATCAAAGAACTCACATTAATAAGGGAAGGTAAATAGGCTACAAGCTTGTTCATTAAAGAAAGTTCAGATTATACTCCCTCACCCTAGACAGTTAGATTAAGAGTGTGGGCTCATCCAAACTTCCACTTGTCCTGTGCCTAAAAAGTACAGGTCCAAGCAGTTTTCCCTTTGCCCTGCGCCACTTTCTGCTGGAAAACCTGCCTTTTAGCAATAAATCGGAACAAATGGCAATTCATGGGAAACCTTATTGAAGTTTGTTCTGCTAAAGATTGGGTTTCCTGGGGGGAAAGTGCAGAGCAAACAGAGGTGTGTCTAAGTCCTGAGTCGTCATCGTCGTCATCATCATTACCATTATTATATATTATTTATACCCCGCCCATCTGGCTGGGTTTCCCCAGCCACTGTGGGTGTCTCCCCCCAAAATATTAAAAGTAGAATCAAACATTAAAAACTTCCCTAAACAGGGCTGCCTTCAGATGTTTTCTAAAAGTCAGGCAGTTGTTAATTTTCTTGACATCTGATGGGAGGGCGTTCCACAGGGCGGGTGCCACTACCGAGAAGGCCCTCTGCCTGGTTCCCTGTAACCTCACTTCTTGCAGTGAGGGAATCGTCAGAAGGCCCCTGGCGCTGGACCTCAGTGTCCAGGCTGAGCAATGGGGGTGGAGACGCTTCTTCAGGTATCCTTCAGGCCAAGATCTAGCCTGTTTCCCGCTTAATATAAACTGTGAGCCACATTTATTTGAACATGGATTCCCCAAACCCTCTGATCCAAATTCTGCTTTCAAATAGGAACTCGATGGGGATCATGTGGTCAGGGAGATATTGCGTTCAGACAAATACACCATCTCTGTGTTCAAAACCACTTTTATTTATATCAATTATTGGGCAAGTTATTTTGTTCTAAAATGGAGTCAACTTACTCCGTGTTTTACTTTAAAATCTCTTTATAACACAGCTTATCCTTGTTTTGTGATTGACTCTACTCATGGCCAGGTCACGGACCAAGCTATACTTGGAAGTTCTGAGACAACTTAGACTTTGGTTGTAGACCAAGTGAATTACATACTTAACCAGATGTCACCAGTTGAGGTCTGAAACAGTTTCATAAAAGTCTGGTGATTTTATTCTGGGTTTAAAAACCTTTATGTGAGTTGGAACAAATTAAGCAGGATAGTGAAATAATGAGTTTTAGTCTTGCGCTTCACTATCAGTATCAGCCTACTAGAATCTCAAAGGAATCTCTCTCCTAAGATTTAGCCATATTTTCAACCTCCTGTGAGGCTTCACTAGAAGTGGAGGCATGGGTAGATGGACATACAGCTCAGAGCAGTTTGGTGGGTTGTTCCGCCATCCCGTTTCTAATTGCAAGACTTTATTTTAAAAAATTTTGTGGCCAGGTCTCAAGATCTGAAGACAAAAGTGTGTAAGAATGCAAGAAGAGTTCTATTGGATCAGATAAAAATGTCAGGTGATACACATTGGGGGGAAAACTTCAAATTTCACACATAGGCGCATGAGTTTGAACTGGCGGTGACAGACGAAACCTTTGAGTCTTAGCTCAATGAAGATGCTGACCCAGTGTGCGGCAGCTATGAAGAAAACAAATGCCATGCTAGGGTACATTAGGAAAGGGATTGAAAGTACGGTAAAAGTTGCAATATCATAATGCCTTTACACAAATCTATGGTATGATTGCACTTGGAATATTGTATATTCTTCTGGTCGTCCCATCTCAAAAGGGATATTGTGGAGATGGAAAAGTTTCAGAAAAGAGCAACCAATGATCAAAGGGTTGGAGCAACCTCCCAATGAGGAGAGGTTACAATTTTAGTTAAAAGAAAGGTGAGTAAAGGGGGACAGGATGGTGGTGTATACAATTATACATTGTGTGCAGAAAGTGGACAGAGAGACATTCTCTCTCTCTCATAATTCTAGAACTTGGGGACATCCAATGAAGCTGAATGTTGGAAGATTCAGAATAAAAAAAAGGAAATACTACTTCATACAGCGCATTGGTAAACAATGGAATTTGCTCCCACAAGAGATGGTGATAGCCACCAACTAGGATGGCTTAAAAAGAGGATAAGACAAATTCATGAAGCATACAGCCAGGATGGCTATGTTCAGCTTCTGTTCAGAGCAATATGCCTCTGAATACCAGTTGTTGGGAACTGTAAGTGAGGAGAGTGTTGTACACCCAGGTCCTGCTTGCGGGCTTTCTGGTAGGTGACTATGAGAACAAGTTGTTGGCCTAGATGCCAGTGTGGTGTAGTGGTTAAGAGCCGTAGTCTCATAATCTGGGGAACCGGGTCCGCTCCTCCACATGCAGCTGCTGGGTAATCTTGGGTTAGTCACACTTTTCTGAAGTCTCTCAGCCCCACTCACCTCACAGAGTGTTTGTTGTGGGGGAGGAAGAGAAAGGAGCATGTTAGCCGCTTTGATAAAGCGGGATATCAAATCCAAACTCTTCTTCTTCTAGATGGGCCTTTGGCCTGATCCAGCAGGGTTCTTATGCCTAATAGCCATTGATAGACTAACCACCATGAATATTTCCAATATCCTTTTAAAGACATTCTAAACCAATGACCATTGCCATCATGACCGTGAATTCCATAGGTCCAGGATGAGTTGCCATATCAGATGGAGAAATCTGATTAAGAAATACTTTCTTTTGTCACTTCTGAATCTACCAATCAATTTCACTGGGTGACCCTGAGAGTGCTTCTGGACAGTTGCTGTTTTCCAGTGGGATTCAGTCACATAGCTCCAAGGGCAGCTTGGGCAATTAAAGAGCATTTGGTGCTCTTGCATAACAATCCTTCCACCTTTGCATATTTTGCAAGAAGAAAAATTATGGGGAAACACACTGGAAAGTGTGGGATGACAGTTGCTTGACACAATGCTGTATAACCCTTCCAGAGACACATCAGAATGAATGGAATAGTCAGCGCTGTCTAACCACCCTGTGAACTTTGTGCAAACAAATCAGGATGAATGCATAATAAGTGGGTCCTGTGGAAGTGGCCTGAGTTCTTATGGGAGAAGAAATTCTCTATATCAACCCTTTACAACCCAGCTAGATTGGTGGGGTATAAATAATAAAAATATTATTATTACTTCTAACCCTCCATCATGTTTTTACCTTAGCTGGCCTTCCTCTTGCATTATGGCCCTGCGAGCAAATCAGTGAATGCTAGAAAGTTTGAATATACAGTCATACATCAACCCTCAGGTTGAGCATTTTCAGGTTGCGTCCTGCAGCGACCCGGAAATACTGGAAAGGGTTACTTTCGGGTTTCGCCGCTCGCGCATGCGCAGATGCACAAAATGACATCACGTGCATGTACAGAAGTGGCGAATCGTGACATGCGCATGCACAGACGCAGGTTGTGTTCCTTTCAGGTTGCGAACGGGCCTCCGGAACGGATCCCGTTCGCAACCAGAGGTACCACTGTAATCTAACCTTTGCGTAAACTTTGTGCAAGCAAAACTGGTCGACCGCTCACTCAGTGCACAGTTCCTTTGGACCTGCCTACACTATTGTATTCCCTGTGCAACCTGTCCCCTCTTGTTGGCGGGCTGCACCCTCCCTGTTCCTGCCCAAAGCTTGTAATATGCCATAACCACATTGTTTAAATTTATAAACAAATAACTTAAGATGCCCTGGGGAAAGACGCGATGGCCCTCAGTTCTACAATCTCGCATACGCAATGCACACCCGCCAACCCAACATTCAACAAACTTTCTTATGTGCAATCGAGGGAAGCGATCCAAGGGGGCTTCTGTTGGTGGTACTAACTTTCCAGGACAAGGGGAGGTAACTTGTTTAGTAGGAGCCGCATCTAGGCAACCTCGTGGGTCTCTCGCCCCCCCCCCCCAGCAGCGCGGCAGATTGTTCCGACTGATCTGCCCTCTCTCCACATCCCTGCCTAAACAGCCTGCTGTGATCAGTCTAGTGTGCTCTAAAAAATGAGCCTCCGCTATAGTTAAAGACGCTGCTCCTGACTCCCCCGCTCGCCTCGTTACACCCCCTCCCAGCCCAGCACTGATGAATAGCGATCGGGAGCTTTGACGGAGGACTGTCACATACCAACTGCAGAAAGCAAAGGGGTGGTATGGAGGGAGAGGGAGGGAGGGAGAGACCCTCCTCCTTTCTTTGCAAAACTTTTCAGCCCAACTTTCCCAGCTTCCGCTTCTCTCGGATTGGCGAGGCCGTGGCGGAGGGGGAGGGATGTCGGTTTTCCTATGCGATTCCCTGTAACATCGCCTTCCCTTCTTTAAACCTCAGGTGCAAGAGGGCGATCTGCTCTCATCCCGCTCCGGACTTCTTCTGGGGGGAGAGAAGGTGATTTTTTTGAGTATACTTTCCTTTTTCTTTTCCCCCTGGCAGTTCCATTTCCCCCTTTCCCCTTCTGCGGCTCCTCCCTTTCCCCCTCCTCCTCCGCCAGGGGAGGCGGGGGCAGGACTGGGAGGCTTCGGAGCCGGGTTAGCAAAAAGAAGGGAATTGTTTGAGAGTTCAGTCATCCAAAAAACCTTCTTCCATATGGAGGCTCCGGCTGCCTCGATCCCAGTGGCTTTCTCGGCTCTCTGCAGTTTCTTCTTCCTCTTCCGCTCAGCTTTGTAGGGAAGCTGCGGACTCTTCCTAAAAGCCGCCTGCTCCCAAGTACAACAGCCTCCCTTTCTCTCTTAAACCTCCTCCATCCAGATTCTCAACATCAGCTTTATTTGGGTGAGTGCCTAGTTGAACTGCCCGGGCTGGGAGCTCCCCAGTCTTGGGGTTTGGGGTTCTTTGTTGCTGTTTCTTTCCTTTAAAAACTCCCTTCTTTTCCTTTTTTCATTTTCTTTTTCGGTAACCGCTCTCCCTTCAGCATCATCAGAGATTTTGGCTGAGGGAAGCAGCAGCAGCAGCAACAACAACAACAAAACAACCCCAAAGTTTGATTTTAAACAAAATCAAACAAAACCGAGGAGCAAAATAAAGTCATAGGCTTCCCCGTGTAACAGTAATTTGTGGTGTTGGGAATTTGGGAGGACAGAACCGGGATGTTTGGTTTTTTTCCTTTTTTGCGGGGAGATGTAGGATGAGTTTGATAGTTTATAAGAAGTCAAGAGTTTCCCATGCTTCTTTTAACTTTCTCTGGTTTGTGCAGGTTTGTTTTTCGCTGGGCAGGTGAGATTTGCAGCCTGGCTGTTTCACTTTTTTGCCATCATCTTGGCAGTAATGGAGGACCTGGCAATTGCTCTGTACAATTCAGCTCCAGCTCTTGCCAAAAGTCCACCAGAGATTGCAATGTGTTTGTTTGTTTGTTTGTTTTTAAAGGAAAGAAATGGGGGAGAAATAATTTTTCTTTATCATCTTAGTTCAGGCTTGTAAGGCAATCTAGGAAATGCCTTGTAGCAAGCCTGCATCAGTAGGGTAGATTTATTTAAAAGTTTTTTAGAAACTTGAAAAGATGGGGGGAGCATGTAAATGTTGCAGCATCTTTTGCTTGCTTGTGACAATGCAGGCTGCTGCAACATAGAGAATGCATGAATGAGTTTGCTCAGAGTAAACAAGTTTGTTGTCTGCATTTGCCTGTTCAACTGCTTATTTTTGTAAACTTTTTGTTTCCATCTTTAAATGAAAAAGAAATTGGCGGTAGTAGGTAGAAAAGTATTTTAGAGGATTTTATATCTTACATGCCTTGTTTTGGTTGTAAGATTTTGTCAGAGACCTGTGATTGAGAAGTAAAAGTTATTTGCAGGAACTTCCCAGTTCAGCTTTTCAAAAGGATATTTAACACTTGCTAATAAAGTGGGGAGAATCCTCAAGTGGCAAAACTTATGTAAACACCTTGGGCATAATCCAGCTGCCGTTAAGCCCTTTTAAGATTTAGGGATTTCATTGGTAGAGAGTTCTGCACCTGCTTAATTCTCCACTTGGTTTCAATAGGTCAAAAAGGTGCTTACTGTTGGCTGGGTTGTAACCTTGGTGTTCTTGAGAAATATTTCCAAGAGCCCTCATTTCTGAAATACTTCAGTTAATTAAAAACTCTTACTAACATTTTAGTTTTTAAAAAACTGGATGTCCATATATTGTAATTGTATATAGCAAAACTATATTGATATTGCGCTTACGTTAAAATTGTAAAAGTTCTAGGTAAACTGGGATTTTCCTGAGAATTATGGTATGACAAATCTAATTTTGAAAAACTTCCTTGTGTTTTTTTATGATCCCATCCCCATTACTTCAAAACTACAAACCTGCAGCTCATCCTATATGTATGTAAAACTCCCTATGAGTTTTTGGAAATTAAATATATATATATTATAGTTTGTTTAAGCGAAGGAAAAATAAGATAATATTTATGTGAAAGATGCATAGCTGGAAGCCAAGAGTTGTTCACCACTCTCTGTTTAGCTCCAGCCTTCCCAACCACTTTCATAATGAAACCTGTGGAAGATGGTTATGTCCAGGCACAATGTCCTTGCTTGTAGCTAAAGAGTAAAGTTTAAATTGCATGTGGCTGTTTCTAACAAGGATTCAGATATTATGACAGCTATCTAGGAGATTTGTGTCTATTTAGGTGTGGATTTACCTCACTGTGGGTTGTGTAATGGAACTGAACTGTTCTATATCAATGCACCACATTTTCTGTTGGGGGTCATTGTTTTAATAATCAAATGTTTCCCCAGCTATTTTTATTGATGTCTGTGTCTGTGTCTTTGTTGATAATAGATTTTTATAACATTACTGGCTTAGTCTGAAAGAATGAGAGTCACAAAACAGACAGAGTTTTTATTGGTCCTGCATCTGTTGTTGAACTGGTGCATACTTGCTGAATAAACCTCAGAGGTACAACCCTTTTTAACGTAGAGTTGACCCATAAAGAATACCACTCTAACTACTTGTAACCAATGATATTGTAACCAATATATATATATATATATATATATATATATATATATATATGCAGGTTTTGGTGTCCTCGGGTGTCTTCCCGTGTAAAAGTTGGGGTGTCTAGGCGACATTTCGACGAGGTCTCACTCGTCATCTTCTTTGAAGATGACGAGTGAGACCTCGTCGAAACGTCGCCTAGACACCCCAACTTTTACACGGGAAGACACCCGAGGACACCAAAACCTGCATTCCTGTACCCGTGAAAATCTACGAAAGCAAATATATATATATATATATATATATATATATATATATTGGTTTGGTGTCCTCGGGTGTCTTCCCGTGTAAAAGTTGGGGTGTCTAGGCGACGTTTCGACGAGGTCTCACTCGTCATCTTCAGGCTGGTGCTTTCGGCTTCTTGTTACTGGAACAGAGCGGGATCTCAATGTTTGAGTTCCTATAAATACTGTAGAGGGGGTGTGGTGTCTAGCCTCCAATGTTCTGTTCCAGTAACAAGAAGCCGAAAGCACCAGCCTGAAGATGACGAGTGAGACCTCGTCGAAACGTCGCCTAGACACCCCAACTTTTACACGGGAAGACACCCGAGGACACCAAAACCTGCATTCCTGTACCCGTGAAAATCTACGAAAGCATATATATATATATATATATATATATATATATATATATATATATATATACTGTCTTCCCTTTCATCCTAATCCCCTCTCTCACACACAAAAAATATCCTGTTAATAATAAACCTTCCCAGACCCTTTCTATAATGTCTTCTGCAAAGTTTGCCACTTAGAAATGTAGATTCTGTTCCTATTAACTCTCCGCTAGCTGCGGAGTGCAGGTTCCAGCTTTTACTATTTGCATTTAAGTCTTCAGTTTGTAGTTTGTTTCCAGTCCAGCGGTTCCACTGCAGTGACTAATGAAGGTCCACAATGTGAGAATGTGGCAGTTTCAAACAGACCCTAGCTCTTTCTTCCAGAGATTGTATAGGGAAGGCATAGACAGTTGGGAGTTTGAGATAGGAGTGGTATACATTCCTGCGTACAAAGCACAAGATCTGGAAAGTCTATTCCTTGCTCAAGCTGACTTCTATGATTCTTTTCTAACCCACAAACTTGTGATAACATATATGTAACTCATGAATGCAAATCATTATAGCATTCATCACAACTTGCAATAATAAATAACTGCAGCCACAATCATGTGAAAGAGAAGTTGTTAAACCAGTCGCTTCTGTTGGTAAAGAAAGGTTAGTAGTATTGAGATGCTGAAAATTTAGCTACAGCGAAAGAGTGAGTCAGTTTTCTGATTGATTTACACCCATCTTTAATTCCTAGAAAGGAGGAGTAACCAAAACACTTTCTTTATATAGGCTGGCAAAGGAAACAAGCACAGCCCATATATATATTTAAAACACTCTCTACCTTTATAGCTTAAGGGCTGGTTTGTGGTGAGTAGCTTAAGGCCATGCCTATAACAGCCATATGGATAGGCAAGACACAAGAACTACTGTTGATATAGGGAGGTAGACTTGGGGAAGCTCATTATCTTGGCATGTTTTGGCTCCCACAGGTGATGAGAGACTTGTGCCATTGACTTCAGTAGGAGTCATAGTAAGTTGGTATGAATCTGGAAGTCTCCCAGTTAGGGAGGGTGTTGGTGAGTTCAGCTTGCGAACTTTTTAATGATCGGTTCTTCATACTGAATAGCCTTCCTTGATATTCATTTTACAGGCTAATCTGATCTTGGAGGATTGCTTTATCAATGGCGGTAAATTGAACTTTGCAGTGTTGCAGAATGGAACTTTCTAAACAAAAACAATTAAGCACATTAAAAGTTAAATGCATAATAATCCTATTTTAGCAACAAATGTTGGCTGTTTCTGATGAAAAGCTCTGAGACTCCTTAACTTATCTACACTTTCAAGGGGTCCGACAAAAATCCAGTATTCAATACATTCATAGTATAAATACAAATACATGTTTAATGTTAGGTCTGAATGAGGTCACTGTGACAGACATTGCTGAATATGTTCTAGCTGTGATCTTGGTATGGGTGTTGGCTTTGGTCACGTTACCTTCTGACGATAGTATGGTGCATGGGTGGGGAGCTTGTGGCCCAACAGATGTTGCTGGCCTACAGCTCACATCACCTCTGATCATTGGCCATGCTAACTGAGGCTGATGGGAGTTGAAGTCAAGCAACATCTGGAGGGCCACTGGTTCCCCACCATGAACTTTTTAGTCGTGGTGCCTAAGTTGGAACTTCCTGCTTATGACATTTCATCTTATGACATTTCATCTTATTTCAAAGAGCTTTAGTCTGAACTTTTCCAGTTGAAAAACTGATGATGATGCCTGTGTATATTTTGATAGATTTTACTTATTGTTTGATTTATTAATGTTGAAAACCAGTTTTGCTGCAGATTGGTGCAGAACTTTAATGATAACTTTTAGCTCATTGAGCTTCCATCTACAAACACCAAAATTCCCAAAGTTGATAGCATTCATATGACCATATACTGTGTTAATGTGTTATTGCAAGTGATGATTCAGCAAACTGGGGAAATTTCATGAAGCAAATAAAGCTTCATCTTGCTTAATAATTTTGTATTCTGTGAAAGGAACAGATCTTCATGTTGCCTTGCATCTTTCTGCAAAGAGTAGTCTGGCAATAGAGTTTGTTTCTGCAGATTTTACTGAGTTATGTTTTAAGGTGTATAGAGTTAACATTTTAAAAACTACAGCTTACAATGATATTAGGAGTTTATTTTCTATCACAGCATCACATTGCAGAGGTCCAGTTCCATCATAACAGTGGAACCATGGTTAAGCATTCAAGAGTAGGCCACAAAACCATGCAGACCTTCCTGCTGTAATGCAGTTTATTCCCAATCTTGGTTAAAATTAACATAGTCTGCTTGTAAATTAATGTTGAGAACCCATTTTTAGTCCCCTTCTGTGATACCAGTCAGATGGAGAAGACAGATATGGTTAGATTATTTGCATACATTCCCTAGTGACATTGGAATGTACTATGGTTACTGTGCAGTGTGTGTGTGTGAAGAGAGCTGTCTTTAGTGCAGGGATGAAGTGCCTGTGATTCTGCAGATGATGCTGGACTACAATTCCCATTATCCCTAACCATTGGCCAGACCAAAAGCTAATCTAATCCAGCATTTTGTTCTCTGTGACCAACCAGATGTCTATGACAAGCCAACAAGGTCATGAGTGCAACAGCACGCTACCATATGCTTTTATACTATAACTATCATCCCTTCTGACCACTGGCCATGTGGGCTGCAGCTGATGGGAACTGTAGTCTAACACAGTGTTTCCCAACTTTGGGCCTCCAGATGTTTTTGGCCTACAACTCCCATCATCCCTAGCTAGCAAGACCAGTGGTCAGGGATGATGGGAATTGTAGTTCAAAAACAGCTGGAGGCCCAAGGTTGGGAAACACTGGTCTAACACCTGTAGCAGGCTACCCCTGTGTTATGTATGGTCATGCTACATGCATGATGATTGGGCTCACAAGATCCCCGCTTCTCCTCTGATGCAATTCTGAGGGGAAGATTGGAAGTACCTGTTTCTTCAAAACTTACCAGAATTCCTTGTTAATGTCTGAACTTTGGGATCTCTGGTTATTTTGAACTATGGTTAGTAAACTAGCCAGGATCCTAAACAACAGTTTAATCCTGGCTTGTTTGAACTAAGTAGAGTTGCACAAGTATGAACATAATGGGGATCTCTTTGTTTGTTTAAAAGTAATTCCCATGTGGAGAGGAGGAAAGGGAATGAATAGTGTGTGAGCCTTAGGTTCATGGGCAACGATCGAAAGAGAGATGGTGCCATTGTAAGTGTTCTGGGAAGGTGTCCTTGTGCTTTGTGGGTTGGCAGCATGTCAGCTCTGTCGTGTACTTTGACAAATGGAGAGTCAAACTATTAATGCCTGAGTTTGTATAGTCTTCTCAGAGGACTCAGTTTTCATGTAGGAAACCACTTGTTTGAAACAAGCCAAAATGTATCACTTCAAAGAGAAGACTTGCTTTCATGTCTTCTTTCAGATGTGGTACATTATGGTGTGCAGGGTGTGATTTTCACAAGTGTGGGTATAAAACAAGTGACTTCCCACCTGAAAACTTGAGATTGTACTAAAGCATGAGAGGATTATGCATAGCTGAATTGGCCCTGAAGATGGTCAGCTGATGATCTTGAGCAGGTAGGCAACTGACCTAGACTTTTAGCCAATAGCTGTACAGAGAGACTGTTGTAATCTTCAATCACGCCCTTCCCCCTACCCCAGATTACTGACTCCTACATCTTCTCTCTGTTAAACCATTCCTTCAAATTCTCCACTCCAAAAAGCAAAGTTGGCTTTATCTTTAGAGAAACTTTTGGATGCCAACATATGAGGGTGGGAGCAGGAAAGGGCAATAACATCAAATCCATTAGTCAATTTTTAGCACAGTTGCCAAAGAAAATGTTTTTTAACATACTTGGGGGGGGGGGAATTGTGTGAAGGATCCAACTGTAGATGAAATAAATGTAGGCCATTCATTTACAGAGTAATCAGAGTGGGAATATTCTGGCAGAATTATGCAACAAAGATTATTTCCAATTGCCACTAAGTTGGAAGCCTCTGGGTTATTAATAATTATTGTACATTTATGCAGTTTTTCTGTCTACCCCAAAAGGAATAATGCATAGATCTAACTCTTTCCACAATAAAACACTTGGAACTGGTCTATGTGTTAACTTGCACCACAGACCAGTAGACCTGTGGCAAATTGTCCATACAGCCCAACTGTATTGTGAAGTCAGACTCATTGTTTGACTTGAGGGTGTCATGTTGTGAATTTCTCTTTTCCCATTCATTATGAGTGGCAACCATGGTGGAGCACAAAAATATATAGTTTGGTGCACAAACAACCCCCTTAATGGATAGTCAGATCCCATAATAAAGTCAGTGCCATTTCTTGCCACGTTCTGGAGCTCTTGCAAGCAGGCTTAGATAGGGTGTTACAAATGAAAAACAAATAATGATGTTACATTAAAAAAAAAAAACTTAGCTGGTCAACCCTGCTTTATGATTTGGGGTACTAAAGGCCATGAAAAGCACCTCAAGTTTAGGCTGAGAAAGTTTAGAAGGGTAGAAAAGGTAACTGAAGTATCCATGTAAATAATTCTTGGTAAAAAAAGGGGGGGGTAAAAAAAAACTTGAGGAAAGGCTTGAGGAAAGAGAAGGTGGAGTTTGGGCAAACATCAAAAATGAAAACCATCTTTCAAGGAGGATAGAATTTCTTGACCAAATCCCCAGTGCAAGAACTGTAGCGATCAAAGGAATAGTTTCACCCTTCATCTTTGAGTTAGATTCCTCCTCTGCAGAACCGATGGTGAGAAGACCCAATTGACCTTCTTCCCCAGTCCTTTTGGGTGGGATCTTTGCTGCTCCCAAAGTGTTTCCCCTTGCCGTGACTCCTCCTTGGATACTTCCTTTTTTTCCGGTATGATGTGCATAACAGCTGTCTGGATCACAAACAATTGCTGTTTCACTGTTCTGTTTCTCTAGGGTTGACATTAGAGAAACAAGGTGATAACCATGCAGCATTTTACTCATTTAAAATCTGTAGGAATTATTTTTTAATGTTCAAATGCTCTCAATTCCAACATGGAGAACATGGATCACTCATCCTATTAATATAGTAAAAGGTCCTGGGTGGTACCTTAGGCTGCAGTTAGTGTGATAGTTTTCACTCTTTCTAGCCCTGGGATCCATCTCTAACACCAATCTGTAACATGAAGTCCACTTTCAATGTTTTATCTTGTTTGTTACTCTTCCTTTTAGTCTATCTGACTGTTTACATTTGTGCTGCTTGCTTTCTTACACTCACTGATTCATCCAAAGGAGGTTGTGGTACTGCAGTTACAACTTACCTTAATGCCAACCAGTTGAAGACTAATGTACAGAATATTCAAGAAATGAGAATGCACAGCCATATGTCACTAATTCTCAAAGACCCAGACAGCTTTGACTGAGATTGATAAGAAAAGTATGGTACATGACAAATGGAGACTGTAGATGGCTCGCCTCAATTTAGTTGTTCTTGTTGTTCTTGTTATTATTATTATTTATTTCATTATTATACCGCTTTATATTTTAAAGAAAAAAACTCTAAGCGGTTTACAACCTACATTAAAGCATCAAATGAAACAATCCAGAATAAAACTTGGCAAAAGAAAGTCAGATATAAAGAATGCATTCAAGGAAACATAATTAACAGGAAATTAAACTTTTATCTTGAAAGATTTCAAAACAAAACATTACAAAGAAGATCAAGCACAGGATGTGAATTTAAGGCAGCAAGAACAAATTATCTTAACATTTCGAGATAAAACATTACTCAAGGAAGTCAAATGTAAAATGCACATTTGAAACAGCATTATCAGCAAGAGTATTATCTTAAGCAGAGGACGTATCTGCTGCTGTTGCTGCCAATCCTACCAATGGTGGTTCATGGCAGCCAGCGGCTGTGGAAGCTCAGGCTCGATGACCTGGGTCTGCACTAAGAGACAGCCAAGAGACAGTTCTGCCTGCGAGCAGCATGTTTTGCCTGTGAAGTGCCTCTAATTCTGCTGCTTGGAGAGGGGAGGAAGAGTACCCGGAGAGTAGGCTTCTTCTGATGACTCCTGATTCATCCTGGGTTTGTGGGAAACTCAACCCTCTTGTTTTCAGCCACAGGAATGATCCTCTGAGACAGTTGTCTGTGTTCCTGGCTCTTGGGTGTGGGGCAGGATGTGTGCCAGTTCTGCTCTGTTCTTGGATGACAGTGGCTAGAAGTAGGATGCAAATAAGGAGAAGCAGAGCAGAGGCGGGATGGTGGTGGAGTGAGAATTGTAAGCTGCTGAGTTCTAGCTGTAGGGGAAGGAAGGATCATATGGGCAACGGCTGGTCTCTTGTGGCCTCTTTGATCCTGGCTTCAAGACAATCTGAGATCTTCTGAGCAAAATCTCTCCTCTCTGTTATTTCCAACTTCTTTCTATAGGATATTCAGCATACAGTAACCTCTTCTCCTTCCTTTGTTTCCCCTCCCCTCTCTTCTCTCCACATACAAGCTTCTTCTCCCCTCCCTCCCTTTAAATCTTCTTGGCAGAAGTTGAAACACACAATGAGCTTGGACCAAGATGAAACTAGTTGTGGAGTGTGTTGGGCAATGAGATTCATTTGTTCTGAACCTTGAGGAGAGAAGGCGGGTGAAGGAAAAGGAGGAGAGAGAGATGACCCTCCCCAGATTTGGCACAGTGCCAAAAATGTGTTTTACTTGGAAAAAGAAAGTTTTGACGTTATCCTGGAGTTAACTCTTTCGCCACCCGTAATACAAGGACCATTAGACAGAGCAGCAGACATCTTACTGCCCTCCTAAGGGCCCTATAATAAACCCTGACTTAACTGTTGTACCACATTAGTTAAGATTGCCATACTTATTTTGATAGGCCAAAACCTTTAGGAGTACTTAGCAACTAGCAGCCATCATCAAGGATACTGACAGCAAGTGGCATCCCTCGACTGAAGAGAAATGTGCATTTCTTTTTCAGAGAAACAGTCATGATTGTCACCATCTTTAAAAAGTCAGAGTTCTTCAATTAGAGATGGAATATCTGTTCTATGTTCCCTTCTTTACCACAGGCACCATGTTATTATGATCACCCTTTAAATCAGTTCCTTTTCACTGCAATACCTCTAACCCTCCTCATTTGTACCATGAGGAAAATGTTATGCCTTGCTTCACAGAATGTAGGAAGTTTGAGCTGACTATTGCTGTTTAGACAGATATTTTCATACCGTGACATGAACGGGATTGACAAGAGCCTTGCTTTTTCCCTGCCTAGTAGCTGTTTTAATTGAAAAAAGGGGACTGCGGGGGTGAGGTGAGAGGAAAGAGGAAGAAAGATGATTAACACAGAAATGTTGTTGCTTGCAGCAACTGAATAATCACAGCAGCTGGCATTGGATTATGGCTTGCAATTTGTATACTTTGAGTCATCACAAGGGCTTGATAAATTTTCTCCAGATGAGAGGAAAATGAATGTGGTGAAAGAGATGGTGGTGAGGACATCCATTTTCTCAGAAAAAAAGTCTATAGGAAGACAGCCTCATATCTGGGTTCTAGGCCTAGTAGAGTTACCCAAAGCCAGCCTATTAGTCATTCACATTAGCCTCGTGTGCACATCACATTAAGCCATAGTTACAGTAAACCAAGGTTTAACGTGAACAAAAGGTATGCTGGTGCATGCTTTTGAATTTGGGGGCCTTCTAAAATTCCCTACCCTGATCCTTCTGCATGGTCTGGCTTGCTGTGTTGTCCAAACCCAGACTCCTTGTTTGTGTCTCTCCACACTATGAGCAGTAAGCCAAAAACACACCTTGGCTTCTGTGAGTGGTTTGTTTGTAGAGAAACAAACCACAAACCCAGGTTCAGATAACATGACAAGACAGACCATAGCTTGTTTCCTGGCAATGTGGCTGCAGCAGGAGCCAAAGTGGAGCAAAGTGCCTACAATTTCAACTCATTCATGTTAAACCATAGTTTATTTTAACAGTGATTTAATGTGACATGTGAACCAGGCCATTATGTTGAGGGAATAATGTGGCACAGTGCATAAGTACAGCACTGGATTGTTGTTTTAATTCATGCATATTGACTAGGTGGTAGCAGTTGGGTGATAGGCTTTTGCTTTGAGTCCCACCTCCTGAGTTGGGTCATTGGCTTAAGACAAATCTGACAAGCATGAGCTTCTCCTAAGTACCGTTATAGCACCCGCACCAGCAGGATTTCCAGGTAATGGGAGTTAATCACACAAACAATGCTCTGTATTTTGTTGGCCACCAGATATCTTGTTTGTCTCCATTTGTTTTTTTTCCAGTTTTTTGCCATTACTGTACTATTTTGCAGTAGGTAGACAACACTGATGCCTGAGGGCTCATTTTATGTCAGTATTATGTCACAGTTGGTCTTCATTAAAGATATGTAGTTCAGTTACATTGCTATAACTAGATTAGATTTCCTGCTGGCACAATAAATGCCAAGACCTCAATCCTCAAATTTGATAGCATATTCCACTGAAATCAACAGGACATGATCATGGAGTGAATGTGCTTAAGGGATGGTGTTTAAATTTAAACTAGGCCTCTTGTTCGTTTGACAAACATTTTCTCTTGGGTCTGTGATTTTGAGCTGGTTTATGTGATATATCCCTGTAAAATTATCCTGCTGTTTTTGTCTATACCAGCCTCTTACCACACTGCTTTGGTATGGTTGCTCCTTCCCTTAACCACAATATTTTGTGTACACTGTAAATTGCTTTGTTTCCATTGTAAAAAGTAAACTGATCTGTCCTCCATCTATTTGGTGCTATTGGACCTTCAGAGTGCTAACACTTTGAATTCTGGAGATTAGCCAGTTGATTTATTTATTTATTTATTTATTTATTGAGAGAAAATATAATTACAGTAAGTGTTTTACAAATAGTAAATCTGTAACAGCACAATCCTGTACATATCTACTCAGAAGCAAGGCCCATTGAGTTTAATGGGGCTTACTCCCAGGTAAGTAGGGATACAGGATTGCATCCTGTCTCGGAGGTAGTTGATTCTTTAGTCTGCTTGTTAGCATCCACTACAATATAGATATCTATATTTATTCGGAATTATTGTCACTGATTAATGTCACCAATTCAACAAGACTATGTGTGAAACTCAGGTTGTCTTCTCCTCTGTTCTGAGAAATAATGTACAGTACCTGGTGTTTTTTCCCCACTATGACTCTCTTCTTTCTTAACCGTAATCTTATTTTGTAAACTAAGTATAACTCTTAGGGTTCCAGAATCATACCAGGACTTGGATCGCTCTTGATCGACAGTGCAGCTATTTTAATCTAAAACATCACTTCTAGTTTTGAACCCATAGAGGTATGAAGCTATTCATGAAAGCGTTTTTGGTGTATATACTGGCGATTTCCCCGAAAATAATACTTGGGTAGATGTTCTAGCAGAGAAGAATTTTTATACTAAGCCTAAGATTAGGTAGAACTAACATGGTTTTGCAGCTATCCGAAAACACATCTGCAAATCTTTTGAGGAAGATTGGTCAGAATTATGGTTAGGGGTGGAAACCACATGGAACCAAGCCACCCCACAATGTTTCTACCATGAACCTTGCAAAATACATTGGAATGGGGGAAGGTGGAGTTCAGAGGGAGTGCAAATTGACACATAGATTTTTTTTTTTTAACGGTGGGAGACCCTTCTGGATCAGAATTACCACTTTTCTGACTCTTCTTCCTGTGCTCTGCTTTCTGAAAGCTGCATATATAATGTTTCAGACATATAGGAAAGGCAGGCTATATTGCAGTCAACAATGGCCTTTGCGGTGAGGAATAGCTTTGGACTGCTTGGGAAAACTTGATTCTGGCCTTGAAGATAAAAAGTAGATGATTGCGTTTTTAAATTAAGATGTGGGCATCAACTAAAACAGTAAAATGACTTGGAAGCAGGACAAAGGATTTGAGTTCATTGGGAATTGAATGCATTGTTCTTTCTATTTTATACATATGTTCTTTTCTGACTGGTGTATAATTCCAACTGTCTTCCTTGCTCTCTTTTCTTCCTATTCCTTATTCCTTTTGTAAACAGAGCATACCAAATCCAGCTTCATTGCTGGCTATGCTCCACATGTTTGTTTTCTGTACACGTGCTGCTCTTGCCAACTCTGTTGGGCTTTGGCTGTTGAGAGGAGGAAGGCAGGATGGAGGGGTGGCAGAGTGACATGAGAGCAGGCTGCTGCTTTAGAAATTCATATTTGTTTAAAGCTTAAAGGCTGCTTGAGAGAACTTTTGGAGTGAGGAGAAAGTAGAAGGGTGGGAATGGGGAAGAGGAGAATGTAAACTGTGTCAGCAGTAGCAAACTTTCCAGCTGGGGCCTGCTCCTGTTGCCTGTGTGAAGACAAGTACTTTTAAAGATCTTAAATCTCAGATAAAGCACAAGTGGGGACTGCAACAAAATGTTGCCGTATGTCCTTGCCTACAATACAGCTGTTGAAGGTACTAGCCAACTATTTTGCCTAAGCAGAGCATCCCCTGCCCTGCACCATATATGTACACCTACCCACACCAATTTCCTGTTTTTCTTTTCCATCTGATACTCGGCATTCAGTGGTTTCTGTGCATGCTCAGAAATGTTAACATGGTCAGAAAGCTTACATCTCATTTTGCAAGGCATGGGATACTCTTTTCTTGGACAATGGGCCACAATACGCCTCAGGAGAATTCAGAGTTATGCATTACATAGGAATTCCAGCGCAAGGCACTATTCCATGGATACTCACAGAACAATGGGAAAGCAGAATCAGCAGTAAAGACAGCCAAAGCAAACAAGACTGCAGGGGATCCTTACCTGGCTTGATTGGAATCACAGAAACACACCCTTGCAAGGAATGAACAGTTCAAAGACTGATGGGAAGGAGGATGGAGACATTGCTGCCCTTGGGGGACTATTTGCAACAACTCCAGAGGAAATGGTGAGACAGTACACTTGGATTCCACAAAAGGAAAGAGCTAAACAAGCAAAGTACAATGCACAAAACCAAACAAAAAATGTATCACCTGGAACAATTGCACAGGGATGAAGTGAGAAGCTGGTACGACAACCAGCCCACCTGGATGACTGTGGACCAGTGGTGAAGGCTCCACTGTAGTGTATTTGCTAGCAGCAACCTGTTGGCCAAACCAACTGATTAAGTTAATTGTCTGCTTTAACAAAGATGTAACTAGATGTATAGAGTTCAGAAGTAAAGCTAGCAATAGCAGAGGGAGGAGTATGAAGGAGAAACCGGAAGTGGGGAAGTACAGATAGGTGGAGATGGCAAGGAGAGAGCATCATGCCCTGTAACTGTTCTGTATGAAACTATTTTAATGAAGTACACTGTTATGTGGGGAGCTGCCCCTTTGATTGCACAAACAGTGTCACCTTAAGAAGCTCTAACTTGTTCTAGATGCTCTATAAATATACGGGGATTTAGTTTTCTTTCACCAGAAGGTGAAATTTTAAATTAACTGTCTCCACTGCTCAGTGGCCAAGAGATTATGGGCTATTATGAGATTTCAGGGAAACAGAGGAGCCAACCTGTTGCAACTTGCTCTTAAGGTTTTCTGAGCTAAAACAACTACTCAGCTTGTTTATGGTGCTCAGGTTTGGGAACTGGCTGTACTTCTTCAATAGACAGTATCCAGAATAAATATTTAAGATCACGTTTGTGCTGCTTTCTCTCCCAGCGTCGTTTCTGAGGCTAGAAAACAGGTTTAAGTTCCTTGAAAAGTAAAATCCAGAGGCTGCTACTTAATTATTGGCTTAGGCTCACCAGAATGAATATTTCTAATGTAGCACATTTATGTTTTAGGGGATAGCCAATTAGGAATCAGCGCATAAATCCTTGAGATCTGTGACAGAGGAGCACATTCAATAGGGTGGGGTTTTATTCATTATGGCTTCAGCTGGAGCTCACATTACAGTTAGATTGGCTGGTAGATATAGAACATCAATATTATTTGCCCTATGTTGAAGGAGCCAAAATTGGTATATGAAAATGTTTGGTTGTGCTTGACATAGCTTAGTCAGTAGAGCATGAGACTCTTAATCTCTGGGTCATGGGTTTGAGCCCCACATTGGGCAAAAGATTCCTGCATTGCAGGGGGTTGAATTAGATGACCCTTGGGGTCCCTTCCAACTCTACAGTTCTGTGATTCTATGATCTCCTGTGATCTAATTACTAGGTATTGTAATGGCCAATGGCTAAGTAATAAATTTGAATCTGACCAGGGCCCATAGAGGTTCATAGTTTGTAAGCAGAAAGGCTGCTCTGAGGCAGATTTGAGCAAAGCAGATGATTTCATCCTGGAGTATAGGGTGTTCAGGTCAAAAAGCAAGGCAATTATTGAAGAGATGCTTAAGTGGAGATTAACAATAAGACTTCCAGGCCGGGCAGGAAAAGTTAGGGATTCAGAGAGGGCCTGAATCTCAGTTCAGCAAAGTTTAAAGTTCATGCAAGACTGAAAGCTGAGAAGATCCAAGTCGCTAAATGGCGAGGAGAGGCATATTGTTGAACTTGATGGATCACTGGATGTTCGCATCTCTGTCTCCAAGTGCAGTTTTTGGTTTGATTGGAGTATGTGTATGTTCCTACTCTAACCAGCTTTCATGGCAGCACATGAAATAGAGAGCTCATGCTTGTTCCCCAAAGACCAAGGTTTGAAGCAACATCTGATGTTATGCTGCTTCTATAAATAGCAACATTTGTCCACTCCAATGAACTAAGCCCCACATTAAAATGAATGTGCACTTAGTGTGATTACAGTCTTAATTAATTTGCAAATTATAGTCTCAATTAATTTGATATTCCCACATGTTCTTTCTTGCAATTGCACATAATTAAGCAATACACTTGCCTTATAGCTCAAGATTGCATTTGAGATTGGCTTTGCAGGAAAAATCCTATAGAGTATCTAACATAATTAAAATGAAGGTAATTGTGCCTTAATTTTTTTATTTTAGGGAGTGCTTAATTTCATCATCACCATTTTATTTGTATGCGACTTTTCCATAGTTAAAACCATGCACAAAGTGACTTACAATATGAAAAAGGTACATAATTGAAGAATAGCCATAGACAATAAGTAAAACACATCAAAAAGTACACAAAATTGAACGATTTCCACATAAATCCTAAGAGCTTAATAACAGCAACATCCCCTGTTAACCAATGCCCAAGCCCAGTTTTTGAAGCTGGATTTAGTCAGGGCCCAGCCCTCCCAGGCCAGGTGGGAAAAGGCTAGCAAGGCAGGGAGCAAGTCATTCAGAACTCACAGCCAAGATGGGCAAAGCTTACACCAAAGTCTATTGAAATTACAATAACTTGAAAGAATAACTTAAATTGTATGTCAAGAGTAAAGTTCCTCCAGATGTAATAACCATGAAAAAAACCCCTGCTTTATATAAAGACATTTTGTTTTAGGAGCATATTGTGATGTCTCACAATGCCACGAAACTAGTGATGCTAAAAATAGCAATTACAGTTGCCCGTTTGAATTCCCAGGCAGTCATTATGTGTGCTAAAGTTATGGAGGTTTTGCCAAGGATTAATGAAGTCATGGAACTTGAGATAGCTGGAAGTAATTTCTGCAATATTTCATCCAAATGCTATAGGAATTTTAATTTAATGAAGAGAAAATAGAATAGGCTATTACTTAAGATCCTGTGATTATTATTTTTTTAAATCCTTTGTTACAGCAACATAATTCCATATTAGCTAGCAAGTTATGGCTCAGTATTCAGAGGGTCACTTTGACAATTTGGTTGCCCATAAGTGGGATCTGCCACAACTTGTTGTAGTGCAGAGTACTCCTGTTCATTGTTCCAGTCATACTGATACTCCATTCCCTTCCGTCTGGTTTTCCATCCTGTTTCCAGCACTCGTTCAGTATTTCCTCACCACTGAGCATACTCGGCCATCATTGGGCAGTTGTGGGGTTGTTTCCCCTTATACTTCTGCAGACCTCAGGTTTTCTTCCAACCACTATTCATACCGCTCTTGTACATGGAAGATGCCATTTTGGATTCATAAAGATCCACACTCAAGTGATTGAGTTCTCCATAAGTACATACAGGGTATTGGTATATAACCCAAACTAAGTGATGCTACTATTGTGCCAAGTCCATGATAAGAAAAACTAAACTGAATAATGAAAATGTCAGTATAAACAAACTATGGACACGATCTACCCACTAGCAGCCAACTATTCATGGAAAGATTGGCAGTGTTTGTCCTCTGAATGTGAATAGGCTTATCTGAAGCATTTTGAACACAAGAAGAGCCTGCTGGATCAGAACAAAGGCTTGTCAAGTCCAGTATCCTGTTCTCACAGTGGCCAACCAGATGCCTGTGGAAAACCAGCAAACTATGTGAGCAAAGAATATTCTTCCTTCCTGTATTGGGAACAGACAAGCCGTGTTTCCCATATCTCTTTCAGCCCTTCCTCTTGCCCAGGTGAAAGTTTCTTGGGCAGCATGTACACCAGTGGAGGTTAAGGGGACATGACACCTCTATTTGTCTTGTGAAATGCCATCTTTGATGCATTTCCACAATCCATTTTGTTTTGTATCTGATGCATAGAGGTTACTATTAGTAAGCCACTCCTAGCTGATAGAGGAGGTCAACGTTGGAGAGAAGTTGATTTCTGAAAGTGAAAAAGCCTTGGTGGACATACTAGACTGAGGAAACAAGAATAGATAGCAATTACAAATATGACAGATATTCATTGTCTGTAGAAATGAGGAGATACTAATTGCTGAAACACAGAAGATAACTAGAACTACTGTCTGCATTGTATTTGTCTCAGCAACATAAACATTCCTGACAGGTGGTATTATATAAGAAAAATTGAACTTATCAAAACAATCCCAAAGGAGGAAACAGATTGATTCCTGTCGTAGAGAAGTCCCACCGTGTTGCGGACACGATTGCAATGGTAGGGACTGGACAGCATAGGAGGTGTGCTAGCATATGTTGCTAAACTCATGAAATGCAAAAGCACCATAAATGGCAATCTTAAGGTGTTGGAATTCATCTACTTCACTGGCCAAAGGAGGAATAAACTTGAGCTTGGTACTCGCTGATATATAGGCAGGCTATTTATGAACAAGTAACCAGTACACCCACACACAGAGTGACCTGGTTGACAGGTAGGCTTTATTACCAGTTTATGTAATCATCAGCAGCAAAGCTTTGCTGGACATTATCACGTCAGGCTTCCAAGTGTGGCATGTATATGGGATCTTTGTAAAAGCTCACTGTACCTAGAAAAATGCATGTAAGGGGGAAGGCTAGGCTGCATGGTTTGATTATCTGCATGGTTTGATGAACTGTCTGCTATTCTAATCACCTCATAAACACCGTAGTATGCAATAGAAGAAACTGAAACAGAAACTGAAACAGAAGAATTGCAATTTGGCTTGGATGGTTCCTCCAGCGCTGAAGCTGTGTGAATTGAGGGCCATAATGTTTGCACTGTGCAGTGAAAACATAAGCATGCTGAATCAGAAGTAAGCCCTGTTTTTATTTTTATTACTTATTTTGTTTTGTTTTTTATTGCAATTTTATGCTGTGAACTGCACTGAGATCTGCGGTATAGGGTGGCATACAAATTGTGGTGATGATGATGATAAGTGGTGCTTACTTCTTAGTACTACTTACTACTTAGTAAGTTTGTAGTACTTATTACTACTTAGTGTTACTTACTACACAGTAAGTTTACTTAGGATTGCAGCTTTCATGCTGAATAGTACTAAATTTTGGAATTAATTAGATTTTTAAATTAATACATACAAAATTTTCCTAAATCTACACACAAACACAACTATACACATATGTATGTCATACCTGCTAAGAGAGACTATGGCTCAATGATAGAGCACATGCTTTGTATTTAGAATCCCTTATTTTAATCCCTTGTGTTAGGAAAGGCAAAACTCCAAGAGACACTGCTAGTAGAGCAGACCATACTGGGCTAGATGGGCAAACAGTCTGATGGTGTTAGGCAACTTCCTAGATTCCTATCCAATCACAAAAGTTTTCTAGATACACTTGCTGGCATTTGTAACCAAAAAGACATTGAGACATAGAAACATTAATGTTGCACTTAACAATAGTGAGAGAGACCTGGTACTTCCTCTGGCATGCACAGAGGGTTGAGGGCAGGAGGGTTCAGTGCAACTACAAATAATTGCCATCAAGTAAGCCAGGACAAATTTGTGGACCTGCCTTCAGGTCAAGTTTTTCATGCAGTCCAAACTACAACCAATACAGTATCTCTCTTTATAATATTTAGTCAACACATGCTGGGATTTGGTTGGGGATCTGACAACCCATTTAGTTTTCTGAGCCACTTTTAATACAGGTCTGGTGATAGTAAAACTAGTTGTCTTGGGAGCTAAAGTAACTTCTAGACTATGCCAGGTGGTTGTATAATCTGTGGATGTTGGAGGGATGAAATGAAGACACAGCAAAAGAGATGAAGGATGCAGATGTTTAACTTTCCACCAGGGGTCCTCCTGGCTGGAATGGTTTGTTTACATGTAGAAAGGTCTAAAGTCCTCTTAAATCCCTTCCTTTCTAGATGATGCTACCTATTTTTTTACAAAGTCCTACATTTACTTACTTGTATTTAATTTTAATCCCACCTTTCCTCAAAATTTTTACCTTCATCTTAGATTTACAGCTAACAAAAATCCTTTCAGGCTAGATATGCAGAAATGAGATTTAAATTTCTTTGTTGGACAAGATAACATACAGAAGACTAGTCATGAAGGTGTTTTCATGCTATTGTATTATGAAAACTGATAATCCACTTCTGTTCGTATGCTGTAGATCACTAAATGTTGCACTGGAGGCACAATGATGTGATTTTTGTTGTTGTTGCTATGGAATGACTTCACTGTAGCTTGAAAGAACTGACATTTTACCATGGTAAAAGCGATGTGTGAATTGGTCTTGTAATTTATTAGTACTGATATTATGCAGCATTCCCTTAGTGCTAATACCACACATTCCATGCTTGGAACACAGGGTGAATATTGTCTTACCTTATTTACAATATTCTGGTTATTTAAACACTCTCTTTACCATAATAGAACAAAAATCTTGAGTTTGCAAATAGGAAAAAACCAGTGATTTACTGTTTTAGGGGATTAGTGTTCTCAGTTTTGTTGAAAGTTATTGTGGACATAGAAGGCCAGTTTTTGTTAAGCTGCTGCTGGAAATCTGGTAAGAGTTAAAGAGCTAAGAATTACGAGATATGACAGCATTCTGTAATTATTTTTAGTTTATCATCCCTTATGTAAGTGCTTGCGGGCTATGTATTCTCACTTGCGTCATTAGCATGTTCATTTGTTAGAGGTGGAAAGAGTGAGAGAGCCATTAGAGAAGAATTGTAGTTAAGATTTCATTTGCGGTATGGAGCTGTGGCAGGAAGTGCTTGGGTTGCAGAAAGCATTATTAATAAAAAGAAACATATTTGGCATTTTATTGCAAATCCAGTCCCTTTGAGCGGAGAGAGAAAAGGTTAGCCATCTTCTTCAGCTCTGAATTGGTTTGCAGTGCCTGCTTCTGATAGCTTTTATCTTCTGGAGTAATTTCCTTGACCATTCTAGTTCCCGGCGTAGTTTACCTTTATCGTGGATATATACCACAGTCTTAATTTGTAAACTCATTATAACATACTTACATGTGGCAAGGAGAGTTTTACCACATCCTTGGGCTTCACCAGAAAGCAAGGGCTTCAGAGAACTGATAAAATCCTGCTCACCATTTGACTGGATACTGTGGCATTCCCTGTGGATTTGTACTTAATTCTAGTAAACTACCACTCGCTAAATGGTAATCTGTACCCAAGTCATCCAAGTTTGCAACATTCCTGTGAAGGGCAAGGATTCCTATGGTGAAAAGGGACTCCCGCCGCCTTTGCGCACAGGTATTTGCACGAAGAGGAGGCATTGTGGACATCTTGACAGCTGGCCCACGGCATGCTTATTAGTTGCTCCTTTACTGTCCACTCCACTTCCTCATCTTCCCAGCCATCTTTCTTCCCTCCTGCAAGCGCCAAACCCTGTCCCTTCACTGAGCCCCAGCCTCTCCAGATTAGAGCTCTCCAGGGACCTTGTCTTTTGAAAAGAGGAAAGAAAGGGGGAAAAGGGAGGGAAAAAGAAAGAAAGAGAGGGAACAGAAGAATGAAAACAGACCCAAGGGGCAATAGTCCCTCGAGCCATCTCACTGCATTACAATGAATATGGACTCTATTAAGCTCCGTTCTGCCTGTTAGCGTTTCCCAGGGCAACACAGCTCCCATATGGCAAGCATGCAGCAGATTAGCGTAGGCCTCTAGGCCTCATTGAAGACCTGAGGCTTGACTGGCAGTTGAACTCCCTCCCCCCTTCTCCTCACACTTGACACTGCCTGTGTTTATCTAAAGCGGGGTGGGGGGGTGCATTTGGAAGGTTATTGTCCGGGGCAATGAGAGATAGGAGAGGGAATAACTGAGCCAAGCTGGGAAGGAACATGGGAGGGAGTGGGGCTGGCTGGCCAAAGGAGGGAAAGGGAGGTAAGAAGGGAGCAAAAGGAGATAGGAAGGAGGGAAGGTTGGAAGGGGGATGGCAAAACACTTCATAAATATTCAGGAAGGATGCTGAATAGGGAGAGGAGAAATAAAGCAGATGGAATTCATGTTAAAGAACAGCCACAATCACCCTCCAAAAACAAGAAAAGAAAAGAGAACTGCTTTAAAGGAGCATAGGGAACGACGTTTATCCAATTAGCAGGGTTGTCAAATTGAATTTATACAGAATTGAAGGGGGGGAGAGGAGTGAAAATTAAGTGTGTGGGGTTGGGTGGGGGGAGAAATATATAGAAGAAAGGAAGTGCATCTCTCCCCCCCCCCTCCCACTCTAGTAAGGAGATTTTATCCTTTATAAGGCTAAGGCAGTTTCCAGAGTGTGTGGAAGGCGGGCAACGCAAGGGGTAAACTGACTATTCCATTTTACTGTGATCTCACTTTGGATAAGAGGATAGAAAGAAGTAACAGAAATGAAGCATGATGCAAGAACGACAGCATTGCTTTGGATTAAGGCCGCTTTGTACCTGAGAACGCTATGAATTTGGGACTGGGATATTAAGTATATTAGATTATCAGTGGAAGTCCCCTATCATACACAATTGTGATAGGCAATTGTCGCTTTAGCTGGTGACATTGGTTTCTGGGTTGCAAGAGAGAGTTCACGTGCCATAATTACTTCAGTCCTTAGTCTATAAGCAAGGGAGGGTCTCAGTGGTAGAGTTGCATGATGGTCCTAAATGCTTTCAGTGGCACTTCATTGATAACTGAGTAATTTTCTTGTAGACTATCAAAACAGCTAGAGAAGATTTGATTATATGAATATATGTGTGTTCATACAGATCCACTGACTAACATTGAAACATAATTTTTCTGCTTTTTATCACTTGGTCAAATGGGCAACCTAATCTGTAAATTTCCAGGGCTGTGGGTAGCCACATTAATCTGTTGCAGCAAAATCAACAAAGACCCTTGTGACATGTTAAAGACTAACAAATGTCATCATTGCATAAGCATTTGTGGGCTTCATCATGAAAGCTAATGCCTTAATAAAATGTGTTAAGCCTTTAAAGTGCTACAAAACTCTTGGCTGTTTTTTCTCATAGAAATGTATGTCTTTGATTTGTGATTGTGCAATACAGTACAGTAGGTGTGAAGACCTGGGAAAAATAAGAGTTTCCACCTGTTTCTTTTTAAAACACCTGAGCTTTCACATCTCATTCTTCCCCTCCTTCGTTGTTGCTTTTTACATTTTGTCCTACAATACCCACCAAATTCAAGAATTGTTAACAATAGCAGCATGCATTCGTAGTCTATCTGTAAAGGATAGAAAACACCAAAATTATATATTTATTCAAAAGTCAGTTATGTGAAAGAATACAGCAATACCTATTCATTGATCTCTTACTGAGAAACAGCTGTTGTCAAAAGCCCTATTTGGGTGTTCTTCGTCATGCAATTATAGTTCCGTGAGGAGTGTCAGTGGGCCATGCTAGATGGCTCTGACCCTACTGTTGTGTCCCCTTCATCACCTTCCACACATTGGAGGGTGGGGAAAACTGAATTGGGGAGGCTGCTCTATGTGTTTAGGCTCACTCCATGATTCAGAACTCTGCTTGGGCAGATGCCCTACACCAGACCTTCCCTCTTCAGTGTGTGTAAGGTGGTTAGGGGATCATGATGGAGGGGCAGGGCCAGCAACTGTTGTCCCACTTTTCCTCTCACTCAGCAGTAATTGCAGAAGGGAGAACACCTGAATAAGGCTTAAGTTTCAGGAGATTCTCTAAATGTCATAAACCTTGAGCTTTCACTAAGAAGGATTCACATTGTACTACTCACATTTAAGGCATGTTTCCCCACCCCCAAAGAATCATGGGAACTATAATTTGTTAAGGGTGCTGGAAACTATAACTCTATGTAGCGTAAACTACAATTCTCAGGATTCTCATGGGGGGTGGGGACAAATGTGCTTCAAAGGTATGGCGTGTATGCAGCCACAGTCTCACCTCTATGGGAGAAACCATAAGTAGCAATTTAACAGCTGGTCTTAATGTGGTCAGTTAATGAGCTATTCCATAAGTATTTGTGTCACTATTCTGTGTGACCTATGGTCATGACCTATTGTCCTTAACATATATGGAAATGTATGTGTTACTGAGATCAATGAGCTAATTTTTTTTTTCAAATACTGTACATTATTTTGTTCTTCTAAAAAAATGTCCCATGCTTTCCCCCTTCACAAATGAGTTGCTCAAAGCAGCATAGAAGAAAACATAAAAGTAATAGTGATCCAACCATTAAAACAAAAAATGAAATTAAACCTGTAATCTTAGTTGACTTGCAAGTGACCTACTGTAAATCTTGTCTTGCAGATAATCGCTTATTTTAATTACCATGAGCAATGATGCAGACTAATTGTTTTGTATACCTGTAGACAAAACTAATTCATGCAAACAAAAAATAATTAGAGATTACTATATTCAGATCAAGAGGGAAGCCTAAAATGTCCATTTTATGGGGTCTGATGTTCACAACATTTAAATTGTGTATTTAGCTTGGCTTTCCTGTTTCTAAAATCAGTCTTCAAGAGTGGCGTATCTAGGGCTGATGTTATAAACTGGTCTGCCACCTCAGATTCCTTGTAAATGTCACCAAAGTGGAGAAGATTAATGGATTGGTTTACATCCTTGGCCTGCACTTTTTTTTAAAGCTTTCTTTTCTATCGTTTTTTCAGCCCTCAGAAATGGGCTGAAAGCACATGACTAATTGTGGGCATGCCTTCTCTGCAGCATCCTGCTGCTGGCTGGCCTCTATGACAAGAATGGGACATCATTTCTGGTTGGGGTTTTTATCAATCCAGCCCAATACATGGTCAATATGGAACATAGTTCAACTTCGTAAATAGATTCTCTTTGATACCTGACAACAGGAACAAAAGTGGCAGAGTCAAGACTATCTTGTTTGGCAGCCCATTTAAAACCTAGACTTTCCTAATGGAAGTTTTGCAATGTCTGCTTATTTTCCTGCACGATAAAATACGTAACTCGTGCACTCTTCCCTTACATCTTTTCTCATTTGAAGTAGTTCAAAGGTGAGCAAGATATTAACAGTTAAAAGGAGTAGTCATTCTTCTTCCCCCATGCCGTAGCCTTGAAGTGTTTCTTATATTTGTTTCTGTCAAAATTGTACCTGTGACTAAGCAGGGGCAAAAACTGAAAAGCACAGACTCTTGATTGTGTTTTATGCAGTGGGATCTTATCCTTATTTACTCATAAGTTCAGTGGGAATTACTACCAAATCACTTCTCATAGCATCACAGTCCAGTTCACTCAGCTTGTAGAACTTTGATACATCAATCCCTTTGACTGAAGACCTGGCAGAATTGCAGTTGCCCTTAGACAGGAAACCACCTTACAGGCTTTGACAATTCTGCCTGCCTGTCTGAGTTCCCTTTTCATTTCTCCTTTCCCCAAACACCTTCTCCCTTCCCCCATTGTCCTTCATCCATTCCTCGAGTTGCAGCAAAAGGCTTGCTCATGCCCAGCAGCTGAAACATGGGCTGTTTTTCATTTAGGACCCTCCTCATAAATTTCAGATGGTGTGGTAGTAACAAGAATTGCTTGGCTGGCCCTTATTTAAGCAGCAGGGGGTCTGGAGCTGCAGGCAGCATTTCCTCAATAAAACCTTCAGATTCTAATCAACAAACACCTCTATAGCTGCCAATGTTACTATTATAGGACTCCCTCAATCTTCCTTTGTCCTTTCCTCCATCCCTCTTATTGTTCTCCGCAGTGTATACAGATTTTTCCACATATACACACTTTTGAGCAGCATGGGGATAGGTGACGCTGATGATATTAGCTTTTACACCTCATGCATCTGATTCTCCCCCTCCTTAATCTCTGCCAATAGTGTAATCGTTGATTTAATGAAAGTGACTTCCATGCCCCCAGTCCACGGACAGGAAATTGTTTTTAACCTGAAGGGAAATAATTTATAAAAACAAAGTTCTTACTTTTCATTTCCTCTAATCCATTGTCCCTGTTGCACCTTTACTGGTGGGATAATGAAGGATTCAGTCCAGTCAAAGTTGAGAATTTTAAAGCTCCATTGATTGAATGGAAGAGTGAAGCATGGGCTTATATCTCTTCCCTTGGAGTTAAAAATGACTTTAAAATGCTTTACTTTGACAGTACCATGCGCAAAGTAAAGTCTAAATCTAATTTGACACTGCCTTTGAAGTCAGTGGGGTGAGGATTCTAGCCTGAGTCTGGATGCATTTATATTGGTCTGGTTTTATTTTATTTTTAAATTCCTTACTGCGGTATGTGAGCACTGTGTCTATATAGTATCTGGTGTATCCTTGTGTGACAATTTTCTGTGTCTCCTTTTTACCATAATTTCTCCCCAAAAAGCTTTTCTTTTCCTGTTTTTTTCTCTATATTGTATCTGTTTGTATTAAGAAGAGCCCAGGGGCTGAGGAAATCAATTCATTTGTCTTTCTGTTTAAACCAAAATATTTTTTATAACCACAGCCAAGTAAAGAGGTAACAGAACTTGGCAAACAAACTATTTAAGCTGCACTTGATTGGACGTGTTCTTATTTTATGTCCTAAAAATATCCGTAATAGCACATTAGTTCACTGCGATGTTTCATTTGTGGTGGATAGAGTTTATACAATGGGAGCTAAGCAGGACTGTGTTGTTCACATATTAATTTTACTACAAATGAAAGATCTGCTGCAAGGGAGCGTGTGGTGGTGGTGAAAAACAGTCATATTGATCACTACCATGAGTGTAACATGTGAACAGTGCTTATGTTCTTCCACCGAATGCTTAAGTATGGTTGCAGCTCGGTACATTGACAATCCATAGGCTTCTATATGCTTAGTTTACATGAATTTGTTGTTCCAAGAGGCAATTACTGCTGCTAAATTCAAGTAACCAAAAGTCCACTTGTTTAAATAATCATTTTTATCATACACTGCTATTTGCAGTATAATTGTGGCAGTTTTCTTGACCCTCTGGCTATGAGACCTTCTGGATCTTGTACTGAACCATTTATTGATTTGCCGACATCAGAGAAGATAAATGTGCACTGCGCTGCATTCATGTTTATGACTTCCTCTTGTAAACGGTCCTTGCAAAAGAGGCGATAAGATCTGAACTACCTAGTTTCTTCACCTCAAGCTGACTTCATGGCAAGAAGGAATGCCGCCTTCACTTATTAGGGTTAAGAGGCACAACTATCCATGTTTGCCTTTAAATTTGTGATTCCATCCTCTGAGGACTAAATGCTGACTCTGGGTGTTGATGTGTGTCAAAAAAACTACCGGTATTCTCTTGACTAACCTACTATTTTATCTCTTATCTCCCTGTCATCCAGGGCACCTCACAAAGCTGAATTTCCACCCTTAAGTCCTCTGGGGCAGCTTATGGGAACTTCACGTGGCATCTTTTGCTCCAGACTCCTCTGCATGGGATGGCCATGATATCAGAGGGGGAAAGACCAATGACTGCTATCATCTGTTTGCTCTTGGCATCTGCTGGTTGCATTGCAAATTTGGGTGAGTGTCCCCCCCCCCCCCATTTCCCCCTAATAAATGTTTAGGGAAGCTTTTAATGTTTGATGTACTACAGTATTTTAATATTTTTTTGGAAGCCACCCAGAGTGGCTGGGGAAGCCCAGCCAGATGGGCGGGGTATAAATTATTATTATTATTATTATTATTATTATTATTATTATTATTATTATTAAGCTGCTGCATTTTCAAGGATTCAACTTTATTTCCATTTTGCTTATGGGATTGGTCCTACATCTCAACTTTCAAATGCTGCCCTCCCTTTAATCTTTTTCTGTAGCCTTATTTTCAGCCACTTAGGACTGCTTTCAAATCCCAAGTCAACATTTGAGAATCATTGCTGAGTCATGAAATTTGCTGCTCACCTGGAGTGAGTAGTGATTGCCTGTGGGTGAGCAGCCAAATGGCAAACTCACCTAATTCCAGAAGTGGTATACCTCTAACCATGAAGTGATGGGGGCAAAATAACAGAAGAGGCCTTTCTTGCTTTATGAGATTTCCAGGGCTACGGTATATCCCTGTTAAAAACAGAATGTTGTCCTTTGATCTGATTCAGCAAGACAGTTCTTACATTCCACTTTGTACTGCTTTTTTTACTTAGTCACCATAGGACAGTACTTTGCTTCTCTCACTATGGAAGCAGAGTATTACAAATGTTCTCTATGTGTACTGTCTCTCCTGAAGTAGAGGGCAGGGCAGAGAGAGAGAGAGAAGGCAGCTAGAGTAGTGTGTGATGGAACATGCCTTTACCTACATATAAAGCCACATTAACTCAGCATGGTGCCCTTGTTGAGAATGAAGATCTATATCCCTAAGGTGAAGTCTCAACAGTTGAATGTGATGTATTCTTATGATCTTACTAATAAGTAACCAACCACCAAATGCCAATAGCCTTCAACCTGTGGTATCCATCTTGTTCTATTTTTATTGAATTCTGTTCAGAATGTTTAATGCATGACAAGCCTAAACAATGTGAATATGATTAGAATGTTAATAGCTGGTACCTACAGTGTTAGTAGATCTACTTCCCTTTTGTAAACCAGTGTTCATGAGGATTTCTCAACTGTCCTCCTTTTTCAGGTCAATCTCGTCAGGTCACCGTGCAGCCTGCTTCTGTGGTCCAGAAGTATGGTGGCTTGGTCAGCTTGAGGTGTATGGTCGAGCCCTTGACTGTAAATGTGTCCTGGAGACTAAACGGAAAGGAGCTGCTTCACTCAGATGACATCCTGGGGATCCATATTGATCAGAGATTGCTTACCGTGGCTTCCTTAAACAACGACACAGTGGGCCGGTACCAGTGCATAGCCCGTGTGCCTGAAGGTGTTGTTGCCAGTGTTCCAGCCATGGTAACATTAGCTAGTGAGTAGCTTTGCTTCTTTTCCTCAATGTACAATGCATTGTCTTTAGTTGCCTGATTCAGTGCTAATCAGATGATCTAAGCATCCTTCATTCTCAGACATAGGATATATTTTGGATGTGAATGCTGGCCTCATGCTGGGTTACACATATGCTTCACAACAAGCCTCATTTTGGAGTGAAGCAGAGCGCCTTGTACTTGTCTGACCTCACACAGGCACTCCCACAAATAGGACTAAGTAGGATACTCAGATTGGGATGCTGGCATTGTTTAAGAGTCAAGAGTTCTAACATGGCAAGCCCACAAGGTAAATGCTATTATGTGTATGAGTCAAAGGACAGAACTGCCTAGTAACCTGTCTTGACTAGTATCAGGAGGGTTCCCTCTTCAGGGCACCACAGGGCGTGGAGGGAAATAGAGAAAGGAGATATGCCTCTAAAAGATTGAAGGAGATACATTTGTGCAAAACAGGGGCTGGTTTTGTTTCAAAGCCAAGAATTATTGGCTTGTCATCAAGATATTAATCAGAAGTGAAATGTTTAGGTTGGGCTGGGTTAGAAAAGGAGAATGGAACAGCAGCTCCAAGGCTCCATGGGAGGGGTCTGCCATTGGGTTGAAGCCTTTTGGGGATTTGGAGTGAGCTCTGCAGTTAGATTAAGTTTCGGAGAGTGCATTCCAGAGCAGAATGGGGGCTGTGTTTTGCTTGTGGGCTCATAGAGGAGGGGAGTGAAAAGGTGGATGAGATTACTCAGATCATGGTTTGCATTTAACAGGGACTGGGAAAGTGCTGCTTGCTCAGCCTCTTAGCACAGTTGTTTTGCTTATGGGCCTTTCTAGTGTTCCCTCAAATGTTTTTTATTTGGACAAAGCGGTCATTGTTCAGCCTACCTGGCTGATGGCTATCCATTCCAGCCTCAGTGAATGAGGGGAGTCAGGCTTCCACAGCAGAGCTTCTAGTAAATCTCCTTGAATGTCCATAAAATCTGGTCCACAGATCCAGCTTGCTTTTGTAAACTGTTGCTGTTGAAATAAAACAGTTTTAATTAAAATTAAGAAGACAGCAAAGTAGTGATGTTACGTCACAAAAAGGCCATTTACAATATTCACTTTCAGAAGTAGCTATAGTTGGGAATAATATGTGATTATTAAATAATCTTGTATGCAAAAACTAAATGAGGCTGGTATATTTCAGCACAATGTATGCTGTTTGCTAATAATAAATGTAGACACTGAAAATAGTATGGAAAAAGACCCAGAACACATATTTTCCTAGATTCCATGTGAAATAGTTAAATTAGGAATATATGTTATTAGAGAAAAGTGGAGAAAAGTAACAACCAAGAATGTGATGTCAGATGTCCAGATTCAAAGTTTTCAGTGTACACAGACGAGGAAGTAACACCTGTTTTTCTAGAGCTTATGTGAATTGGAGACACATAAAATTTCCCACCAAGTCGCTTTGAGCCCATTGATACGGGCTAAACTTCCATACATATTTACTGGAAAACTCCAAGACTCGCCAATCCTGCTTGCATGCTACATTAAGCCATAGTTAAAAGCAAGCTGTGATTGAATGTGCAGTGTGCTCATGCATGCAGCTAAATGGTTCTTGCCCCAGTCCTCCCTTGCTGCCACTATACTACTAAGAAACAACTCAGAGTCTGGCTTGTGATGACATTTGAATCCAGACCATGAGTAGTAACCAAGGTTTGTTCTTGGTTTAGTGCTTGTGGTTTGTTTATGGGAAACAAACCACAAACCTGGGTTCAGACATCACCATTCTAGTCGTTTCCCAGTGTTGGACAGCAATACTACTAGGAGAGGAGTGGAGTGAGAATTTTTCAGCAGTGTGCACCATCATAATATGGGCACTGAAGGAACCGCTACTAAAATTAGCTAGAGGCTTTAATAACTGACTGAAATAACACTGAGGACAGAGTCACATTAGCTTGTTGGGGGACTTGTAGGGCCAATTGGATTTCCCCCTTCTCTTCAGCCTGGCTTAAATTTGCACAATGTTAGATCATGTGCCATTTCAAACCAGGTTGACAGGAAAGAGTTGACTTACTGTGTAACCATATTGCCAGTATGCTTATGTTGAGTTGTTAGTGTATGTTACAGGTTTTGAATTATTGCCTTCAAAACAATAGTTTAATGTTATCGTGAGTGTTTGTTCATTTGTTGTTTTGCATAAAACGAAATTTGCTTAAATAAAAGATAATCATAATATTTTCCCTTTTGTGTATGAAAGGAAGAGGCACAACTGGTAATTTTATTCCCTACATATATGAAGTGAAGACTGACAGACTGAATATGATAAGCTACATAATATGCAAGAAGATCTATTATGTCTTATCATTTGTAAACACAGAGATATTCAAAAGATCTCTGTTCAAAAGATGCCCTTCCAATTTCTGTTGTATGCTAGTTGCTGAACATTTGCTCCACGTGCTGTTGAGAGAAGGCCATGAACACAGTGGCGTAGTGTGGGGGGTGCAGGGGGGGCCGGCCGCACCGGGCGCAACATCTGGGGGTTAGGGTTAGGGGGTGCAAATTACTTGCCTTGCCCCGGGTGCTGACAACCCACGCTACGCCACTGCCTCTTAGATATTGAGAGAGCTGGACAGGTAGGCAGCAGAAAGGTGGGCTTATGGGACTTAAGGTTTAGTGGCAAAGTACATGCTTTGCATGCAAAAGGTTGCATATTCAGTCCCTGGTATCTTGGAAAGAATCCAGTCAGAATCCTGGAGAGACACTTTCACTGTAGACAATTCTGAGATAGGTGGACCAACAATCTGATTTGCTATAAGACAACTTCTTGTGTTCGTTCTTTAGGGGAAGGATGCTGGAGTCATTGAGACTAAAGGTGTAAAGGGAAAGAGCACTGGCCTCTGGCCCCAGCCCTCCAAGGAAAGTGACACCTTGGAAAGGGCAAGACTAGCCTAGCCCCAGCCATCAACCAGAGAATGAGTAGCTGCAAGAACTTGCTCTCCTGCAGCAGGAGAAGGAAGCCTGCCATGTCCCTTGGGATTACACAAGTGAGGGGAAAGTCACCCTTATCTCTGCCACTGGCCAGAGCAACAAGGGCTTGGTTTTGTTGCAAGCTGCCTTGGAAACCGTTAGTTTGAAAGTTGAAGTATACTTCTGGATGCAGGAGATAGGCAAGGAGAGCAGTACCTTGTAGGAACCCTGAGGATGCCCTAGAGCAGTATGTAGTGGAGAAGTTTCAAAAAAAATGAGGAGTCTGTTGGGGTTTAGCTGAGAAAGAAGTTGCAATTCAAGCCCAATGGAGGTTGTTCAGAGGTATTCAGAGTAGGCATCTGGGCCCATTGTGGAAAGAGAGAAGCAGAGGGACACATAAAAAGAGAAAGGGGATGTGGGTAGACATCCCTGGTTGTCAGACAAAGATGGATCTGAAAGAATCTTTATTCAGGATTCCTCCCCTCCTTTTTTTTTTTTAAAAAAAACCCTCCTTTGGTTCTTGGAAGGTATGTTAGAGACTATATCTCCATCTCTTTGGTGACAGTTAAGGTTTCTTACGAGGTTTACACATCGCCCTTCCTGTTTCCCAAAGTCACCATGTCTGAATGGGATTATCCCTGCCAATATTTTTGACATGTTGGCAGCTGAACTTTAGCCTTGGGATATGCCTGCCTTTAGTGCAGAAATGCTGATTGACACCCTTGAGCTGGTCCCTGCTCAGGCTACTTTGGAGAACTAGTTGAGACTAGCAGTTAATTCCTTTAGCAGATTTTTTTAAACATAGAGATAAATTGACTATTGTTACATAGTCCTTGACAGAGGGAAGGAAATGTGGAAATGGTAGTCTTGTCAAAGCAACAATAGAGTTGCAGTTGCTCATATTAGCTGGTGAATGCGTGCAGCCGCTCCCAAGCAAAGATAAATACAGGAAAATAATCTTCACACATGGCAGTGTACATCTTTTATTTGTTGCAGTTATATTATTCTTGAAGGAAAAATGTGGCACGTGAACTGGCATTCTCTGATAAATACTACCTGTTTCTGACTCTGATGGCTGCATAGGAAATCCTGTGCACTGTTGGTTGGTGCTGGTTGGTGATGGTGTTCTTAAATTTCAATAAAAATAATTTTTTTTTAAAAAAAGGAAATCCTGTGCACAAGGATAGGGATGCTTGAGAAATTCATTTGCTTCATATTCCAAAGTGAACTGACCTAATCTGTACCCCCCTGACTAATGCGACACTCTACATTTGTTGTATTCAGTGTTGCTTGAATCCTAGTTGTTTTCTGCCTCTGAGCAAAAATTGGAATAAAAGACCCCCAAACTAAACACACAAATGGAACGCTAGAAGGGTTCGTTGTAGCCAAAGTACAGAAGGATTCTCTCCAACAGGATTTTCAATGCAATGTCCCTCCTTCCGAAATGGATCTTTTGCTGCCTTCAACTAGCTAGATTGGGAAGAACCCTGTTTAAAACTGGGCGGATTCATGTAACAAACCCTGTCAGCAGAAGCCCTGTGCAAGGACTTCCACTTGCACAGTGCGGTTTCCCTCTCTTCCCCTATGTGCCCTGTAGAATTGGCTCTGGTGGCAAGTTGTGAGAACCCCCAGAACAGCCTATGGCGGGAGGGGGGGGTTCCGGCAAGCTGCAATGTTTGTGTGAATGGAACGTTCAACACAGCACAATGTTGAATTTCAGCATATAATTCTTATCAGCAGACACCTCTCAAAACTGAAACTGTGGCAAGATGAGGCAAGAAAAAAGATGATAAAAAATGTGGAATTCAGTAAATATGTAGCTAGCATATTTGCTAATATAATGAAAGAGGGCCAGTTTCAGCATAAGCAAGAACAGCTGGCTGTTCTAATTAACACCAGGTGAACTCAGCATTGTATATGAAGAATTCAAAGAAGAAGAAGAGGCAGTCTGCTTTGTAAACAAAATTCTCCTGAGTGTTACCTAAAAAATCTACAGTTTTGTGAAGCATCCTTCGTTTTCATTTGTATGCTCCATTCTGAATATTAAGCTATCAAAGCAGCCTTCAGCTGGAGCTGGACACCTGGGTGTTAGCTTTTTGCAAAGTGGCAGTGGGCAGTGACCCCTTGCACAGAGGCATCTTTGGGGACCTGGGGGCATTTGCAGCTGTCTTTTCAACAACAAAAAACCTCATTTTTCATTTTGCTTCTGTCAGGGCCTCTAATCTGATAAGTCCCTTGATACAGCTGTTGGCTCCATGTTGAAAAGCTATTTTCACCCTCTAAGAACTTCCAGGGTAGAATTACAGCGAGGGAGAGAAGGAAATGAAAACACAGGACTGTTCCTGGATTTATATAATGGTGATAGTAGACGTGTGAGAAGATAAATGGAATATGTGATACACAAGTTTGGAAGGCTGGATAGGATATGTAGATATGCAAGGTAGGGAAGGATGTCTGAAAGATGTGTGGCGGCTATGCACATCTTTGCATACGGGGATGCGGGTTTACAATAGAGAGCGGGGGAGAGGCTGCACGTATACAAGTACACGTAAAGTACATTTGTGACAGTGGCACAGGAACACAGCAGCTGAGAACAGAAGGAGGATATGTTTTAGGTATGTAAGAAAGGTGGGGATAATGGAACTGTGAACTTACATGGGGTGGAATTCAACATCTTGCTAAGGTGATCATCCTGCCAGTGCAAGCATTTCTGTTTGCCAGGTGGGAGGATCTCCCCTCTCCTTCCTGACATGCTGACATGCTGGGAGTTTTCTTACAGATTTGAGGAGGGCTCAGAGAAGGGGTGGAAGTCTTGTTACAGTAGAGCAGGGCTGTCCAACTTCCAAGAGACTGCGATCTACAACCACTATAAAAAAAATTAGGGAAGCCAAGGTTGTTCAGCTTTTTTTAGGAAAGCCAAAGTTTTTGGGGTGGGGGAGGATCCCACGATTGACCAGGGGCATCCCGCAATCGACCAGTAGATCACCATCAATCTGTTGGACAGCCCTGCACTAGAGGGTCTCTGTGATCACTTCCGTTGCATAATGACTTAGCAGAATCTGGTCCATGATGTTTTGTGGGTGTATCAAGAGTCCCATTCTCCTAATGTTCAAGGCACCAGTCTCTGTGCTGGTTGGTGCTGGGCTATATGGACTCATAGGACCAGGATGATTGCACAACCACTGCCACACCAAAACAGCAACAGTCAGTTTAAACATCTGCAGTAGGACGTGGCTCTTCTCTCAGATATTCTTTGTTCTACGCTATTATAGCCATTTCAACTCGAAGAGGTTTGCTTATGTTGTATATGAAGTGAGTTAGCAATGCAGCCAGAGTTTAATGGAAGCCAGGCAAACTGCTCCACCATTCTGTATTCCTGTAGCTTAAATGTGGATTACCAGTGAAACATATCATATTCTGCTTTGCATTAAAAGAGGCTTTTAGTCATTTTATTTTCCTGAACTTGCATCTTTCCACAGTAATCCTTTGCTGAATTTGATGTAATAATATATTTGGAGATTTGGTCATTTTAATTATTTTTAATTTATTTCCCCCCAGGAGCGCTTTTTTCTGTCTAGTACATTTTCTTCTGCCTAATGTTATCCATCGTGGGATTTGAGTCCTTCAGATACGGGGGACAAACTTAAGGGGGATTTGCAAAAATCACCAAATTTGGGCAAGATGGATGGCAACTAACTAAGTAAAGAACAGTGCCAGTTTAAAGCAATATGTTATCTGGGACCGAAGGCAAACTGACAGCAGATGTTCTTAATTTTACATTTCAATTCAGTTTAAGAGCTCCTTGGCTTCTTATATATAGAACACAGATTTCACGTTCCAAGCAACATCAGTGTAGTGGCTGGCAGTTTTTCTTTACGATTGCTCTGTTTTACTCCAAAGCTCGTAATAACACACTAGGCCTTTTTGTTGTATATCTGTTTTCTTCACTTTGGCTCCTCCTCCTCCTCCTCCTCCTCCTCCTCCTCTTTGCAAAACCAAACAAAAATCCTGAAGCTGAGTTGTAAAGTCTCTTGCCAATATGCAGTAGTAATTACAGGCAGTTTTATCATCTAGCTAAAGTGTGGGAAACTGGATATGGCAGGTGGGCAAGATATTGATCTACCCCCCCCCAATCCCCACGAACTATTTTGATAGGTAGACCACCTATCCAGCACCTAACATCCCCATGATGCAAGGTAAAATGTTTTCCTTCAGCCTATATAGTTTGGAATTGTATTGGGCAAAGGCTCAGGATTTTTTTGGGTTTTCTATCTTAAAATTACAGTGAAGGCTAGACTCCGTCATACAACTCTTCCAAAAAAAAAAAGTGGAGCTGTTGCTATAATTAATATGACCCTGTTTGCATGGCACATTAGATCATAGTTTGTTTTTTATGTATAGTTTAATATGAATGCAGAGTGTGCTAGTGCACATTGCTGGAACGTTCTTCCTCTGCTCCCTTGCTACTGTGCTGTATGTAAATAAGCCAGAGTCTGGCTTGTTGTGACGTCCAAACCCATGCTTGTGTTTTATTTTTCTCCAAACAAACTATGAATAGTAACCAAGCTTTGTTCTTGACTTACTGCTTGTAGTCTGTTTAGGAGATATAAACAATGATACTGGGTTTGGCCACTTCGACAAGCCAGAAAGTGGCTTGTTTTCCCTCTTGTCCTGCAATGTGCAGAGCAGAGTCCGCCTACAGCATTCATGTTGCTGTGTGTACACATTAAGCCATAATTTTCTCTCAACTGTGATTTTAAGTGTGAACCAGGCCTATACAATTACAACTTGCTTTCTCAAGAGACAGTTGAAGGCCAAGAGGACAGAGCGTTAGACATAGACCTGTGCTTGTTCCATGTGTTTCAGATGAGCAGTTATACGGTATATTTAATATTAGCAACATATCCCGTGACAAGTGAGGTGGCTACATTTCCCCCCACATGTATGGAGAGCCACAACTGAAATAAGATTTCTGTGCATTACAAACTGCGCATGATGTAGCTGGCAAATCTTGAATGTGTGAATATCCCTGTTACGCCATATTACTGTTTAAAGATGCAGGCATACTCTACCAAGTTGCACCAGTACAGTGGTACCTCAGGTTAAGAACTTAATTCGTTCCGGATGTCCGTTCTTAACCTGTAACTGTTCTTAACCTGAAGCACCACTTTAGCTAATGGGGACTCCTGCTGCCACCGCACCACCGCTGCACGATATCTGTTCTCATCCTGAAGCAAAGTTCTTAACCCGAGGTACTATTTCTGGGTTAGCGGAGTCTATAACCTGAAGTGTCTGTAACCCGAGGTACCACTGTATTATAAAAGTGACAGAATATTGATGTGGAAATCTGATCTTCCTATAGATCAGAGATTAATTTTCTCTGTTTTCCTGTTGGGGAATTTGAGGGCATGGGGAAAATAAAGTGACATAAGTAAAAAAAGGTAGCAGAGATGTAAATGCATTTCAGAAGATAAGTCATGGTTCTTTTTTATTATGAAAAAGCCATTCTTACCCTTGTGAAACTGAGCTTGGGTTGCTTCTCCCTTCTGTAAGCAAACCTTGTAATAACAGAAAATGTTTTATATTCCATCTGCAAAGAAAGTTGTTCCCTAGTGGCTTGGCTTGCAGAAGTGTTGGGCTGTTCTTTCTCTGCTCATTGGCCAAGACGACTTTGGCTGTTTTTTGTTTAAAGCTCTGGATCTGCTTTTGTGCATACATATCCTTTGCCAGTAATTTTGGAGCCTGTGCCTTGGCTCTGGGATTCAGAAATGGCTGTGATGAATTTGGACCACCAGGAGGCACATTAATTTTTCCTGATTCTATTTGTATTTTGTTAATCAGATAAATGTGTGATGTCAGCAGCCAAGCTTTCAAATCTCTTTTCTCCCACCACTGTTTTCTGTGTCTCCTAACATTTTGTCCCATGAGAAAGAGAAATGAGAAAATAAAGTCAGCACCAGTCTCTCCTTAATTTTTGTCCCATTGATATCTTGGGAGTGAAGAATTAACCTCCCATCTGTCTGCAATACCCAGTGGATACATGGCTCTCCCTCCCCAGCCTGCCTTTAAAGAATTAATCACTTTTCTGAAGTTCACTCCTTTACACCTTCTTTTTACTTTTATTATTATTATTTTAGTTGCATGATGCCAAGACATTCCTGAAGCATTAAACATGTTTGCTGCAAATCATTTTTATGTCTTTGTTAAGTCTCTCCCCTCCTTTCCTTCTTGAATCCAGGCACTAGCACGGAAATATTCTCCTGACAGCTAATACGTTTTTCATTTGGGGAGGCTTTTTGCCGTGCTGCCAAGGGAGCTGTTTTTTATTTAAAAATGTTTTTGAAGCAATCTTGCTTTAATTAGCCTGTTTGAGAAATTTCATGTCACTTTTCCATAAGCGTGGGTGGGAGAACCTTGGAGCCAGAGCTGTCTTTTGCTGTTGGAGAGCTGGTATAAATCCCAGAGAAAGAAAACATATTTTTCCACTCTTCCAGTCTGCCAATAGAGACTTGGCCATAGTTTTCAGTTCACAGGCTGTTCTAGTTTTTGCTGTCCCGGCTGCCTGAATACTTGCATTGATCCAGTCCAACTGTAGACAGCACACCCTCTCACTAGCACGGGTCATATGAAAAGAAGTCAGGAATCCTAGGCTACCAAATCACAAACTTTGCAGGCAAAAATCCCAGACTCCAGTCTTATGAAAATGAAGGGCTTATTTGTAGTTTTCAGGTGAAGGTTTAAATTGGTGCAGCATTTCTTATCGCAGCGCTTCAGTGAAGGAATACTTGATATCTATATCTTGTGATATTTTTGCTTCAGTTTAACTAATTTCTGGATGTTAAGGAGTCCTTTTAGCCTTTGGACCTAGCAAATGTGTTTTTAGAGCAGGGCATGATGCAGCACAGAGCTGTTTCTTTCTATTTACTACTTTGTTTCTCAAAATTCTTGAATTCGTATCGCCTTCCAAACTTACAGCCTCTAGATCAGAATCAGTCCTTTATTCCTCAAATGAATGTGCAAAGAGGTCCTTGCTCACAGTTGTGTGCATACACCCTGCTGCTGCACTGGGGTAGTACCGTATATACTTGACTTATAAGCTGACTTTTTCAGCACATTTTTTACGCTGAAAAAGCCCCCTCGGCTTATACTTGAGTGAGGTGGGCAGCAGCGGCAGAGAGACGAGTGGCCCCAAAGGAGCCCTTTCTTGCCGCTGGTCCCACTGCCGCCGCCCGCCTCTTTCAAGGGCAGGCACAGGAGCCATGTTTGGGAGAGGCATTGCACTGTGCTGTGCCTCTCCCAATCGTGGCTCCTATGCCTGCTCTTGTGGTGGCGGAGGGACCTTTCGGGCTTCTTGTTCTTCCTCCACTGCTGCCGCCACCACCAGGTTTGTGGTGTGGTGAACCGGCTTATACTCGAGTCAATAAGTTTTCCCAGTTTTTTTGTGCTAAAATTAGGTGCCTCAGCTTATATTCGGGTCAGCTTATACTCGAGTATATACGGTAATTCACCAATCATTATATGTAGGTCACTCAGACCCTCACTGCATTGCCCCACGGAACTTTGCATTGTAAGTCCTTGGTAAAGATGGCATCGTATCTCTGAGATACTATTATGTTTTGCTAGATAAGGAAAGGGGTTTACTAGAGCAAGAACCAGTGAGGTAGAAAGTTGTTATTATATGACAACTCCGTTAGAGGTTTCAGTTTTGGGCACCTGATTCTTGGAATCCTGTGCAGATGGTTAAGAAGTGTTCAGAGACAGTAATAGAGAAAACAGCAGGGAAGAGAGGAAGAAGGAAGGCTGAGGTTGTTGGGGTTTTTTTGGCTGGTTGTGGTGAGAACTTGTGCAAACATTCCCTCCTAATGGATTTCTCAAATGTACTGGCAGGCAGGCAAGCAAAGGCAGGTGTCACGTCAAATACCTTCTCGGATGAAACTTGATCCATCCCTCTTGATCTGGTATACTCATTCTCACTTTTAAAGGACCTCTTTGTTGGTTGTTTTGCTCCTAAGAGCCCAGAGCATAGTGCAGCCAACTAGTTTAGCAGACAAAGTAGACCTCAGTAAGAAACCTTTCTCTCTCTCTTGCTCTCTAATGTTAATTTTGCAAGTATATCTGAAAACCCATTATATTTCTCTCTTTCTCAAGGTTCATAACAGTAGAACATTAGGACGAGTATTCTCAACAATTCCAATTTGATTACCAACATACAAAGCTGAATAACTGTTCCCTGTTGATATGGGTTTCTGTTTTGAACAACAATGAAGTTTTAAGCTTGTTTATTATGGTTATGGCAATACACTTTGAAACTGACTCCTCCTTCATAAAAGTCTCGGTTTGTTTTGAGAACTAATTATCTGTTCCGGGGGGGGGGGGGTTGCTGTAGTGGGATAAGTTTTTATGGAATATCCTAGATTGCTTTCCACACCAGCAGTTTAGGGCAGAATTGAACCGCCTGATTTGCCTTGTTGCGGGGTAGGTTGTATGGAATGAAGGTATCTCACTGCCCAGGCCAGAACAGCTGTGTCCGCCTCCACCTATGGAGTGACACTAGCATCATTCTGCCAGCACATAGCTCCCCATTCCAAATTGATTGTTTGTGTATGTGTGTTTGGGTGCTAAAAGGGCTTCACCAGATAATAAATTTCAAAGCAATGTATTTGGAAATCATATGGTCATAATGGATAATTTCAATAATTCTGCTGACCTTTTTTAAAAAAGAGATCAGCTCTAGTCTACACTCCTATTTGATGTGGCAGAGAAATTAGATAGTTATAAGAATAAAGAAAACAAGATGACAAGTGAAAAATCAGTTGGGCTGTTCAATCTGTTTCTACTTAAAAGTCAATCAATCAGTCATTCAATCAATCAATCAATCAATCAATCAATCAAGTCAATCAATCCAGAGGCATTATGATTTGCTTAGTGGCATACTGCCTTTGCCCAGCAACTGCATACGTACATCCATTGTACACCATGAAAACAGGACCATACCTACAGGAAACTATCCAATTGACTCCTGGAGACACAAAGGCTGCACTCTCAAACACACTTGCATGTAAATCCTATTGATATCAGTGAACTAGGTGTCACATTGGCAAAAGCATCATCCTACCCACATATTGTCAAGGTGATGGGAATATTGGAGCTATTTGTGAAGGGGAGATTGGTGTGGTGTAACTCCTCCTGTGCATCCAATTTCTATCCTGAAAACATCCCACCCAGGCCATGTTTCTCCTGCCTAGGCTTGTTGTGGAGCCCAGCTAAAGAAAAATATTTAAAACTTGACGTTTTGTAGGGGAATTTGCTGGACTGAATGTGGAGGGTGGGAGTGGAGAGAGGGAAGATTAAGTACCCTCCTCTTGTCCGCCTGCACTTCTTACAAGTGAGCACTCCACAATAGTAAGGTAAAGGTAAAGGTACCCCTGCCCGTACGGGCCAGTCTTGACAGACTCTGGGGTTGTGCGCCCATCTCACTTAAGAGGCCAGGGGCCAGCGCTGTCCGGAGACACTTCCGGGTCACGTGGCCAGCGTGACATCGCTGCTCTGGCGAGCCAGAGCTGCACACGGAAACGCCGTTTACCTTCCCGCTGGTAAGCGGTCCCTATTTATCTACTTGCACCCGGAGGTGCTTTCGAACTGCTAGGTTGGCAGGCGCTGGGACCGAGCAGCGAGAGCGCACCCCGCCGCAGGGATTCGAACCGCCGACCTTTCGATCGGCAAGTCCTAGGCGCTGAGGCTTTAACCCACAGCGCCACCTGCGTCCCCTCCACAATAGTACAGTATTGCAAAGGAAGTGGAGAGCTTAGAACCCCATGTTACCTTCCAGCATGCAGTTTCTTCTTTATTTCTAGGTTTAAGATCAGGAGGTTAGGAAAGAACGAGCACTTGGGGCATAAGAAATGGTCATATTTGAGACACCTGCATATGCTATGGTTCTTGAAGTTTTTCAACAGTACATGAGATTGTGATATAATCTCATGGAAAGGATATAAGCTTCCTCAGTTTGTAATAAATGCAAATCCTTGAGCACCCCCTCCCTTGTGATTCTTTTTAATCTACTTACATTGTCCACCACTGTTACTTTTCTCCCATGTGTAAAGCCCAGCAGTTCAGCTTTTAACAGATCCTGTTGCCATCCTCTTAAACAGATCTCAAAGACTTCAAATACGATGGCCAGCATGTGATAGAAGTTGATGAGGGAAATACAGCTGTAATTGCCTGTGATCTTCCTGAAAGCCACCCAAAGGCCCAGGTTCGCTACAGTGTGAAACATGAATGGCTGGAGGTCTCCAGAGGTGAGTTGTGACTGACTTACAAAGGAAGAGAAACTGGAATTGGTGTCTGCTTTATATCTCACTTACCTTCTAGTCAGTTTTTACCCCTCCCTACACCTTCTGACTGTGCCTTTTGGGCTGATCTGTACAATCATTTTTCTGAGTTCTCTTAAGGGCTATGGCCTTATGTATAGTAGACATAGTCTTTCATGACTCCACATTTCGGTCCTCACCCAAGAGCAGTTTCTTGACTGTCCTGTAACTTTCTTGAGGCACTAAAAATATACCTGTGAAAGAAATATCTGAAAGCTGGGAAGTGCTGGGAGGATGACTGAATCCTTTATTTTAATAATAAAACCAAATGATGTCCTAATTATCATACCAGGTTTGCCATGAGAATTAAAGCTGATTTTTTTTTATACTCCATCTTTTTATCCCATTCTTCCAACCACTCACCATTTTCTTTCTCTCAATCTTAGCTGGAAACTTCTTCAGCTCCTCTTATTATTACTCAATAATGTTCCTTTTGTGTTTACAGTATGCTAGAAATTGTATAATACGGATGTTCCCTGCCTTAGGAATCCCTGTTCTTTCATCTTAACAGACAACTATCTGATCATGCCATCTGGGAACCTTCAGATAGTCAATGCAAGCCAAGACGATGAGGGAACTTACAAATGTGCGGCCTACAACCCTATCACCCAGGAAGTAAAAACATCTGTGTCTAGCGAGAAACTCCGTGTGAGACGTAAGTCACTTTTCCCAAATATTTGGGTTCATTGGCTTCAGGCTGTTTTAAGGTGGTGGTCCCATTTTGCAGGTGCCACCAAATGCAGTCCTTTTAAGCTGCATGTTTTACACAAGCCCTTCATATATGAGAGCTTGCTTTCTATACAGGAGTGTTAAATTCAAAGTATCCTCTTGCAGTGCAAGTAGCAGAAGCTTATCTCACAAGCATAAGGCTTCATTGTACATTTTCTGTTGCTTTTGGTATTATATATGGAGTGATGAAGTTGTTGATGGCAGAGTTGGTGAAATTCCAGTTGGTGAAACTTCCTGTTTAGTGGCTTTTTCGCCCCAATAGGCTTTTCTGCTTACATAGTGCATCTTGTCCTGTTCTAAGAGACTGTCTTACTTTTGTTTCACTGATTTCTCTCTTGGCACTAGGCTCCACAGCTGAGGCAGCTCGCATAATTTATCCCCCAGAGGCTCAGACCATCATTGTCACTAAGGGCCAAACTCTAATCCTTGAATGCGTGGCTAGTGGGATTCCACCTCCACGTGTCACGTGGGCTAAGGATGGCTCCAACGTCTCTGGCTACAACAAGACTCGATTCCTTCTCAGCAATCTCCTAATTGATGCAATCAGTGAGGAAGACTCGGGGACCTACAGCTGTATGGCTGACAATGGCATGGGTGAGGCTGCAGCAGCATTCATTCTCTACAACGTTCAAGTGTTTGGTGAGTATAACTTCATTTTCCTCCCTCTTCTCTCCTGTTAGACCCAGCAGCTATAGCCATGGTCTGGAGACTGCTCACATGGTCATATATTTCAGAACTGTTTTTGAGGTGAAATTTAATGCTCACAAGCAAAATTCCTCCAGCTTAGATTTCACTCAGGGGCCTAACTCCTAATAACTGCCTAAGTAAGCTTTGAGGGCAGAACTAAAGCTTTGACTTTCCAAAAAAGAGCCAGAGGATTAAAACTGAGTTATTTATTGAGGCACAGTAATTCTAGGCACACACACATAAATATAATCAAAAGACAGAAAATTGTATTCAGTAACTAAAAATGTTCTAAGCTAGATGGAATGTGCTGTGAAAAACAGTTATGTGCTTTTAGCTGAACTGTAATTTAAAGATCCTTGGGTGAATTTGGTCCTTTGAGTCTCTCACAAAGAAATTAAAGAGATATCAACATATAGTATGCCAAGCTTAATGATCAAGCCAAAAGACAGAGGCATTTCCTTTTTAAAGGAAATAAATGTCTGGGCTATAAGCTAATGCAGGCTAAGTAATCCCTGGCCAATCAAGAAGGCTGCTTCATCTACCTGCATAATAAGCCCAATTTGATAGGATTACCTGGTATAAATGCATATAAAAGAAATACACAGAACAGGCAATTGTTCTTGAAGGAGTTGATTTACAGAATTCATCACATGAAGGTTTTACCTAGGTCCTTTGCCCAAGAACCTGGATCAGGGAGCTTTTGGAAGAGATTTAATTAATGGAGAGGTCCATTAGTTTTCCGGTCTAGAGCCTGTGGCCGTAGAAGAGCGTAGTGACTGCCCATCTGTCATGGATGCTTTAGCTGAGATTCCTGCATTGCAGGGGGTTGGACTAGATGACCCTTGGGTCCCTTCCAACTCGTAAGATTCTATTATTCTATGGTCTCTGAAAGATTACTTTTGAAATACGTGAAGGATCTACTTATCGGACACTTAATGGCTGTGCACAAGAATAAATAGGTTTAGGTATTGCTGTCTTCATAACACAGCAATGTAGTTTATAACACAGCAATGTAGGAGGATAGCTACAAATATTTCAGTTCTGCCTGTTTCAGAGGTGAATGGTCGTTCTAACACCTGAATTGTAACTCTTGTTTCCTTTTCAGAACCCCCGGAGGTTGTCATGGAACTATCTCAGCAGATCATCTCATGGGGACAAAGTGCAAAGTTCACCTGCAAGGTTCGGGGGAACCCCCAGCCATCAGTTGTGTGGCTGCGTAATGCAGTTCCGCTCTTCTCCAGCCACCGAATGCAACTCTCTCGCAAGGCCCTACGTGTCTCCAGTGTGGGGCCTGAGGATGAAGGGATATATCAGTGCATGGCAGAGAATGAAGTTGGGAGTGCACAGGCTATGGTTCAGCTGAGGACTACTGGGCCTGGTAAGTCCAAAATAAAGTTCAAAAGGTTCGTATAGGGATAATGAAATAAGAATTGTAAAGCACTTTGAACAGCAAAAGTAAGTATAATAATAATAATGTTGTTGTTGTTGTTGTTTATACTCCACCCATCTGGCTGGGTTTCCCCAGCCACTTTGGGCAGCTCCCAACTGAATATTAACACAATACAGCATTAAACATTAAAAACTTCCCTAAATAGTCTCTCATTGCATTAGTATTAGGGGTGTATCTGTCTATACACGGGGCTGCTTATTCTCTTTATGCCAAGTCATGCAACTCAAGTTAGTTTCTGTTCTGGAAAGGAACTTCCTGAGATTCCTACTTCTCAGATGTGTGGCTTTCAGAGTATTGGAGAAATGAACCTGAACACATGCAAGTTATATCTTGAGTAGGTACCCTCAGTACTTAGGGGGAAAGTTGCTTTCCCTGCATAGCTCTGTTTCATGGACTGAGCTTCTTAAATTCTTTATCTGTCCATTTACATATGTATTAAGTGTTTGAATTACCCTCCACACTTCAGCTGCAATAGCAACACTAAAAGCCGCTTAAAAAATCAAAATGACAAAATATTTGTAAAAATATTGATAAAATAGTGATAAAATAGGTGATTGTGACAAACATTACAGATGTCTCTTTTCTGACACCACTCTTTCTCTATTGTTTGTTCATTAGAAACCCCATTCTCTACCAAAATAAAACTGCACAAATTAAAATTCTCCAACTAGAACATAATTTGTAAAGGGACTGAGTCAGATGTACTTAGAATTTAATGAATTTAACATACATACATACATACATACATACATACATACCTTTATTTGTATGCCACTCTTCCACAGTTCAAACCATGCTCAAGGCGGGTTACAACATGAACAAAATATAAAACTACAACATAAACAATAAAAAAATTAAACAGACAGAACCACACTGAACAGTTTCCACCAAAATTACAAGAAGATCTAAAATAAAAATACAAAAAACCAACAGCAACAATTCCCCCCAAAATAAACCCCCCTAAACAGTGCCCCAGCCCAAGAGCTTTTGTAGCTGTAGTCAGTCTAGGCCCCACCTTCCCAGGCCAAGTGGGAAAAGGCCTGCAAGGCAGGGAGCAGGTCTTCCAGGACTCACAGCCAAGATGCTCTCATTGGTGTCAATGAGACAGCATTTGGATTTTGTGTAGACAAGAGTAGGCTGATGCCTAGTGCACCAAAATCCAGGTGCTTAGAACTTCCCCTCTGGCTACTTAAAGCAGACTTTCCATCTTCTAAAGAAGCCAAAGGCCTATGGAAAAATTTGGCTTGTTAAGTTAAAAGGAAGAAGCCTAAAGCCAACTGAAGACTCACGTAGTAGTTTATAGCCGTGGGAGACACAATGCAGGAATGGAAACTTACCCGACTTGATGGGTGTTATTCTACTGCAGTGCTAAGAAAACCCTAATAAGCTAGATTCACACACACACACACACACACACACACACACACACACACACACATTCACCTTTTCCTGATAGTTGGGAGTAAGTGGGTATCAGTTTTAAGACAGTGGGTATCAGTTTTATCAGTTCAGTGCTCCAGCATTTGTTCAAATCATCTCTCTTGCCTTCTAGGAACAACTCTGAAGCCACAGCAAGGTTCTGTTGCTGATTCAGCTCAGTCGGCCTTGTCACCTACCCTGCTTAGCAACAGTGAAAAAATGCTGAAAGACAAAGCAAACTTCCTAAGACCCAGGCCCACCACACCATCCGTGTCTGTTCAATGTACTACCAAAGAGTTGGTGTCTCCAGCTGAGGCCCCAGTCATCCTTAGCTCTCCCCGGACTACAAAAACGGATTCATATGAGCTGTTGTGGAAACCACGGCATGATGGCAAAGCCCCAGTCCTCTACTATGTTGTAAAACACCGCAAGGTTAGCACATTCCTTTTTAACTGATTTCTGATAATGATGCTGAATTACTCTTTCTCTGGAAAGCTCTGTATAGCTTACACTTTCTTGCCAGTTTAGGTAGCAGCAGCCCATCTTTTGGATGGGCAGGATATTTGTCCTGTGTGCGGTCTCTGAATTTCAGTGAGTGATAGCAGCATAAGGAACAGGCATAAGGAAGTGGGTGCTTTGGTGCAAGTTTGAGATCAGCATGGGAGAGAGAACTGCAGAGATGTATGTATCAGTGAGCAGGAGCAAACTCAGGATGTACATAACCCTGGGATGATGCATATACTTTACTTAGTCTGGGGCATTTCTTCCCTCTCCCACTACCCTCCCTCCTCTTTTGATGAACTTATCCTTACCATAAGACAGATTCCAGTAAAGTAATGATTCCAGACCATCATGGTATCTTAGCTTGCTGCATGTACCTTCCTCACTTTGTTCGTTGGTTGTGGTCTCTCTTTTTTCAGTCGCTTCACCTGGAAGGCTCTTGGGTCAGAGGGAGTCACCATGGGTCACTGCACTTAGGACTAATATGTTTCCAGCACAGAGCAAATTCTCAGCTGGAGATTCTTTCTTGTATCTTAAAGGTCTTTACAGAAGGAAACTGTTCCTGTTAACCCTGCTATCATTTTCATTTGCGTGGCTGGTAACCAGACAGACACCCTGAAATGGGCTTTATGTAAAGGAGAAGCTGGGTTTAGACAAATTCTGAATAAACATGATTATATCATAGCTCGTTTCAATAAATCTATTCTGACATGTGCTTACTTGAGGTGTAAGTGCATTTCAGAGCTAAGTCATACTCAAATGTGACTTATGGAAAACAATGGATAGGGCTAAGTAATGTTAACTCATTTCAGTGGATGTATTCTGCATTGGATACCATCCAGTTTATGGAGTGCCCACGTGTACTACATGTGCTAAGTAAATAACCTGTACTGCTTATAAATCTTTTAACTAAAGATGGCACTGAAAACTCATTAACCCTGTGCAGCTTTGTTCAATACATCCACAGCACAAATTATAACATTGTGATTACATATTCCTTGGGAGATGAGAATAGTGGTGAATGGAGAAGTGGTACCTACCTCATATGTCAATTGATTGAGGCAATTAGTAGCAGTGGGTATCAAACACTAGAATTCAGTCATTTGCCAGTAGACAAGTAGTTCTGCTCATTTCAGATTGCAGGTTTGTCTACAACTATCTGTGATAAATATGGCATGGTCTCATTTTCCTATTGGAGGCAAAATAGGATGTTCCGATTTCTTTTTTAGGACAAAATTGTAGGGTTGTTTCCAATTCAAAGAAGGCACTGTAGCCTATAAGTGCCTTTCACCAGTGGAATGTGAGGATGATAAGTTTTCAATGATTCCTCATCCTTTTCCAGTCCCCTATGTCCCCGTCCCCCCATCTGCTCCAGACAAAGGGGATATTTGCAAAAAAAAGCCTCCCTCTTTGTCACATTCACGGAAACTTTCACTGGAGCTAAGAGCCTACAGTGAGTGGAGGGACACAGTTGGATACAACCTGTAACTGTTTGGTAAATGCACAGATGCACAACCTGTGTAGCTTGCAGCTGCTAAGCAGACATTGAAGTTCTCTCCCTTGATGGTGTTGATTTCCCCCCTATAATTCTTGATGATGATGATGATGATGATAATAATAATAATAATAATTATTATTATTATTATTATTATTATTATTTATTATTATTTATACCCCGCCCATCTGGCTGGGCCTCCCCAGCCACTCTGGGTGGCTTCCATAAAAACCAAAAATACAGTAAAATCACACGTTAAAAACTTCCCTGAACAGGGCTGCCTTAAGATGTCTTCTGAATGTCAGGTAGTTGTTTATCGCTTTGACATCTGCTGGAAGGGCGTTCCACAGGGTGGGCGCCACTACCGAGAAGGCCCTCTGCCTGGTTCCCTGTAGCTTTGCTTCTCGCAATGAGGGAACCGCCAGAAGGCCCTTGGCGCTGGACCTCAGCGTCCGGGCAAAATGATGGGGGTGGAGACGCTCCTTCAGGTATACTGGACCGAGGCCGTTTAGGGCTTTAAAGGTCAGCACCAACACTTTGAATTGTGCTCGGAAACATACTGGGAGCCAATGATAAAGCTCTGCAGCTGACTTTTCTTTCATTGTCATATGGTTATTTTTGGATTGGGAAATAGCTAATAATCTTCATTTTCTTCTACTCAGATAGAAGGGCTGTAGTTCAGTAATCAAGTACAGTGGTACCTCAGGTTACATACACTTCAGGTTACATAGGCTTCAGGTTACAGACTTCGCTAACTCAGAAATAGTACCACGGGTTAAGAACTTTGCTTCAGGATGAGAACAGAAATTGTGCAGCAGCGGGAGGTCCCATTAGCTAAAGTGGTGCTTCAGGTTAAGAACAGTTTCAGGTTAAGAACGGACCTCTGGAACGAATTAAGTACATAACCAGAAGTACTACTGTACTTGTATTGCATGCAAAAGGTTCCAGGTTCTTTAGTTTCCAGAATCTCCTGGTAGGAGAGAGCCATTGCCAAGCAGTGTAAACCATTATGAGCTAGATAACAGGCAGCTTCCTGCGTTACTTTATTCCTATGTTATCTCATACCAGTTTGCCACTGATTATTTTATATATGCAGCACACATGTTTAAACAATTTTATTTTATAATTCTCAATTGCTATTAGCAGGACTTTCTGTTACAACATGGAATTGTAAAGGGGTTCCTCTGAGTGGCATCAGTTTAATAAGATCATGCTGCAAAGTAGCTTAATGCTTCTGAGAATTTACTTGTCATAGCATTCTTGCTGTTGTCATTACTACTCAAATCCAAACTGATTTTGTCAGTATGCATGACACTTTGCAGAATACAAGCCAATCTAAAATTTACACTGGGGAAAACATAAAGGAAGGGGAGGAAAGGAGAGGTGGGTTAAAAAAATGAAGCAATGCAGTAATGCACTTGTTTCGGTTGCATTTGCTTAGGCTTTATTTCTGCATGTGCTGTAGTGAGGATCAGATGGGGCTTATCAGCCTGGAAAAGTAGCCCATCTAAGAGAAGGAAAACTCTGATCCTAAACCTCTGCTGCCTTGTGGGATATCTTTGGGAGAAAATGGTTAAGGAGTAGACCGAACAAAAAGTGGAGTTCCTAACATGATTGGGCGGCGCCTTTTACGCCTCCTTCCAACAACTCCTAGTGCCAAGCATATTGCTCTGCTTTCCTTTGGACCACATCAGCAAGGCTGAGAGAGCAAGGGTCTTGTCATATGGACAGCCCAGGACCTCCGTACTTGCTTGTGCCCTGGGGAGTTCACTTTGGTGCTGCTAACACAGCAGTTTGCCTTCATCCCTGCACTCTATTGTCTCTCAAGACAGACAGATGCCAGCAAGAAGTTTATTTAGATCTTGTTTTGGCTAAAAATGCTCAAGAACCCTTTTATCCGTAATAAGGTGAAGGTAATTGAATCCACTCATAGGTGTGCTTGTTCATTGTCCTTCCACAGGTATTGAATTCTTCAGACAGCTGGACAGTCAGGGATGTCCCTGCCAACCAGCATCATCTGACTCTAATAAAACTGGACCCAGGAAGTTTGTATGAGGTGGAGATGTCTGCCTACAACTGTGCTGGAGAGGGGCAGACAGCAATGGTGACCTTCAGGACCGGTAAAGATGTAGTACTTTCCCATGAGTTGTAAATTCTCTCCTTGTCCTGATACTGAAGGCTTTGTTGTTTAGAAATTTGCTTTCATTAATAATAATAATGTTAATAAGACACGGTTACATCCATGGAATGTAAGCCGCCACAGAATGTTGGTGAAGTTTATCATTCAGAGCAATAAGACACTAAAAGTTTATCTCATGCCATCTTTGCTATTTTTGTCTTGCTTAGGGCGTCGACCCAAACCAGATATCATAGCCAGCAAAGAGCAGCAGATTCAGAAGGATGACCCTGGCACCAGCTCTCGGAGCAGCAACCAATCCGACAATACGCGCCTGTCCCGTAAGGCCATTTTCAGACTTGCGGCAGAAAGGGTTTTCTGGCTCTAGAAGTCTGATTATTCTTGGGGGAGGAGAGTTGGGAAAGATGGTGGTGTGGATGAGAAAAAGACAAGCCTGGCACAAGCAACAGGAAGGGAGTTTGCTTATCTCTGCTGCTTCTGTCCAGTCCTTATTAGGCCATGTTGCTCTTCAAAGTCTGTTTTACTGGCAACAAGCACCTATCAGACAAACTGTCTATTAATATGATAGTGAGCGAATCATAGAATCGTGGAATTGCAGAGTTGGAAGGGACTCTGAGGGTCACCTAGTACAATCCCCTGTAATGCAGGAATCGGAACTAAAGCATTGATGACAGATCGTCATCCAGCCTCTGCTCAAAAGCCTCTAAGGAAGGAGAGTCCACCACCTTCTGAGGGAGTCTGTTCCACTGTCAAACAGTTCTTACTGTCAGAAAGTTCTTCCTGATGTTTAGTCAGAATCTTCTTCCTTGTAACTTGAAGCCATTGGTTCAGGTCCTACCCGCCGGAGCAGGAGAAAACAAGCCTGCTCCACGCTCCATGCAACACTTCAACAAATAGTGTTTTGATTATGATTGTTGCGGTGGGAGGAGCCTTGAAAAAATATGCAATTTCAAGAGGACACTTTTTACCGAGTCCAACTTGTCCGTGTGCGCACCTTTATTATTATTAATCATTAAATTTCTATACTGCCCTTCATCCAAGGATCATAGGGTGGTTTACAATATAAAAATATATACCATGGTAGCAAGAGCACCTTTTCTCTCCCCGTCTCCAATTGTTTTCTCCCTCTCTCTAGCACACTATTTCATCTTGCAAGGAAAGTTCCCTACAGCCCAGCTTTCCCAATCTAAAACTGGTTGTATCTCAGCTAATGTTATTCTTCTTTTCCTTACAGCTCCCGAAGCTCCAGATCGCCCCACCATCTCGATGGCATCTGAGACATCTGTCTATGTGACTTGGATCCCCCGTGGAAATGGAGGCTTCCCCATTCAGTCATTCCGAGTAGAATATAAGAAACTGAAGAAGATGGGGGACTGGGTGCTGGCCACAAGTGACATCCACCCTTCTCGTCTCTCTGTGGAAATTGCAGGACTAGAGAAAGGTAGGAGATCTTCTATTCCCAGCATATAGGCTTCCTATGGTCCTTGGAAAGACTTAATAGTGACTTCATATCTTGCCTGCTGCCACAGAAACCATTACCCACGCCAAGGAGAAAAGGTCATTTCAGAGTTGGTTAGAAATTCATGGTCCTCTTCCAGAGAAATGAATCACTGTATCCATGCCAAACTACATATTACCTGCAAATGTATCTAATGGCAGCCCAACAATTCTCTTTTTTCACACAGAAAGCTAGTGCAGATGGGTCAGTTAGGAACAGAAACGTGTGTGCATGTGAGTGGAAGTTTAACCCTTTCCCTGCTTGCTGTTTCCCCACTTCAAGTGGAACAGATTGCCTCAGGAGATGATGGGCTCACTGCTGGAGATATTTAAGTTGAAGCTGCCGGGGGTGGGGGCGGTGTCCACAGAGATGCTGTAGTTTTAAGAGTCCTAGATTAAGCAGGGGATCCATCCCTAGTCCATGGGTGTAGCCAAAGGGGGGCAGGGAGGGGCAGCTGCCCCCCTAAACCAAGTAAATCAATACAAAATAACTAACTGAGGTTCTTCCCCCCTAACATAAAGCCTGACTACGCCCATGACCAAGTCTACAGTTTTATGGCTCTACAAAGTCACCCACGTCCCTAGTATCTTCCCTCACTGCAATATTTCAAGCCTTTGTTTACCCTCAGAAATACAATTTTGAAGAAATGGCAGGAAGAAAAATGGTTAATTGTGTGTGTCCTTGTATCCATTTCTCCAAACTTCTACCCTAAAGCAGCTTTTCATGCAAATACAAAATCCATAGACCAACAGTTCTTTACACTTGTTGCCTTGAAGCATGTACATTAGCACTCAGTCTCTTCTGTGCATCTGAAGTAAGGTAGCAAATGTGATCTCTTGACCATTCAGACCAGGTTAAAAAACACCTGAACCTTTTAAAAAGCAGTCATTGCAAGATTAGACTTTAGCTGCTATTTTGTTTCTTAGTTCATTAGGTCAGGAAACACCATCTCTGCAGTATGTCATTTTGCCACCTGCTAATGTGGAATGTCTGAGTTTTCAGGAAGAGATGAACAAGGAAAATACCAAGGTCAGAGGTCTGCTCACTTTTCTCCATTCCATACTCTAGGCACATCCTACAAATTTCGAGTGCGAGCGTTGAACATACTGGGGGAGAGTGAGCCAAGTGCTCCATCTAAACCACATGTGGTATCGGGCTACAGCAACCGTGTATATGAGCGCCCTGTCACAGGGCCATACATCACCTTCACGGATGCCATCAATGAGACCACCATCATGCTGAAGTGGATGGTAAGCAGGGGAGGCAGAAGCTGGGACTAGAATTCAAAAGATAGGACAGGATTTTTTTTAATCTGTAGCAAAATGTGCTCAGTAAAATTGCGCAGGATTTCTTACAACATTATTCCTGTTAACACTGCTGATACTAACTAGTGCCAAATTCTAATTATCACTGCCTGGGTGACCTTGGGCCAGTCACACTTCTCTGAAGTCTCTCAGCCCCACTCACCTCACAGAGTGTTTGTCGTGGGGGAGGAAGGGAAAGGATAATGTTAGCCACTTTGAGACTCTTTCGGGTAGTGATAAAGCAGGATATCAAATCCAAACTCTTCTTCTTTTGTTAATTTCTGCCATTTGCTCCTTTCTATAGTACATTTCAGCCAGCAATAACAATACTCCAATTCACGGTTTTTACATCTATTATCGACCAACTGACAGTGACAATGACAGTGATTACAAGAGGGATACGGTAGAAGGTAAGGATACATCAGCTGGTTGGATCCCAAATGTTAATGGCCCCAAATAGTCTACTGAGGGCTTATCCACACTTACCTTTTCTGCCCTTTTCCCAGTCTGCACTTTAAAGCTCCATATCCAAGTGCCCTTTTTTGCCCTGGAGCTTTCCTCATGAAAACTCGCTCTTTAAAGCTGAATTCAGAGGAAATGCCAATCTGAGTAACCCAAATTGCCATTTGTTGCGCTCCAACTTTAAAGAGCAACTTTATGCAAGGAAACCTCTGGGACAAAAAAAAAGAAAATAGTGTTCTGAGTCCCCCACTGCAAAGTGTTTATATGAAAAGGGCTTTTCAGTTGAAGCTGTCTGGGTGACTCATTGGGTTGCTGTGAAGATAAAATGGAGATGGGGAGCCATTGAGCTCCTTGGAACAATAGAGGGATGTAAATATAATAAACAAATCGTTTGCGTTGAGAGGAAAGGCCTCTTGGCTGGGTGGTGTGAAGATTCAGCTTCTGTACTTCTGACTAGTCACAGCGATACAGAAGCCCTTTCAGTACTATGTCCCCCTCCCTGAGAGGTTCAGAGGGTGGCAACACAAGGGCCTTTCCTGTGGTAGCTCCCCAACTGTGGGATGCTCTCCCCAGAGAGGCTCGCCTGGCACCTTCATTACATGTCTTTAGGCGCCAGGCAAAAGCATTCCTCTTCAACCAGGCCTTTGACTATTAAATAATCTATGACTTGTTATTATGATTCTTTTATTATGCTGTCTATTGTTATGATTTTTATTATTTTTTATTATTGGTACTCTGAAATGTGTTGTTAAAGTTGTACACCACCCTGGGATCTTTTGATAAAGGGTGGTATATAAATTGAAATAATAATAATAGGCATTTCCCAGCAAGTGGGGGGGGGGGGGAATTGTGTTTGTCCCATGTCTATATTGCTGTGTGATAATACAGTGATCCGTTTATGGCATTGGGGTAGAGGTGCGAATAAAAGGAAAGTGACACTTGTGTGTATGTTGCTTCCTATTCAGGTGACCGGTACTGGCATTCTATCAGCCACCTCCAGCCAGAGACTTCATATGACATTAAGATGCAGTGCTTCAACGAGGGTGGGGAGAGTGAATTCAGTAATGTGATGATGTGTGAAACCAAAGGTAACTAGTCCAACGCTATATTCAGATGCCTCAGATGCTCCTCCTCCACTTTGCAATATGAATAAGTTTGTGAAGAGATCAAGAAGTTTAGAAATATATTATCCATGGGTGATTGTAAGATACGTGTGAGAAACTGATTAGGAGAGCAAATAATATGAAACTGAGGAAAGGGGGGAGTTCTGCTGATAAAAATTCATTCATTAACTGCAGAATTTGAAGGCTAGGTATAAGTCCCCCACCCCCATTGGTGAAAAAAGTGACTCAACTGGATATTATGCAGTAAGTCAGGAGTGGGGAACCTTTTTCCTCCCATTCCCTTCTGAGCCACCTTACGGAGGCCATGTGCCAGCATTGGGCAGAGCAAGAGGCAAAAATGGGCTGAGCAATGAATCCAAACTAGGTCCATAAACTATGAAGAAGCTGCAGTATGTGGAGGCTGCCTTGCACCTTCACTGCATATCTTTAGGTGCCAGGAGAAACATTTCTCTTTTCGCAGGCCTTTGACTGCCAACAGTCTATGGCCTTTTAAATCGGGGGGGGGGGGGGGGGAGTATTTTGTTTGTTTATTACTACGTTATGTATTTTCATGTGATCCTTGGATGAAGGATGGTGTAGAAATTTAATTAATAATACATTGAGAGAACCATGTTGAGACTGAAAGATTGGAGTGGGCATGGAGGCTGTGTAAAGATCGTAACTATGCTTTTTTTTCTTTTGAAGCTCGCAAATCTGCAGGAGTGCCTGGTCACCTCCCACCCTCTACAGCATCTACGATACATCACCCCCCACCCAACAGCGGCCATAATTTCTTAGGGGCAGGGGCCATGGTGGCTCGCTCCAGTGATCTGCCATACTTGATTGTAGGGGTGGTGCTGGGCTCCATCGTTCTCATCATTGTGGCATTCATTCCATTTTGCCTTTGGAGGGCTTGGTCCAAGCAGAGTAAGTGACTTTAACAAAAGGTACCTGTCACTCTGAAACAAAGGGGACACACACAACTTTGACTGGAGGTTATGGGCTGTAATAAGGGAAACCAACCCAATTTCATGATATTCCTATTCACAGGAAATGTTGCGTGAATAACTCATCCTCAAATAACTTTACATGTGCATGCAATTAAATTCTGACTTCCCAAAGTCATTTCATGAACCTAACTGTCTGAATTGACTCTGTGGCCTTCAAAAGCCCACACATAACCAAGGCCCAAAGATATTCTATACTGTCCTCAGAATGTTTTTTCCTGTTTTCTTTTTCTTCCCCAATGGCTATGTCTGCAGTGTTTCCAGTTTTGGCAGCAGCTCATGGTCTGTGTTCAGTCTTTAACATGTATATTATTTTGTCATTTCAGAGCAGAGCATAGATCTGGGTTTTCCTGGTGCAGGGCTGCTGGTGTCCTCTTGCCAGTACACCATGGTGCCCCTGCAAGGGGTCTCCACTCCTCGAGCTAATGGGCTGCGTTATGCGAATGGCGTGCATCTGCCAGTACACCAGGGAGCCAATGGCCATTTCCCCTCAGCTACAATTGGATATCCCAGCGCAAAGTCACAGGATTACAGCCCAGATGAGGTTCAACAGGTAAATTTATTTAGCAACAGCAGGGCAGGTGTTGAGTGACTTCTTTATCTCCTTGCCCTGAATAATGGCTCATTGCAACGCCCAATGCCTAGTGTTCGGTTTCTGCCTCAGGAGGCAGAAGAGGAAGGAAAATGCTTTGCCAGAATCTTCAGTTCCCAGACTAAAATTTATTTAGAGATTATATACCCTGCTGACTAACCAAAGTTTTTAGCTTGACTTACAATATATTTAAAATGCAATAAATTATGGCAGGGCAGCTATACTATTTATATAAGCTTTCCCCTAGCGTCCACTGTTCCAGTTGCCACTCTGCAGCTGAATTGTCACATTTGGAAATGGCGGCTGAATCAGCCAGATGTTAAGTTCCTCACATGCCACGTTTCTTCACTGGACTGTTGCCAGTGTTCCTTACAACCACAGCCTCTGGGCGCAGATGCAAAGGTGTTATAAGCCTTCCTCCCAGAATGTAAACCTGGAGAGGTCAGTTTTATTTTTAGGTCTTTTGGACAAGCGGAAATTTTTGAACCTATAGATTCTGAATATGACGGAATAAATAGCATTTGAGCATCTAACTGGTTATTAATGAACCTTTTAAAGCATCACATCCTTTAAAATGCAGTACATAAATTCCCCACGGCCATAGAAACAGGTTTCAGAAGCCATTTGTATGCAAAGGCCCAGAGAAGCAATAATTCTATGGTTCTGGGTCAATGTAGAGTCCAGTTCCCTAAAGCAGCTCAGTTTTTATAATCCTAGAAGCAGTAATGGTTCTGAATATCTAAAGCTGAACTCCTTTGGCATAATCCCATGCATTGGCTTTGGAATCTAGACACTTTAATTATCTTCTAGATTTTTCTCTTTCTAACTTATTTTTTTTATTCTCAGCAGAATGGGACCAATGCGTTTCTGCAGGGGAGGGTGCTGCAAAATGGAAATATTCCAGCTGAACACCAGAGGTATGGCTCTAGCTATCAGGCTTCATGTGTAATGGCAATATAATGTCACAGAAATGATGGAAATGCCTCTTATGTCAGCATTTCTGTCATGCAAGATTATTTTCATTAGGGCTGTAAAAAATCAAAGCTCATACCACGTTTTATTTGGCAATCTGTTCCCTTAAAGTTTTATAGAAGTGAAATCGGAAGTCCTTAATTTCATGGTACTGATGGCACATTAGGACTTATTCACTAATTGCTTTTAAACTGAGGCAGACAAAACAAATGTATTTTATGGTAGCAGGACTGTGTGTGTATAGGCTCAGTGCAGATTAAAGAACATCTCAGAATCAGATTAATGACCTATTAGGTAATTATCCAAACATGTATCACCAATTTAGTGAGATATAGCCCCACAGTTCTGCTCTCCTGCCTTTGTCATAGCTCATGATCGTTACCCAACCATTTAACCCTACCTTAACCCAATCACCTATCATACCTAGTCACTGTCTGCTCCAAAATACATGGCAACCTCATCCTCCTGATAACCTCTGTGAAATGTAATGCTCAGTAATCACAACACAATTGAAATTGCATACTATATTGTTGTGTAAGATTATATCCTACTGGAACCTAGAACAATGAGCATGGAAATGAACATATGAATTCTGCCAAACTGTGTCCTTTTTCAGTTTCTTCAATTAACTTGTATATGAGGAAGTTAATCAGAGGATAATTGAAAATGGTGTCCTCAAATTGCTTTTTCTCTGCAACTTAGGTCACCTAGTCCTGGACCAGATCAGAATTCTTTTCTCTATGGGCTTCCAGATGACTCCACACACCAGCTGCTTCAGCAACATGACAATTGCCATCATCGTGAACAATACCTTGACCTGTGTCACTCTGTGCCGCCAGGCAAAATGGGCAACTCCACTAAGGAAATCATGAAGGATCCTGTCTTCCATACAGGTCAGTGGGACATAAACCATAAAAGGATATTTTTGCTCCTGTTGCTTGCTATGCATTAACCTTTGGAGGAAAGTTGCTGCTTTCAGCACCGAGGGCCTTCTAGCAGTTCCCTCACTGCGAGAAGCTAAGTTACAGGGAACCAGGCAGAGGGCCTTCTCGGTAGTGGCGCCTTCCCTGTGGAACGCCCTTTGGAACGCCCTCCCACCAGAAGAGAACAAGTACCAGACCTTTAGAAAACATCTGAAGGCAGCCCTGTTTAGGGAAGCTTTTAATGTTTGATATATTATAGTATTTTAATATTTTTTTGGAAGCCGCCCAGAGTGGCTGGGGAAGCCCAGCCAGATGGGTGGGGTATAAATAATAAATTATTATTATTATTATTATTATTATTATTATTATTATTATTATTATTATTATTTCTACATCTAGGGCAGGACCTTGATGTGAAAAGCAGAGAGAATGGTAGTCATGGACTTTCTATTCAGTTAAAGTTCTGCATTATTTGCAAGTTATATATGGTGGCATATACAGAAACTAATGTTCAAGCATTTGAAATATACGGCCTAGAAAGATAGATCCAATAGATCCAACTGGAGCATATTCAACTTTCCAATGACATTGCTGTGCTTCCAACCCAAAACTGCAAGCATCAATATCAATTTCAGTAAATGTCAGAGAGTGAATTTTGATTTGGAAAATGTCAAGTATTTTATACTAATGCAGGCTTCTTTCACACAATCATTTTTGTGTTAGTGTAACAGAAATGACTGCATGAAATAACAGTGTAGCTCAGGCCTGAAATGTCAAAAGCCATTACCAAAGGCTTACTTGGCATTTACTAATATGCCTTTTGCTGGCAAATGGAATAAATCAGAGTAGAAACTTATCATTAATTGGTGATTTTTGAGAATTTATCAGTAACTGGCAGAATTTGCAGACATTTTCCACTGGCATCTCTTTTACTAGAAACTCTTAGCATTTCAGTATATGTCACTTCATTTTTTTATAGCTTGCTATCTGACAAATTGTAGTAACCCTTCTGGAAGATCTCCAGAGCAGGGATATAAGCTCTTTTGGATTTTCATAGTGAATTTCTTTCAAAGTGTTTTGAAGAATAGTGGTATCTGACCAAGGACACACTTTCATTGTCCTTCCTTGTCTTCCCAGATTCTGCCTGCTGCCTTGGTCTAGTACCAGTTGAAGACGCAGAGAGGACAGATTTCTGCCAAGATGAACGACAAGTGTGGCCCCCAAACACCGTGGACACTTGCTTGGCCGGAAGCACAGAGAAGCATCTGAACAGCCTGCCGCTGCATGTTCCCTTAGAGACACTTCCTGGCACCAGTTAGGGAACTAATTGCCTTACAAAGACTATTCTAAACAGAAAAAGGGTTATTTATTTTTGTATTACATCTCTATTTATATATTTATGCACTTGTAAATAGATGTGTATCTGCCTTCTATAATTACGCTGAAAGAAATGGCATCATGCGCAAGAGGTGATAAACTGAGGCAACAGCATGTACTTCCATCAGATCACGACTTGGAAAAGGCAGCTTCCTACTCTCAGCAACAGAATAAGCACAAGGGCAAGAGCTGCATTCTCCAGCTGCAAGAAGGTGTCTCAAAATGGTGAGATTATGGGAAAGGGTCTTTACTTGCCTCCCAGCAGGAGGAATCTCATTGCAGAATGCCAAAGGAAAACAGATATAAAGTAGGTACCATATTTATCTGCATTAACAAGCAATATATACAAGCACAGATTCTGTGATAGTGTGCCTATATAATGAAACCAATGCCATGCTTCATCAAGTAAATAAAGACTGTTTCTTCCCTTTGACTGAACTTTTATCTAGATTCCTTATACTTAGGTAAAGCCTCCTTTCCTCATGTTACAGTCCCTTTAACATTCATTTTTCACCAAACACACACCTCATTAAGATAATGGACAACACTAAGGAAGAAAGTTTAGCACTCAAAGTGAAACATTTTAAGCTTCTGGTTTCAGTGCAGATTTTGGGGTATTAATGTGATCAGCTTCTATTCTATAGGAAATTGAGTCATATAGGTTTTTTCATTAAGCATCATGAATATCTACTGGAGCAGAAAGAGACCTTTTGTTTCTTTAAAGTAATAGCTTCCCTTTGAAGCCAGAGTCTGGCACAGAAATGTTTTAAAAAGTAAATAAATCAATGCTAGTTTATATATATATATGCTAGTATATATAAAAAGCTGAGAATTCTCCAGACAGCAAGCACATCATTTGAAGCAATGCTGAGTTCAGTACAAAGTATAAGGTGAACAGCTCCAGGGCTGAATGAGGACATCAGAACAATTGCTATATTGACTCAGATTTTATTGTCAATCTCATAAGTATTTATCAACAACACAGTTCCAGGTTGAAAGTACAGATATGGAGACACATCTGCATCAAGATACTAATTGCCCAATTAGGATGACAAGGCTGTATATCCATTGTGCCTGATCTTGCATATATTTGGATCAGGAAGTAAAACATCTATTTGAAGACTTTAAGACAGCATAGTTAATTGTGCCCTCCAGATGTCGGCCTTCATCAACCCTGACCATTGGCCAGGCTGCCTGGGTTGACCAACACCAAGTGCCCATGTGCCCAAAGCCAACGGGGTACACTAAGTAAAAGAGATAGATGGCATTGCTACTGTTTTCTTAATAGTGCCTCTGTGCCTTTAACAGCCATATGAAAGACGAATTCAAGAGCTGCAACTTTCTCCCATCAATGTATCAAAGGCAAGGAAAAGTTTTAACATTCTGCCTGGCCTATGCTTTTAAAAGGTCCAGAATTTCCACCAAAAGGGGAAGAGCTTTAAGGCCAGGACACATCATATGAAACTTAAATCTCAAGGGCTAGCTTGCTAATTATTCTCACGCAGTAGGATTGATATGCATAAAAAATGAGAACAAGGGAACGACATGAAAAGGATTTAATCCAGCATCCCACCTTGAGGATATCCAGGCTGAGAAGGTGGAAAGATGCGGCCATCCTTCCTGCTTAGGAGAGTGATTTCTTCTTTCAGGACTTCAGCCTCTTGGGCTTGTAACTGGACCAATGCAATCAGCTTCTCCTTCTCCTCAATATCTGATTTGCGAGGCCCTTGGAATTCTGCTCCCTGAAGAAACAAAAGCCAAAAACTGCCCTCAATCAAAGACGAAACAATGACATTACTTATAGACTCCAGGTACAGAACACTTACAACACTTTTGACCGTAATACTACCAAGGAGCTCACTCCCTTCTTGATGTTGGGCAAATTACTTTCTCTGGTGATAGGTTTGTGTCATTCCTCTGACCCAATGTGGTCTAAATGCAGGCACACATTCAATACGATGAATAAACCAGAGAGAAAATGTGGATCAGGTTATTGAGGATTATGAATAACACCCTCCCTAGGTAGAACAGAAGCTAGTAGGGTCAGTTTACAGTTATAACCTCTAAAGCAGCCCGAAAAAAATGTTTATTTGGCTTGCTAGTCAGGAACAAGTGATCAAAGCAGCACATACCAGGTTATTCTGTAGTGCGTCCAACTTAGTTTCAAGTGTCATCTTCTCCATACAAAATGTGTTCATTTGCTTCAGTTTGCCAGTATTTTCTTGTGTCACCATCATCAACTCTTGACGCAGGTCAACAATTTTATCCTGCAACAGAGCAAAGATTTGCTGGAGTGATAAAAATATGAAAGCAGAACTATGAGAATGCATGTGTAGGTCTGGGAGCTACAGAGCCAGAGTAATAGCAGCCAACAGGTCAAAGAACAACGGGGGGAGGATGGGGAGAAGAGGGACACATGGCTTGAAGAGCTGTTTAACCTTGGCTGTCATCAGTTTTTTGCATTCTAGCCGAAAACAAAATTCATCCCCATTAGCAGTTTTGAGTTAACAAAAGCATTGCCTTAGCAAAACTGGCTCCTACTGTCCTCTGGATCTCACTGCCCTGGATAAATTATTGGCCCTCTGGACATTAGCTGGGCTATCACACTCTACTTGTGCATAGAAAATAACAGCAATAAGTAAGGAACTTTGCAAGTGCTTGTAATTACACTCGAATTACAAATCCTAGATTTGAGGGCCTGGAGTTTTGCATATAAACTCTGTCTCTCTTAATCTCTGCAGTAGAGGAGTTCCTGGGTTAGCAACTCACCATGTTTCTGACTAGTTCCAACAAACCTCATTCAATGCCACAAAAAACCTGTTGGCATCTGATAAAGAGAATGACATGTGTTTCTGCAAACACCATGAAGCATGTTGCAGAATTTGCAATTTTAAACTGTTGTCAGCTACCCTCCTGAGTGTTGCACAGGCAGTAAAAGGCAGGACCAAAACCTTTTTATACATAATAAAATATTGTGCTGGGCTCTTGCCAGCAGGTTGGAAGCAAAGGTCCTTCATTTTTTGGGGTGTTCTTTAAAAAAAATACTTCCCCACACACCAGAAACAAGGGGAGTGAAATAATTGGGACTGAGCTACATCCACTCGAGCTGGCTTAGTTCAATATCCTGTTTGAGGGTATCTTGGGGGGACTTCATATCATAGCCTTCGCCATTTCTTTTCAGGGCATGCTGCCAATCCACCCCTGACATACCCTCATTTTCAGCCCTACTGATCTTGGAGCTGACACTGGTGGGGCCAGGACTGCAGAAAGGGGAATTAAACATTGGATAGCTCTCCCCGACTTCAGGGCAGGAGATCCAGTGCTTCCTAAAGCCCTTGTGATCCCCTATCAGGGGCCAAAGATTGTGGGCTAAATTATATATTGCAAGTGGTTTGGTGTGGAGCGGGTAGTTTTGTCTCAGTCTTTGCACAGACGTACCAAAGTAAATTCTACAGGCTTCCTAACAGAAAGGGCACAGTACCAAAATATAAGATAAATGATCCCTCCCTTTAAAGCTATCCCATTTTTTGAAAGCGTATCCTGAATTGAGCTTCTGACGGATGATCTGAAAAGACTTCAGGGTAAGAGTGTTCTACAGTTTTGGGACAGCAAGCAAGAATAATTCACTGCACATTCTTGTTCTCCTAAATTCTAGGATGGGTGGAATACATAGTAAAAAAGGGGGGTATGAGATGTAATACCTTGCATATATATATATAATGGATTTATTAGATTATAGCAGTTATATGGTTCTGACATGCCAGGAAACATTTTCATAGCACTGCATACATGATTTTCCAGACTGAGCATTTGTATAACTAATATACCCTTCCTTTGTGTGATACTTGTCCAGGATAACTCACTCCTTGCTTGACAAGTGTATCTTCTAAATAATGATGATGCAATTACCACATTGTCTTCTGCCTCCTAACCAGGGTTTGAACTCTTTCCTGACTAAAAGGCAATTTTCATACAGGAAATCCTCATGTTATATGCCTATTATCCAGCCCTACCCCCTGGTCACACTTGCAGGCCACCTGGCTGCATCACAATGTGATTTAGAACAAGTCTTACCTCCCATTTTCTTAATTCTGCAGCATGAGTTTGCTCTTTTTCCATCATCTTCATTTTGAGTTCTTCCAGATTTGTGTTAACAGAAAGAGTCTGCAGGGCTTCCAAGTTCACTAATCGGCCAAATTTCAGCATCATCAGCTCATTGCATTTCTCTTCCAATCCTGCAAGATGAGTTTAAGGCCTTTGTATTCTCCCTATCTTCCTTTTTTAAGATATGTATACCTACACACACAGAATACTACTGTGCATATTCAAAAATCCAATTCTAAACAGTGCAGCTCGCGGTAGCACAATCTGTGGGAGTGTGCAGGTAGATTAATTTGCATTGCAACAAAATGATGGATGAGGTGGCTTTGGAGAAGTTCTTTCCATCTCCAGAATACCACCAGAAAAGGTGGGTGTGGTTATTCTTTTTTGTACCAGATTTATGAGATACTTCAATCCTACCAGAATTTTAGCTGTTGCGATCTTTGCCGCAAGAGCCATCCACAGGTCGTCTGCTGCACTCTCAAGAAGTCTTTATACCCAGCCCTGTGCAGCAATAAGCCATCACTGGCACAGCAGCAGTGACAATAACCTCTGAAGTGGCCCTGACATGTCCCAAAGTTGGCACAGCATAATATACAATCGCACTGGGGAAAGGGTCTATTCCTATGCACTGCCAAGCAAGCTAAGCACTGTTTGGAAGGATCATTTTCTCTTGCATATGACTGATGCCCTTCTTTAGGTATCTATACACCATCAGAAATTAAGTGTGTGCCCAGCTTATGGAATGCTCTCTGCAGAGAAAACCACCTGGCACAAAACTTTGTGACTTTAAGGCCCTGGGCAAAGACTTTTTTTATCAGCTCAGGCCATTTTAAATGACGATACTGTCATTTTTCTGTTTTAAGCTGCTCATCCTACCTGCTGTACTATTTTTAAATTTTGGGGGGGAAAACAACCCACCTTAATTTGTAAGATGCCTTGGAAGGCCTTTTTTTTTAAAAAAAATGAAAGGTAGGATAGAAATGTTTTAAACAAAGGAAGAAACAAAGCAAGTTGAGCAGTGCACAGGGTGAGGTCTGCAAGGTTCTCAAGTGTTTTACTTCCCTAGATTCATTTCAGGTTCACAGCAATCCTTTAGGTTGCTTCACACATTGAGTTGGGGAAAATAAATGTTTTCTCACATGGGCACACACCACAGGGAGGCATGGTCAAGTGGGAGTTCTCAGTAGCATGCATTCATATTGCACATGTGTTTTACATTAGAATGCTACTTTTTCACCATGTACAATATGGATACACATCAAATGTCTCTGTGCAACATTCAGCTCTCATTTTCAGAAGTAGGAATAGATACACATTTCTTCTGAAACTGAGGCTTTGTGTCAGTCCTTTCATTCGTAGAAGGAAGCTAAGGCAATAAGAGTATACCTCCCAAGCAATAATTGTCAGTCATGTGTGATATGCAGAGAGGAAAAGCCTTCACACACCATATAGAAAGAATCTGGAAACCTAGCATACACTCACGGTCAATCTTAAGCATCATGTCCCTCCTGTCTCGAATGAGCTGTTTGTGCTGCTGCCGGGCCTTCTTATAGAGTTCTCTCTGCTCTAGTTTCTCCTCCTGCAGTACCATGATCCTCTGCTGCAAGTTCACCAAAGACTGGTTGGTAAACACCAACGACTGTGAGAGGTCAGGGGGGATTTCTCCATTTGAGATATATTCCACCTGCCAGAAATAACCACAGACTTATAAACTTCTCTGGAGCAGAGTGTGTGGCATTGTTGCATCTATGAAATTCCTCCGAAGTACACATGGCACTCTTTGCCCATGAGCTGTAACCCTCCAAGGCTACTTATGAGCACTAGGGGTCCATGGTGGCAGGGGGAGCAATAATCAGAAAGCAACTCCTCCCTGGATAAAACGTAATCCCCAGAGTCCCAGGTTTCCTTTTAAAAGAAAGGGCAAGTTTCTGGCATTTGCGGAGCCTGACACACAAGACAAGATGCACAGGCACCATTCTAATTGTTTTGTGATAAACCAACCAGTAGTGATGTACGGAAGTGAGAGCTGGACCATAAAGAAGGCTGATCGCCAAAGAATTGATGCTTTTGAATTATGGTGCTGGAGGAGACTCTTGAGAGTCCCATGGACTGCAAGAAGATCAAACCTATCCATTCTGAAGGAAATCAGCCCTGAGTGCTCACTGGAAGGACTGATGAGGCTGAGGCTCCAATACTTTGGCCGCCTCATGAGAAGAGAAGACTCCCTGGGAAAGACCTTGATGTTGGGAAAGCTTGAGGGCACAAGGAGAAGGGGATGACAGAGATGGTTGGACAGTGTTTTCGAGGTTACCAGCATGAGTTTGACCAAACTGCGGGAGGCAGTGGAAGACAGGCGTGCCTGGCGTGCTCTGCACGTGCCATAGCAATGATGGACGCTGAGGAGAGAGCCTAGTCAATGAGACAAAGAGAAGACTAGACTGAGACATGCTTTATACAGACCAGGAGTAGCCAATGTGGTGCCTTCCAGATGCTGTTGGATTATAGTTCCCTGAAGACCCTTGGCTTATACTGGTTGAGGCTGATGGGAGTTGTAGTCCAGCATCTGGAGGTGACCATGTTGGCTGTCCCTGAACTAGACTTGCTTTTTAGTCTTTCCTGCTGACCATAGAAAACAATTCAATGCCTACTGCAACTCATTGCAGAATATTTTGGTTATCAAGAAGTCAAAGTCGGAAACAGGAGCCCCGATTGATTTGTTACCTGGTGAAGTTTTAGAGGCACAACTACATAGAGTTCGTTCAGTCTCTGCTGCTTCTCCCGCTGATAGGCCTCCAGTTCCCAATCTGCTGCATCTAGGCTGGCTGCTACTACTTTCACCTTAAAAAAATAAATAAAATCCAAATTCAAGCAGCGAGACCTTGCCATGAAGTCCTAAATAAGCATGAAAGTGTGATGAATATGAGCTGCAGGGTACAATCCGTCCATGGTTTCATGAAGAGTTGCTTCACATGATCCTTTTGGGATAGAGAACCATGGGCTGAATCAGAAAGTGTTGCAGTTCTGCCCTTGGCAAAGGACTCATGTGACGGGTTACCCGCCATGGCCAGCAAAACCAGGCACCAAGAAATGGCAGGATTCCTGTTGGGTTGAACTAGAAAGAAGTCACTGTACCTTCTTGGCCAAGAAATCATATTCTTTTCTGACATTTTCAACAGTTTTCTTTTCCTCCACCAAGGCCTCCTCAATGTCCAGCCGCTTCTCTCGGAGCTGGAGTGTGTTTTCAAAGAGTGCCTCGTCACAATCTGAGAAGAGGAGGAGTCCAGATTAAGCAAACTGCTTTGATTTTTTTTTGTACGCTTCGGGTTCGAGCTCCATGTTGGGCAAACTATTCCTGCATTGCAAGGGGTTGGACTGGATGACCTCATGGTCCCCTCCAACTCTACAATTCTGTGATTCTACGCACACCCCATGTACAGCACTGACAACCACCACCCCAGGAAACATAAGAATCTGCCTTATACAAAGTCAGAGCATTGATTCACCTAGCTCAGTATGACCAACTCTGACTGGCAAAAGCTCTCCAGGGTTATAGACTTGGGAAATTCCCAGTTCCACCTGTATTTTCCAGGAATGGAAGCAGAGCACACAGAGAGAGATGCGCATATCAGCAGTTGTGGCAGTTCACCAGAGCAAGGTTATTCTCCCTGACAACAACTGATTTGATTAGCAGTGTAATGTCAGAAGGTGGGATTTCTGAGATTGCAAGTTCTCCTCCAAGGTTCATGGAGACAGGTTGCTCAGCAATATCTATGTGTAAATATGTTGATTCAGAAACTGATTTACAAAACACAACTCTTGACAAATAGGAATGCATCAGCCCCAGTAACAGGCCTGTTTATCGGGGACTTGTGATAATGAATTACCTAAATCTGCATAAACAAAAATAGGTCACTTGCAGTTTTTGTGAAGATTTACAAACCTATTTTTGAGAAATCAAAGTCTGGTAACGGGACATTATTGTTTCACACCATTAGATGGCAGCAAAGGGCTTAGACCAAAGTTTGAGCCACTAGGGATTCCTATACAGATAAGTAACACTTAGAAAATTAAAATTCAGTAAGAGTATGAAATTCTTCCCTGGGGCTTCCCTGTCCTCTCGGGAAAAGACACCAAGGCTTCATATCATACATAAATTGGTATTTGTCTAGTGTTAACTCCTTCATATTGCTAACATACCAGCTACTATATTAGCAAAGCCACCCTAAAAATCCAGAGCTACTATATATATATCATAAATATGAAGGAGGCTGAGCTTCTGGAATGTCGCCTGTTCTTGATATTCTAAAGTTTACATATAATCAAAGCAGATAGAAGGAGATGGCCCAGACAGTAGCAGCATCTCCTTAAATCTCAAGCGAATAATCTCTTTTCAAAGGCTGATACACAGCCATATCCAAAGATTAAACGAAATTTGGTATTAGCAGTAGGAGGTGAACATGACTTACTTTTTGGACAAACAGAGTCATCAAAGACTTCATCCTCAGATCCCGACTCTTCCTCATCACTCTCCAAACTAGACTCTTCATCGCTCTCTTCCTCACTCTCTTCATCTTCATCTGGAATAAGAAAGCGCCATTGTCACACAGGAAACTCCTGTTGAAGTAACACAGCCCAGAGAGCAAGCTCCTTCATCACGGGGGTCACCAAGGTAATATTCAGAGAACACAATGCAGCCATTAAAATGGCAGAAGGAAGTGTCCAATACCCGCTGCTAATCACTGATCAGGCAGCACAAAGCAATTTGCAGAACCGACAAAGCCAAGCCAACTCATAGGTTTCTGTCAGAGAGGACTAGATTGAGACTAAGGCTGAGATTACGGGGTGAATACACTGAGCAGAGGTCACAAGGTGGGACACGCATAGTTTAGTTCTGCCTCCACAGCAATGTAGAATTTGGTCAAAAGGTATACGGGGCAACATCAACATGAAACAGTCTTTCCTACCTCCTTCGCCTTCCACTTCTTTCTTCTTAACACGCTTGATCCTCTTCTTTAGGACTTTAGTGAGGAAATTAGCAAATTTGTTGTTTTCCCCCAAAGACGCTTGGAAAGTGGCATAAAGGATCTTCTCTCGTTCCTGGAGCTTTGCAATCTCTGCTTTCTTTTCCTCAATTTGTGCAAGATAGCTATTTAATTTGTGCTTCAAAGAAAGAAAAATAGCACTTAAACCCCACGTGAGCAGCAATGGACACAACTATTACAGTTTGCTTAGCTACTGGGATGCAAGGAGGACTTATCTGTAAGAGAGGACAGAAGCACTTTTCTCCCCTGTCTGAAGAGGCTCCTCGGCCAGCTACCTATAGGGCAGCCATCGGGGAAAATCCTAGAATTGTAGAGTTGGAAGGAACCACAGAGGTCATCTAGTCTAAACCCCCTGCAGTGCAGGAATCTTTCACCCAATGTGAGGCTTGGACCCATGATCCTGAGATTAAGAGTCTTATGCTCTACCAACTAAGCTATCCTGCCTACAACTCCTTCCACCTGTGCACTTTTTGGGGAGCAGACGTCTCCACTGATGAGGGCTGTCCCTATCACATCTAGAATGGCCCTCTAAAACCAGTAGAGGAAGGTCTCATATCAGGAACTTCAAAACCCAAAGCCTTTTATACGCCATGCATACTTGCATTTCCTCCTCCTCACTGGAAAGGCTGTTGACACGCTCCTGGAGAATGTTCTCATGTTTCTCAAAGTTCTTCAGGAGAAGCAGCTCTTGAAACCAAGTGATGTGGCGTAGGTCAGCAGTTTTCATCATTATGTCCAGTTTCAGTTTTTGGTGACGAAGAAGGCGAAGCTCAGCATCAAAGGTAATCATGAGCTCATGAACCTGGAGAGAGTGTTAAGTCAGAAGTAGCACTCAAAAAAGGAGTAGAAGAATAATGTCAACAATGCTACTGTATTAAATGAACAGTTTTAACTGTGCCTCATTGCTAAATTAACAGTTTCCTGCAATATTGTTGTCATTCTAAAATAGTAATTAGTGAGGCTAAAGAACAGTCTGAAGCCATTTCCTTCCAAATTGACATTTGTCCAAAAAAAGGCAAGTATCAGCCTAGGGATACAGTTTTTCGTCTACTTCTAAAGCATGCATTCTGACTGGTGGCTGGGTCAATAGTATAAATTCTCCCAAGTTCACGCAGTTCACTGATGTGGGATTAATCAGAGATTTGAACATGAAAATCCACAGAATTTTGCACAACTGCTGACATAGTTCAACTTTACTTTAGAAACTGGATAGGAACGTTACAATCATGATACGCTAAATAAAGGCTAAATACAAAATTCTCCTTGCTTTCATATTATCATTAGCAGATGTGGACCAGTTGTCTGATGTATCAAAGTGTGCAAAAATTTGGAAAATTAAAGACATTTTTATTTTGAGAAGCTTTTCCAGCTGGGTGAAAAGGCATTGATTCTGTAGTGTTTTTAAACCTACATTTAATTGCATGTAGTTTTGGTACCGTTTTAAAAGCTATTTTTAGTTGGTTTGTGCAAATTAACTTGAGACCGATAGGAAACGGGATCCACGAAGGAACAAATTTAAGAGACTTCACTTGGGAGCAGAGTACACCCAGTCGGCTTTGAAATATTTTCTCTTACCCTCTTGACCAAAACCTCTTGCATATAAATGTTCCGAATCTCCGCCCTCTTTTCAATTTCCAGTTCCAAGTCTGTAGGCTCCACTGCTTCAAACTCAAAAGATTTGACTGTCTGCGCAGCAGTTCCAGATGCTATTTTCATCGATTTCAAACTTGTTGACCGCATGGCAGCTTCTAAGTCCTTTACTGAAGGGGCACGATAAAAGCCTCCTCCGAAACCCCCTAGACCTCCGCCCTCTCCTGAAGGAACTACTGGCACCATGTCCTTGAGCTTGGCCCGCTCTTCCAGGTCATGTTTGAACTTCATGAGCATTTCAGTGTCATACTGGAACTGTTTCTCTGGAGTCTCTTCAGGAAGGAGTTGGGGAATTGGAGGAACAGGGACATGTTTGGATGGGTGGAGAGATGATTGGATTTTTTTCAGTTCTTGCACCACACACTGGATCTCTTCAATAATAGCCACCTTGAGGTCTCGGAGGGACACGATCCATTTGTTCATTTCCAGTTTCTTATCGTGTATCTGAAAGGAGGGTGCATTAAGGAACTCGCATTACGTCAATATTCACGAACCCGTCCACCAAGACACTCTGCTTCCGCTCTTAGCACTACCTAAGCAAAATAATTTCAAAAGGAGACTCCAGTGTGAAACTGCTGAATTGCAATTCAATAAAACATTCAACTCAAGCCATTTGGGTCTGAATAGAGACAAAGGTTTGCTTTCCAACTACAGATGTTCATTTGCTCAGTATGCCAGAGTGATTATTTTATCATCTATAACTGCTGTTGTATAATGTCTCCATATTTATTTGTATACATTCTAACTCAAATTGAATTGTCACTATCTGTACATTTTGCATTCCATTTCTATCTGATCTCACCGCTTACAACCCCCTCCCCATTTTCCCATGTGTGTATATATTGCCACAAAAGAGGATCTGAATAAGTAAGTGGACTCTAGTCCATGTAAGCTTATCCCATAATTAAATTTGTTAAGTCTATAAGGTGCTGGAAGACTACTGGGTTTTTTGCTGTAGCAGACTAATACAGCTACCACTCCAGATATTGCATTAAAGATGACTATTTATAGTACAGAGGCAGGATTATACGGGGGGGGGGGGATCCTGTATTCATTCATATAGGCGCCCTGTTATCTCACTCACCTGCCTCCTTTAGCTCAGTCCTAGAAGTATTAATAAAAATAACTACTACATACCAACCCAGGCCTCAGCTTCACACCTGGACTTGGGCCTGCCAGTTGTGGCTCCCTTCATCCAGTTTTCCATTTTCTTGCTCTCCATGATCAGGCAGCATTTAGTGGGGAGGCTTTTTCCCTAAATATTTTTTGAACTTCTGTGGAACTCAGGCTTCCCCCAAGTCTGCTAATACTTCTGTCTTGTGCATGGGTGATACGATTTGAAGTAAAGAAGCAACAGCACTCAGAAAATTAAATCAGGAATGGGATGATTTAAATAGTTTTTTAAAATTAATTATGTTATGGTTTTATTTGTTGTTTAAACTACTTTTGAGTTATTTCTTACAATCAAGTGGAATATACATTTTATGAAATTATGAAGGAAAAAAGTTTCTCTGCCTTCCAGTGCAAATGCTTAGGAGAGGACAGCAGAGGGGATCACACAATCCAAGGGGGGGGGGCAGAATATACTTACAGCCACTTCTAAAGATGCCAACTGATGAGTTTTCTTGTCAGCATTCATTCTCATGTGTTCAGGAATTTTGTAGTTAGTAGCCGTTTTCAATTTGAAGTCCCCCATATTTTGTTGGGCCTCTTTGATATTTTCTACATCTTTGGGGTCCTCATAGTCATCGCTTGGTTTGCTCTTGAATCTGACAAGCACCGGTGAAGATAAAAGCTATCAGTCCAACAGGCAGCATCAACTCACTCACTTTATAGCGTTTCATTCATCAAAGAAGCTGCGGCTCTGTGAATGCCCAGCTCTCATCTCATGTGGAGGCAGCAGGAAACAGACTGAAACCCTTTTATATTGAAGGGAGGAAATACAAATGGCAACAAGGAAGAGTGCTGTTGTACTGAGCTCCTGCTTCCAGGCTCTCCATAGGCACCTGGTTGGTCTGTAAGATGTTCTAACTCGCCTTCCTACTAATTCACATGGAGGCATTACTGAAGAACAGACCTAGAAGAGGACTAAGCCCAGAGGGGATGGTTGGCACCAGCCTGACCCCTGCCAGGTCTGCTCTCCCAGTAAGCAAGTCTGTCTTTCTTGATGTAATTGCCACCTGCCTGCAAGTAAGAAGTTTGTCTAGCTGACTGCCGCGTGTGTGTGTGTTTGGTTGCTGGCTGAGTGGATACAGCTGGGCTGTGGGTGTGGTCAAGAGCCTGCCTTATAATAAGGACAGGCTTTGCCACTAGCAATGGGGTCACTCCTTTGGGTCTCCACTTTGAGGAGGTATGAGGCCATATACCACTCCACATGATCCTACCGTTATACCACATCATTTTGAAATTTTGAAGTAATATGGGCCAGGTATGGTTACTATTTGTTTATCAACAACATCCATCAACAATGAGCATTTAAATTTCTTTTCTTTTTTTACTCTGACTCACAGTTCATCCCATTCATCCCTTCTTTGTTGGATCTTAGCTTTGGCTCTGTCTGCTTTTTCAATAATTTTTCTAAGTTTCTCCATTCGATTTTCAACAATGCGGCTTGCCACTGTGTGTGGGTGCGCCTTTTTTGGCAGCTTTTCTGAATCCACTTCTTCTTCACTAATAGAAGCCTGGGTTGGAAATTTTGGCTCTGCACAAATGTGAAGAAAAATAAAGTAACATGCTTCTGTCCATATCATCCTCGCAGGGTTGTCTTAGTAGAGTGCTGCATTTACATCCACTTTGACAAAAATGTTGTTTCATAGGAACAGTTTCCAAATTCAGCTTGCTGAATACCAAACTGGAGCTGGCCCCAAGGGATTTCCTCGCAAAAGTAGGTTTTAAATGACATCTTCTGATATTTCCTGCTCTTTGCAAAGGTAGCATCTGAGGAATTCTCACTATGGCCCCTCAATATTGGAAAATGCAAAGCCCACCTAAGCTTCTGTGTGCAGGAGGCACTTTGTCCCAGATTTTATCTTGTGAACCACTCTGACATCTTTTGATAAAAAGTGATATATAAATCTAATAAATAATGCCTAAAACATTATTTCAGCATTACTTTAAATGTTAAGAGAAGTCATTGTAATAATCCTTCTATATAAAAACACCACCACCTTTACTGGTTGCCTTCAACTAAGCCAAGGAACAAATTCTCCACTTTTCTGGCTGGTGAGAGTTCCAGGGGCAACACTTTATAAGTTGGCTTCCTTTGAAGGAGAGAGCACTGGAGGCTCACAACATAGATTTGGTTTATTAACAAATAGACAAAAGGCACCTAAATGGAGGCAAGCAGCAAAGCCATTGGCTTATCAAGTAGGAGATTGGCTACCCCACATCACATCGCCAGAGAGAGGCAACCTTTATCTGAATATCCTTTTAGCCTTCTGCTAACTTTGTGCTTCTCTCTGCCCTTCTTTTTCTATACACAGACAAACATACATACAGCTTTTACATTAGCACCCTCATCCTAGCTGGTGTGTGTGTGTCACTTTCTAAACTCTGACAGAATTCAAACACTCCAACAATTTCCTAGCTCCCATGGAGGAACTATCCATTAGCCACTCCGGACCACTTAAAAGCCATTTCCCTTAAAAAATAAAAGCTAGGTTTCCTAGGCACTGTTAATAATAATAATTATCTATCAGCCTGTGATATACAATCCCATGACAGTGTTCCACATGTGTTAGCACTATATAGAAAAACTAAATAAAAAGTATGGGTACGGTCGCACAGCTGGCATGGAGTCTGCCCTCAATAAGCACATACAGTACAATTTTGACCGGACAGCACTTTTGTATACATCAGAATGCTAAAAGCTGACAAGTCAAAGGCAGCTCTACCATCTGCTCTGATAAACTGCAAACCTGGTATATTTCTGAAGAACCAGTGACCTACTTGCTTAGGCACTTGCTACTCCACTATATTAAAAAAAAATAAATCACAGTATTTCACCAAGAAGAAAAAGAAAGTATTGTGCTTGTGGAGGAAACTGTTGACATTCAATGCAATGTGGGAAACTCTGTTTTTGAGCAGCCTTAGGGAACTGGTTTTTGAAATATAGTGCGAGGATACCATCTGACAAACCCTCTGGTATAGAACCATAACAAGTAATATAAGATGAAGGCTGTGGAAAAAAATATTATCTTATGGTTGTGATAGTTCTGCCACAATGTTTTCAAACCCTTACTGGCATCCTTTTGGGTCTCTGTCCTTTGGTCTGTGTCTTTTCCTTTATGGTCATACTTGCTCTGTCGTCTTTTCGCTGCTTGACTTTGTTTACTGACATTGTACAATTTTTCTGAGATCGACAGCAGTCTGTACGTGGAGATTCGGTGGTTGCTTCTCATGGCACAGACCACAATGGTGTCATATTCCAAACTGGCCCGAAACCTGAGGAATCAAAGAAAAGATCTAATTTTTTTAATGCCACATTTTCTGCTCCATTAAGTTGTCTCGGCAGGGATCAGCCAAGCAGCAACAGCCTCTATGCCAGGGTCTAGAAACCATTTTTCTGTCAAAGGCAGCATTCCCTCCAGGTTAATCAGTCAAGGACTACATGGCAGCTGCTGGGAAGGGCTTGGAGCTAAAATTAGATGGAGTTTGCAGCATCTCTTTCTCTATGCCTCCCAAAGAACTCCCTTCCTCGTCTGTAACTGTCAGCTCAGATCCCTTTAGCGTTTATATGCGAAGTTAGGGATTCTTTGCCCCAATGTGCATCATCACTTTACACTTGCTTACAAGTCTATCAACCTGGTGTGAAGCAGCTGTGAATAAGGCAGATTCTATGTTGGGGAACGTTAGGAAAGGGGCTGAAAATAAAAAACAAAACAAAAGATATTTGTCTAATAAAGGTAAAGGATCCCTGAGAGTTAAGTCCAGTCGAAGGCGACTCTGGGGTTGCGGCGCTCATCTCGCTTTACAGACTAAGGGAGCCGGTGTTTGTCTGCAGACAGTTTTTCCGGGTCATGTGGCCAGCATGACTAAGCCGCTTCTGACTCAACAGAACACCGAAACCAGAGCAGCGCATGGAAACGCCATTTACCTTCCCGCCGGAGCAGTACCTATTTATCTACCTTCATACAAATCTATGGGTGTATGCACTTGGAACACCATGTACAGTTCTTGATGTTGCACAGCTGGAAGAGGGTCAGAAAAAGGGCAACCAAAATGATGAAGGGGATGCAGCACCTACCCTATGAGAAATGGTTACAACGCTTAGGTCTTTTTAGTTTAGGGGAAAAGGAAACTAAGGGGAGACATGATAGAGCAGGCTTCTTCAACCTCAGCCCTCCAGATGTTTTGAGACTACAATTCCCATCATCCCTGACCACTGGTCCTGCTAGCTAGGGATCATGGGAGTTGTAGGCCAAAAACATCTGGAGGGCAGAGGTTGAGGAAGCCTGTGATAGAGGCACCTAAAATTATGCCTGGTGTGAAGAAAGTTGACAGAAGTTTTTCTTTCTCTTCCATAACACTAAAACTGAGTGAGGGTCATCCAATAGAATGGTGGGAGATTCGGGACAGACAAAAGGAAGCGCTTCTTCACAGAGAACATAGCTGAACAATGGAATCTGCTACCACAAGTTGTAGCAAAGGCACAAACTGGGTGACTTTAAAGGGGGATTAGGCAAATTCATGGAGAATAAAGCTACCAATGGCTATCTGTCTTGATGGCTATATATTGCCTCTAAGATGAAGGACGGTATACCTCTGAATACCACCTGCTGGGCAACAGGAGCAGAAGAGTCCCAGGTCCTGCTGCTCTGCCTGCCATAGGCATCTGTTTGGCTGCTGTGAGAACAGAACACTGGGCAAGAGAGGCATCTGGTCTAATCCTACCCCGTTCTTCTCTTATGTTCTCAAGCAAAATGAGTAATACCAGAAAGACTTCAGTTTTCAAGGAAAAGTTTTCAGCTTTTTAAAAATAAAATAAAAACTTTGCTTAAATATAACATCTTATCAAATGAAGAATCTCTCTCAAAATTTGAGGACAAGGGGAAACGGCACTTGCCGATTCTCTACTTTCTGCAGCCCAATGCGATGTTTCTCCTGTTCCCAGGCCAATTCCTTTAGGACGAGCCGGATCTTATGCGCGGTCTTTCTGTCCATCTCTGCCCGGATTCTGCGGTCCAACTCAAATTGCTGCGTATTGAAAAAGTAGCATTTCACTTAATGGTGGTTACGATGGTTGCTTCATTTGCTGGATGTCTATTCTGCTTCTCAGCAGCGCTCCCAGATGCTGGGATGTGATGGATCATGATGGTCCAAGGCAGAGATGGGGAAACTGGGGCCCTCCAGATGTTGCTGGACTCCAGTTCTCATCAGCCCCATTGAGAATGGCCAACGGCATGGGATAATGGGAGCTGAAGTCCAAAAGCATCCAGAATCAGAGGTACCCCAGCATCTGTTTACAAACAAGGGGTGGCCCATCCCGTTTCATCACCTGAGGCAAAACATCACCTGCTGACCCATGACCGTGTTGCTCCCCACCCCCTTTGCCATCACCAGAATGCACCTCTTCTCCTCCTGAATTGTTCTACCAAGTACAAGATTTCTGCTCCTGTGCTAGACAGATAGTGATTTTATTTTGATCTTTTTGCAAGCAGGTTTTTAGAGCCTTTTGGAGCTATAGAGTGCGATAAACGTATTCTAAATAAAATGAATGAAGAAATAAAAATATTGGTGAAATCCTAACTGCCATCAGCAATTTGCCTAATTTAGGAACAGCCAGTCAGCAACCTTCACAATATTTTAAAGCAGTCATAGTTGCACCACAGCTACCGTATTGTTCGCTCTATAGGACGCACCCGACCATAAGACGCACCTAGTTTTTAGAGGAGGAAAACAAGAAACAAGAAAGCAAGAGGGAGGAGCGAAGAGGGAGGGAAGAGGCTTTGCCTGGCTATCCCGGAAGCCAGAAGAGCAAGAGGGATCGGCGTGCACTGACCCCTCTTGCTCTTCTGGCTTCAGCAATAGCTGCACAGCCTGCATTCACTCCATAAGACGCACACACATTTCCCCTTACTTTTTAGGAGGGAAAAAGTGTGTCTTGTAGAGCAAAAAATACGGTAATTCATTTCTCTACTTCCAAACTGTTCCCAATGATGTCCACTTGTAAGATTCACTGTTCAAAGCAATCACCTGAATGTATTAGTCAATCTCTACATATACATGGAACCAAAGCTAAATCTTGTAGTTCTTAATCTGCTTTACACTTTACATGCATGGTAAAATGACATGAATACCCTCCTAATTTACTGGTATTCGGTGTTCCAACAAGCTGTTCCTTGGGGAGTACTGGGCTAAATACTTTAACCATGGAAAAAAGGTTGGAACCACCTTTATAGGACAAAGCAATTCAAACACACTATGAATCTGAAAACTATCTAGGCTAAACTAAGAAATGCATGAAAAGCACAACTGCAAAAAGCAAAACAGGCATTTTTCTTTTTAAGAAAATAGCAGGCTTCATTGTTTCAACTATTGGGAGTGAACTCAGAAGTAGTGGGCTCACTTTCGGCTAGTTGTTTTATTTATATTGCAAACTGACCTGAGCCCTTAGAATAAAAACCATAATAAAACAAAATAAACATTGACCCATTACAAAAGTACAAGCCACACTAAGGCATTAATTTGTACCTCTAAAGAAAGAAAAACCATACATACTGCTCTGTGAAGTTGCATGTGAGATGGCAGCTGACGGTTCATTTGGAGCAAATTCTGAAACTCCTCCCTTAGAGTGCTTAGTTCTTGTCTCTTAATAGATTTATTCTGTTCTGCTATCCTCATTATATAATCGTGTTCCTTTTTTTGCTTCGCATTTTCAATACTAGAAATATGAGAAAATAAAGATAAGATGGAGCAGTTTAAACCTAAACTCTGGAAGTGGGCCTACAGAAAAGAAGAACATTTCATTTTGTAATAAAGGTTTTTTACAGCAAAAATTACACAGCTTGGGGTCCCCTGCAACTCTACAATTCTATCTACAAAATATCCAGTTTTGCAATATTTGATTAATAAGCCTCTTTGGGACAGTGTTGTATAAACAAATAAATTTGTATAGAACTGAACTATTAGATGGAGCTACCAAATGAATGATTAAAAAGCTGACAGAAGCTGCACCACAATTATCCTGACAAAGCCAACAGTGGCTTTTGAGGTGGGCTGGGTGGGTCTGAAAGCTTTATGCATTAAAGAACTGTTTCAACAGAGTAGAGAGTGCTTATCTAGAAGTCATCTAGATCTGACCTCTTAATTTATACTGGCATCCCAGGCACCAATCCAGAAGTGAGAGAGATATTTGAGGGAATAGCTTTAGTAACATGACTTGTCAATAGGCCACATCGGATGAGGGTGCACTGCCATTTCAAAGAGGCTCTTAGTGAAACCCGTTCCTCATGAGGGATTCAGAAGTAAAGTCTATCTTTCGGCAGCTTTACCTGTAGGCGGTAGGATCCTCAATATCTTCTGCTGGTCTCTCTCTTTCGATGCCTCTCTGTGGAAGAATGTAATCAAACAATTGATGGCACTGTCAACAGTTGGCATGGCTGTTCCTGAAGTTAGGCTGGAATTGCATGCAGCTCCTCACAAGCACAGTATTGTACTATAATTCATATAGGACATAAAAGACACAATGGTGTCTTTCTAGCAATCAACCTCCCTGCTGCCCAACCCTAAGGGGACTGAAAAAAATGTTCATCAAGGAAACAGCTGAAAGTTTCCCAATAATTGTGCACTTAAAATATGAAGTAAGGCCTATCTTCCTGGCTGTTCCTTACCCTTGGAGAGGGCACCTTAGCCTTTAGCACTTTCTTAACCTCCTCAGCTGAAAGGATGTTATAAGTAAAGATATTGCCATCTGCTCCACAGGTCACAAGAAACCGATCATCAAAACTTGGGCAGATGCCTTGAATTTGCCCATAGTTATTATCATGCATGCTGTATGACCAATATCCGGCTATATTGTCCTTTGAGAGCCATTTCTCGTGGAGAGCGTAGATCCGTACTGCTCCATCCTGCATGCCACAGATCATTAGCAAGCCAGTGGAGCTGTGGAAGTAATCAAAACAAACAGCTGAGGGTGATTTACTTTCTCCACAATGCCCTGCGACATGGACATCTAAGGGAGCAATCCAAACCCAAGATCTACTGGTATGTGCAAGTTATGATCCAGAAATTCAGGCTCAGACAACCGATTCCTAGCACGGCCAGGCAAGGTTGAATCCTGGTTCAACCAAAGATATGCCAGCATAACTCCCACATCCAAGCTCAGCCAGGATTTAGTCAGCTGAGCCAAGACAGACAGATTTTACATGCTGTAAGCCCTGGAAAATGGGTGTTCTGGGGAAGTGGTGTGATGGGACCAGGCAGAGGGACTTGTCCTGAATCCTAACTTCTATTGAGCTCAGCCACATAACCTGTCAACTTGGCAGGACTCATGCTGTTATGAAGAGCAGTGTATGTCAAGCTCTATTTCAAAGATCTGTTTTTCCACTGCCAGGCTTACACCAGCTGAGCCAGCAGTAGTTCTGCTCTCGAAGAGAGTTTGGAACAGCTCAATTGAAGGCAGTGTAAGTTCCACTTGCCTCCAATATTTAGTATTGTTCTATGAATCCTAAGAAGGCCCGGGTAATGTGAGACATCCAAAGTTCTAGTAGGAACAAGGTTAATGCTGGCAGAGGTCTTTTCTGCAGCTTTTGACTAATGGATTGGGGAAAAATCACAGTATTTCCTCAATTCTAAGGGAACCATTCTAACCATTTGTGGTTGCATCCACACTATACACTTGAAGCGTATGGCTTTCCCCAAATAATCCTAGGAACTGTAATCACCCATCACAGAGCTACAATTCCAATCACCCATCATAAACTACAGTTCCCAGGATTCTCGGAGGGTGGATCTATGTGCTTTGAATGCATGGTGACTGTGACCTGTGTCACATTTTAGGATTTTACCTTAAAAGGGTATTTGAGCAGAATAGGTGGGTTGGAGGTTTCTGGAGCCTTTAACATCTCTTAAATCCAATTCGAGTTACACATAAACTGATGCTTAGGAACTCTTTGCATACAAACTCACTGCTATCTTCACCACTTTGACTCATGGCTCCTCCTGGCATCAGCACTGGCCAGCGGCGGAGCAAGCCGATCAGACGCTTGTGGCGGCATGGATGCCCTATGCCAAGGGGTGAGGCTAGCCGTCCACGGAGGCACCGTGGGGCCTCCAAGGAGTCTGTCTGCCTCCTCCCACTCAGCCGCCCTACAGCTGAGGGGGAGGTGGCGGGCGGACCATTTGGGGCACCCAAGCCACCTCATCACTCCCAGGAGACACGTGTGACTTGGGCACGCTGCAGGCCCCGCGGTGAGTGCCACCCAGCATTTTGTCACCCCCTCACTGGTGGCACTCAGGGCGGACCGCCCCTACCGCACCCCTCTTCCTCCACCCCTGGCGTTGGCACAGATGGACAAGGGATTCATTATTTCCAACAGAGCAGCTACCGCTGACAAAAGCCAATGCACCACAATGGCCATACCACCCCACCGTCCTCTCAATCCCTTGTTTCTCTCTTCCATATAGATACATACGAAAGGGTATCTGAAGTCAGCCCAACCATCACTTCATTCACCCTTGCATCTTGCATCTGGGGCCTGCTCTACCCTGATTTCTGCAGAGAAGAGGCAGCTCCTCCTTGATGATACACATTTAGTGGGGGACCAGCTAACCCAGTGCTGCAGCAACCCACCTCTATATCTGCATGCATGTAGTATACATATACATAGCATATACATTATGAGGGTGAAAAGAGAACCATTGGGTCAGTGGGAAGGGGCCCCCAAGTCTGGAGCCACATTTGCTACTGGATGTATGGAAATCATTTCAATCTTTTAAAATCCAAACGCTTGGGCTTTTATAAAGAAGGGTATAAAAAGGGGGAAATTATTTCTTGTCCTGCTATATGCCCTGACCAGGATGCAAAACTAACAGCTTAAACTAATTCAGTATGTCTAATAATATTCCATAATATTTCCTCAAAATACTACTTTCAGGGGGTGACACACATGGAGTGCTAACCAGCCTGCAATTATATCAAGAGATCAGCTCCTGCAAGTATATACACAGGCATATAGTCTATAAAAGAAAAACAAACAAAGACCAAGTGTTTCACACTTATTTTAAAAACCCAACTCAACCCATGAAACCAACCAACATACTGTAAAAGCTGCATTACCAAAACACAATCCGTCTAATGGCAGTGTCTTCTGTATCTTCTAAATGAATATAGGCAAAAGGTTCATCTTTCCGAGCCTCAGGTTCTTTGTCGCCTTGCTGACGAGAAAATGCACAGTGGAACAGGAATCCAGTATCATACTCTCCCTAAAGGAAACAGTGAGTTATGAAGAGTTGTTAACTTTATTTCTTGATTCCTTCTTTCTCCTCTTCTCCCTCACCCCCCATTAATCTGTTACAGTTTGGAAAATTCCAGACTAAAACTTCCTCCTTTCCCAAAAATGGTTTCATCACCAGTTGTATTTCATGCCATATTATAGGCAAACACACGCCTGCAATTCTGCTTAAAAAAAATAAACAAAAGATGGGGATCAGCACTAGAATGAAAAGAAACAAGAGTGAAAACTATGCTTGCATGTTTAAGACACATCCAGATTCTGCATGACATTCTTGCATCTTGCGGTTTTTACCTTTTGCATTTCACCGTTTAGATTTTAATCTCACTTTGCATCTGAGGTTGGCAACAAAACTGAGGTTGCCAATCAAAATTGACAATGGTAGTGATGCCACTATTGAAGTCCTGAGAGATTGCTATGCAGCCCTCTATGTGAAACAAAAAAATTCAAACCACTTTCAAATAGAACTGAGACCAAGGTGAAAGCGTACAATGTGAAAAGCCATCTCCTTCGGCCATTTAAGCTGTATTCTCATTATACTATAAAAGAAGGGAGAAACTACTCTCCTCATTTTGTTATCTGCGAAAAAGAAAGAAAGATTGGCTTACCAACGACAACCAAAACTTCCCTGGCCGAGAGTAAAACCCACACAGGATGGGGCTTGGAGTCTCTGGGATGTAGATTTCAGGCAGTGGTTCCTCTTCCACAGCTTCTTCCTGTGGAAATTCAATTTCTTCCATTGTTTTCCCCTCATCCAGTTGCTGCTTTATCCACTGCTGCTTTGCTTTCTCCTTCTCTATTCTCACTTTTTCTCTGCGTTCAAGTTCCTCTTCAAGCTTTTTAAAAGAGCCAGTAAAATAAGAGCATTAAAAAAACAACTGTGTTGATCACACCAAAATCCCTTCTAGTCCAGCATCCTTCTCCCACGGACAACATCTGCAAAGCCCACAGTCAGGACTTCATTCACTAACACACTCTCTCTCTCTCTCTCTCTCTCTCTCTCTCTCTCTCTCTCTCTCTCTGTGTTGCTTAGTTATATCTGTTTGGGAATTGAGAGCAACAGCCCACATTTGCCATTGTTCTTTAGCGGTTGGCATTCAGAGGCAAGGCCTCTCTGATCCTGGAGGCAGACACATTCATAATCAACACGTGCAGATCCTAATATTTTAGGAAATAATTTCTGCTGGGCTACAAAGTCCTTAGCTGCAGTCTTACATCCAGAACCACAATAACTAATGAGCTCAGCATTTCTTACTTCAGTATTCTATCTTTCCTTAGGATTACATTTCCTTATTTGCATGTGGTGCTTTACCAGAATCCGAGATTTTATGCTGCAGAAACGGAAATACTGTATAGGCAAGTCTTTTATCCTATAGGTGGTTGCTGCGTTGTAATTCCCAGGGTCTGGAGCAGGAACCTGGACAACAATGCCGTTCTTGCAGAAAATAAGTAGCGTGCTCTCAGGCTACAGAAGAAGGACATGAAACACAAGTGTCAGGCATGTGTATGGTCAGTGGCATAGCGTGGGTTGTCAGCACCCGGGGCAAGGCAAGTAATTTGCGCCCCCTAACCCGTGGATTTGCGCCCCCTAACCCTAACCCCCACATGTTGCGCCCGGCCCGCCCGGTGCCTCCCACGCTACGCCACTGGTACGGTGCTGAGTTTTGACGTGATGGTGAAACATTCTTATGTTCTTAAAAATAGGTCAGAGCTCAGGGACAACTGTTGCCATAATGAAGCACAAACTTAGTTGTAAACAGGAAGGAATGGAAGCGGCAGATCACCCACCACTTCCCTGATGGCTCATGTTGGCCAAAGTTAGCAGTGCAGAAAGTGGGCATTATATATTTCTCATGCAGATTTTGAGATACTTTAAATTTCACCCATTGATGCCAAAGTGGGGTGGGTGGGGGTGGGGATTAGTTACCCCAGCTCCAGGCTGGCATAGAAAGGGAGTTGAATCACTGGGGCATTCCCAAAGAACAGAGGGACCTTGGACCCAGTCCCTGCCCTGCTCCAGAAATGCTTCATGGGAGGGGAGTGTTAAATGCCAGTTACTGATGACAGCATAACCACCAATGGATAAACACAGCATTGCAATGTGTTACAACACAAATCATGAGATGCAAATACTACGAAAAACACCACTACTCACATGAGAAAGAGGAGACCACTGCAATGCCTGTACAGGCCCTGGGACAGAAAGGAAGCCAATTGGCTCATATTTCTCTTCAACGTTAAAGAAGAACACAGTTTTATCATTACTCTGGGAAGGAAAAGACGGAAGAATGAATAAAGCCATGCATTCCACAAGAGGAGCCATGCTAGTCTGCTGCTACAAAGAACAGAGTCCCACCACAACACAATCCTCTGTTTTAGCATCAACCTTGATATACAAAAGCTGCACCTAGTGTTATAAGGATGACAAGGAACAATTAATGAGTACTCTGTGGGTTCGGTCAGTCAGCCAGCTACAAATTCACCTAACAGTTACCTCGTTCAACCCACATTTTACCAACTTCCTCGCGAGAATATCATGGGGGACTTTGTCAGAAGCCTTACTGAAATCAAGATAAACTATGTCCACAGCATTGCCCTGATCCACCAAGTGTCTCACTCCATCAAAAAAAAAGGGGGGGGGGAGAAATCAGATTGGTCTGGCATGACTTTTGAGATACCCATTTGGGGTCTTAGTAATCATAGCATCCTTATCTGATCTAGTAAATCATCATCCAATATTCAGTCTGGCTTGGCGATCTATAGCCAATACCCACAATAAGGTCAGTAATGAATCATAATTAAGAGAAAGGGCTTTTAAAAACTTTTAAAAATCAAACAATTCTTACATAAGAAGAAGACTTTAAACCACAGAACATATACAAAAACACAACACTGATGATTTTAACACGCAAAATCAAATCTAAAACTTTTCCATGAATCCTTAAGAAACGAGCCTTTCTTTTAAAGTCTCAGCCAAATGTTCTCGCTGAGCTGGGCCTCAAAGGAGCAGAGAAGAAGCTAAGATGATGTGAGAAGCAGAGGTGTCAAAAAATCTCCTGAATAATTCTCTGAACTGACTCATTATACACTGAAACTTGTATGGATCAGCAAAAATCTCTCATTTCAAAAAGGTCTTGGACCTTAATTCTTAGGTAATGAACAATCTGAAGTTCAGTTTGATCATCTACATCTCAGCATTTGCAGCAGTAAATTTCCACTAACATTCAAAACAAAACAGTTTTTAGGATTGGTTGAAACATACCCCTGTGGCAAGCAATTCCCCATTACGCTCATAGGCCAAAGCTGTTACTATAGTAGTATGAGGTTTGAACGCCTGTTTCAGACGCAAGGCTGCAGGCGCTCCTTTGTCCCGTCCAGATACAACAGGAAGTCCCTTTGGATTGAAAAGTTCAATAACGCGTACAACGCCATCTTGAAAACCTACAACCATTATGCCTTTCTTGGGATTTACCTTCAAGAAAACAGAATAACATTGCGATTAAGAGCTAATTTAAACCCTGCCCTATACATCGTCTCAAAAATCTATGTAAAGTATGTAATTGTTTGTACTGAGGGAAAATAAACCATGTCGTGAATAGCATTTTCTTCTCAAACACCAATACTAAACTATTTTCTTTCACTGTCACCAGAAAACTCAGGAGGGGGCGCAAAAAACAAAATCCGTAAAAGTTAAATGTTTGCCAAATAATAAATATGAAAACCCATCAAAACAAAACTGAAAATCTCAGATGTTATGTACTACAACTTGCATTCACCCCAGCCAGCAGATCTCTGCAGCTCAAAACATCTGGAGGACATCAGTCTGGGAAACTAGAGGAACAGGAATGAAGAACAATCCAGACAACCTGCTCCTCAATCTCATTATGCTCCATCTTAAGAGATGGGCAGTATAAACCATAAGCCATTTGTACATTAAACAGCTAGGTTCCAGCCATGGATGTCCCCATTCCGTCTTGCACTATCATCCACATACTTCCTCTTTCTATCTTGCACTACTTACCACGTTTGGTGCCCAGACCATTGCTGTTCCTCCCTGTTTAAACTTCATCTCAGTCAACTGCACATTGTCAATGAAGTCAAAGACACGAACTGAACCTGCGTTAGATGGTTAACGGGATCAGGATAAGAAGGAGGCTAGATCTCTGTTGCTTTCTAAAATTTAAGCCACACATTTTACGTGGGGGTGCTGAAAAAACAAAGAAACTACACCATTACAAGTGATCTGTGGATTATTCCCCAAACGTGTCTACTTAACGTAACTAATTTTAACCTTGAAAACTGAGTGTGGGAGGAGTCAGAAGGAAAAAGATATGTACTTACGGTCAAGACCAGTGGTGGCCATGATATAGGTGACTGGAGATACACACATGGCTTCTATCTTTCCTGAATGAAAAGTAAAGAGGCATTCTGGATCATGAGTCTACAGGGGGAAATAAATAAAATGGGCTTTTTTTCAGAGGCCTGTTTGTAAAAGTATTTTAAAAGTTTTGTGTAACAGGGTCACCTAGGGACATATAATTAAAGCCCCTCTGAAAATTTGATCTCTAAAATGCATTGGACATTCAAACTGGGGTTCCTAGTTTTCAATCTAGGGCACAAATTGAAAATCAGATAAACAAAGACAAAAAACACTGATATTTGTTAATGGTTTTAAACAGTGCTCTTTTTCTTTTTAGAAAAAAAAAGTTGCTGGTGCTCACCATGAAGTTATTACAGCACGTGCCACACTTTTAACATTTTTTTGGGGGGAGGTGCTAGTACTGCACACCCTTGAGTACCCCCAGAAGAAAGCACTGGTTTTAAATCAGTATACTTTGTATTTTCAAGGAGGAAGCATCAGTGGTGCCTTATATCTGTTCTTTTGTAGACCTTGTTTGTTGAACGCTTAGGGCCAAGCTAATAAGACATGAAAGATCTGACCGGATCTCCCGCTATGTTTTTCTGTTTCTGAAAATAGCCAATGGGAAGCCCAGTTTGGATTGGAGCCAAATTACATCCACAGAAACAGTGTAAAGTCTGGGAGGGGGGCTTTAAATACAAAAGAGCGAAAAGTGGATGCCTCACCTTGCATGAGTACTTTCCACTGAGGTAGCAGCACCATTGGAACCACAAACAACTACTGAGATTTTTGAGACCATCTTTTTCAAAGTAATAAACTACAGAAGCTGCACATCTTTTAAAGATAAAATATTAGCCTTCTATTTAACTATCAGGTATAACCAAGTACAGTGGAGGAACGACTGAGGAGGAAAAGCAGAGGAACAAAACAGAAAGGAAAACTTACAACATTTGTGAAACTCAAATCAAGCTTCCAGATGGCTCCATTGGCATCCTAGAGAAGAAGAAAAACACACTTAGCTTTTGGCTATCACTTCAAACAGTATTTACATCCCTCTCCCAAAGACATTGGCTTGGATTCAGAGAAATTTAGCTGCACTTTCCCAAGTAAATCAACAACTAACTTGTCCCACGTCACTGTTTTTAATTTCTTTGAAATCATACACAGCAGGCACAAGGAGGCCCGACTAGGACAATGGTGCACAAGGGGCTTAGCCTTTTCTCCCTGCCAACAACAATCAAGATTCCCATCCCTGTAGTGACTATTCTTACATCCTAGTGGTGCCAATGTGAGGTTCCCCCTTAGGGTTAACAGGAACTGTATAAAAGGAAGTGAGAACTGAACACTCAGCCTTGCCCTTCCTTCAAGATTCATTCAAGCCCCTGGAGTTTTATTCCTTCTTTCCATTCTTATTTTTTGTTTTGCCTGACAGTGGTACTTTCCTAGTTTGGTGGCTGGTTTTTTGCTTTGGCTTCAAATGTTACCATGACATCATCACATCCTACACATGAAAAAGGGTTGTGTGCACCACTGAATCAGGGCACACATTCTCTACTGACTAATGCGCACCCTAAAAGATAACAACAACACAGCCCTATATACCGCAGGGGAGGACTAAAACAATGCTTACCTGAGCATACCAAAATGGTTCTCCACGTTCATGAATTTTCACCATATAGTTCAGATTTACATTTTTGCCAACTAACAGTTCATTAATGTGTTCCACCTCCAGCAGTCCAGTGTCATCCACAATATCAGCTGTATCTATTGTTTCAAAATCCCAAACCTTCATGGAGTTTGGAAAAGAAAATATTATCTATGGTTGCCAAATGCCAGTACCAATGCATTAAATGTGAAAAATTGGCTAATATGAGCAAACCTAAGGGAAGGAGCAGTTCAAAAGGATTTTTCATTCACATGTAACTGATGGGAAGGGATAGTTTAAACCTTTCTCTCCCTACCGTGCTTCTTACAAAAAAATGGCCTCTTGAAGATGCTATCTGGATTTCAAGGGAAGCCTCAGTTGATGTCACTGGTGTCAATTGATGTTTCCCTTCAAATGCAGAAAGCGGTTTCAGAGAGGCAACTTTTGCCAGGACTGTGGCAGGGAGAAAGTTGAATTTCCCCTCCCTCCCCCATATTTCTGAGGCTGTGCAGGCTCTACAGTTGCCATTTACACAAGAAACAACAGGCACATTAACCAACACATCTATTTGGGTTCTTTTCACTGTGCATTCTTTATTATGCATGCTCATGTCACTATTGGGGTAGTCATAGGTCATCCCACATTCAAAGCTATTTGTGCCTGCAAAAGTTTTAGGGTAGCCTTAACCGCTTTAATTCCAAGCTATGCACTTCCTGCAACTTCCTATTTCACAACTGCCCTGGTGGGTTTTTTGTCTCACTTTTGTTGTGCTATTGCCTCTCTGACAGCCATCATGTGGTCCAACTTGGGAAGCATCACAGAATTGATCAAGAAGGGTAAAACCACCATTAACGCGCTGCTATTGTGTCAAGAACATGTTACAGAATACACCATCAATCAAATAAGATATGTTTAAGTTCGAAAGAAAGCCTTAGCAAATAAAGAAGGAAGTAATGTTCTCATATGAATAGCATTTCTCAAAGGTAGAGGTCAACAAACTTTTTCAGCAGGGGGCCGGTCCACTGCCCCTCAGATCTTGTGGGGGGCTGGAATATTTTGAAGGGGGGGGGAATGAACCAATTCCAGAGCGCACAAAAATGCCGTTTACCTTCCCGCCACAGCAGTACCTATTTATCTACTTGCACTGGCATGCTTTCAAACTACTAGGTTGGCAGGAGCTGGGACAGAGCAACAAGAGCTCACTCCATCATGGGGATTCAAACCACTGACCTTCTGATCGGCAAGCTCAAGAGGCTCAGTGGTTTAGATGACAGTGCCACCCGCGTCCCACTGTTAATAGTTTGATACAAAGTGCAGAAGAGTAAACAATACCATCAACCCATTAATAATCCTGGGTACACTCAAATATTAAGTGTATAAAGAAGAGACATATTAAGAAAACACATACCCCCCAAAGAAAGACTTAGGAAAATACTCACCCTAATATATCCATCTGATCCAACAGTGACCACCTCTCCCTCATCCAGAACTAACTGATTAATTGGGCCGTTGTGGCAATTTTTACGGCCAGGCCGACAAAGTTCCACTTTTATGAGGCCCCCTTCCCAGAGCAACAAGTTGCCCCATTCTGACCCTGAAAGTACCTTACATGCAGACAAAACAAAATGCATTAGTATTCTGTCATATTGATGTATATCTGAAAAGGGATATAGGGAAGGACACATTACGTTTGAAGTAAGTTACATCCCAAGTTTTCACAGACAACAGATACATTTGCTAGGAAAATGGCAAATGAGGCATGTTTGTAAGACCAAGGCTGCAGGCACACCATACATCTGAAACATGCTTCCCTCTCAAAGAACCCCGGGAACTGTACTGGGAATTGTTGCTATGTGAAGGGTCAACTACAGATCCCAGGTTTATTTTTTTTAGTTGTTTTGTTGTTGTTTTTTTGCAGTGTTTTGGAACAATAAGTTCAATGATAATGTCCAACCATATGCTGCTTTCTAACTGCTGCAATAGTATTTCTTTATGCTCTTTATCTTTGATTTATTTTGTTTACAGCTAAGTGGTTTGCCACAAACCATAAGAGGGCTGGGCACTGCATTATACAAGGATGTGCCTTTAAAAACAATTAAGAAATCTCAATTACTGCAACTATTGATCGATATCAGTCTATGGGAACACATCCCACCAATTCTTAAAACATATCCACTGTTTACCAGCTGCTTTTTTTTAAACTTCATTAAAAACAGAATAAGCTCCTGATCATTTTTAGAAGCAGCAGACAGTGGATAGGCTATGCCTTTCCGCACAGTAATGTCCTGTAAATTTGGGTCAGGGCAAATGTGAATAGAGAACAAAGGAGCCCATTTTACCATACAGAAAAGTTTGAGTAGAAAGAAATGTTTCTCACCTTCCCATCTGGCAGCTCCACATATCCTTCAATGTCTGTCAATGCTGTTTTTCCAAACCTACCCAGTGCTCCTTGTAGTTTCAGACCAGTGAAAGTAAGCGCCATCTTCCAAAATCTGGTCACATAAAAAAATCAAAGCTCTATTAGTGTTTTTGAGGGGTTCTTTTGGTCTTTAAACAGACCATTATCAACCTTTCACATGCACTAATTGGCTGCATTTTGATGCAAACCACAGTTTAGTGCTATAAGGATGAGTCTGGGACAGGGATCAGCAAACTTTTTCAGCGGGGGCCGGTCCACTGTCCCTCAGACCTTGTGGGGGGGGGGACTATATTGGGGGGGAATGAAATAATTCCTATGCCCCACAAATAACCCAGAGATGCATTTTAAATACAAGGGCACGTTCTATTCATGTAAAAACATGCTGGTTCCCGGACCGTCCACGGGCCAAATTTAGAAGGCGATTGGGCCAGATCTGACCCTGGGCCTTAGCTTGCCTACCCATGGTCTGGGAGGTCCTTAGGACTGCATACTCTCCCACTTTCCTCTTCTCCTCCAGCACAAATGCAAGGAGGAGCTCTCATTTCTGTTTCCAACTAACCACTGCTGTTACTTGTTTCGACTGAACCAAGGTTAGTGCTAATTACAATTCAGGGACGCAACCCAGAATTATAAGCAATGAATGGTCTGAAGGTGGACTGTTTCTAAACCACAGGTAAGCCTAACTACTGATCTTCATTCAGATGGAATGAGTGACTGGTTAGTTGAAAATGAACATGAAAGCTTGCAATCTCCTCCTTGCTCTTATGCCAGAGAACAGGGTAAAGGGGAGCACACAAACACCCAGGCTCATGCATGTAAACCCTAAACCACAGTTTGGAGTTATATGTGAACCAAACTAATTGGTCTGTGGGAATTATAGGCACAATCTATTGCAAATTTATGCAGCTTCAGTTTAAATAGGTGGGAATTAAGAAGTCTCAACTGTGTGATAGACTGTGCCTTATAACTATAGTACAGGTGGACTCTGACATATGTATTTTATTCAAATAAGTGGATTTTTTTAATCTGGGCATTTAAGAGGTTTTTAATCCGGACATATATCTTTATACACTTTGGTTTATTTTAGTTAGAAGGATAATTCTGACATTGTCCGGAGCTCATTTTATTTGTGATATTGCCATCCATTACCCAGCCACCCCATTTTGCCTCTAATGACACATAATTAGGTAAGCTATTCCCCTTAACATTTGGGGGGGGGGGGGACGTGCTCACCTACTGTTCCGCTGCTTCAATTCTGGCAGTGGGAAAGAGGATAAGAGTAAGGCTTCTCTTTCTCTCCACCTAGTGCTTCCACAGCAAGAAGCCAGGCATGAGGAGCACCGTGTAAGAGTACTGACAAAACTACACTTTCCAGTGCTCCTAGCTCACTGCAACAGCACCATCGAGCACCAGGAAAAGGGTGCTGCGCTCAATGGCAGCCAATACACAAGAAGCCACTCAACATGGCTGCTTCTTTTCCTGCTTTCAGAAGATATTCACGGCATTTCAATTGTCTGAAGATTATAAATAACTATATTACAACATGAAACAAAAATTAGGACACTGCCAATACAGTGCAGAAGGCTAGCTTGATTTTAAAATAAATAAATGAAATGCACATCATACTTGCAATGTTTTGGGGCAGCTAAATAAAATGTGGTCTTCACTGAGTAACAGGAATGTTTTAATACAGATAATTAAAATTTCATGTATAGTTAAGGTAGATACAGCTTTCTAGTGTGATCCATTTACCGATGAAATATTCCTTTTAGTCAGCATGCATGTATGCCTCTGTGGCATTCTAGTTCCTTGAGATAAAACTATGCTACTTGCTGGCTTACTTTATGTGACCTGAACCAGATGTGGTGAGTTGCTCTTCATTTTCTGGAGAAAAGGTCACTCTAAAAACATCTTGGGAAAATGCTTTCGATCTCAATACAATCTTTTCCTGCTTCCAATCCCAAACTGTTAACATATAGTCAGGGCTGCTCCCAACTGTGGCGATCAAAGTACCCGAACGATTAAAGTCAGCAAATGCATATGCTTCTTCAGTTCCACCTGGAAATAAGGTGATATAACAGGTTTCTTAATGCAATATAAATGTTCACGGGAACATACCAATGTGCTAGCCAATCAACTAGCACATATTGTAAATTAGTATTTTTTTGAAGTATGAAACAGATTGCTTCTATTTTAAGTACATTTAAACAGTACAAAGCAACCATAAAATAGAGAACAATGAAGACAGTCTGTATAAAGAGAGAGAAAACAAAGGCTTCAGGTGATAATCTATCCTTGAGCCTTCAGCTCTTGTAGAAATTCTGTCTCTGAGTCCCAGATACTAGTATATATGTGTGTGCGTGTGTGTGTGTGTGTGTGTGCGCGTGCGCATCATAAGCCTTTCCTTTCCCCCACAATGAGTAATTTCACATTGCCAGGATACTGAAATCACATCAAATGTAAGAGATACCATTGAACTGATTTGTCAGCTTTATTTTTTTTTATATAAAAAAACTCAACTCAAAAGCTACTGAACTGCATTTAGGTTCCAGAGTGATAGCCACCTAATAAAAAATAAACCAGTAATGAATAATAGAATTCCTTTATCATCCTTCTTTCAATACTTGGCCATTTAGCCATGCATCCATTGCTTTTTCTCGAACATGAACACAGAAAAAGGGAACATGGCATATGACTCTGCAAATAATAATGCCAATTCTTCTTAATCACTTGCAGATATTTAAAAGAAAGAGAGTGACTACTTACAAATCTCCGTGTATTCATACAAGACATATCAAACAGAAAATTGCTTCTATTTCTGTGACCATTAATTCTTCTGCATGAATCTGAAATTGCGAGATGGCTTATGTTTTAACCTACCTCGTAATACTCTGTATGGCCTTAAGGAAGGGTATTCATAGATAATCATGTTTGGCTTCCATCCTTTTTCTCCTACTGCAAAGTAGGTTTTATTAGGATGTACCTAGTAGAAGCAAAGACCGTTTTCACTCTGCATTTATCCAGTAAAGTAATGATTTGCTAGTTTAGTTCATTTGACTTCTATCCTACATTTCTGTCCAGGACAGCCAATGCAGTGGCCTCCAGATACTGTTTGAGTACAACTTCCATCTTTCACCACTGGCCATGTTACCTGAGGCTGATGGCAGTTGTAGTTGACCATCATCTGGAGGCACTGCCTGAAACAAATATGGTTGCAGCTAACCCTCTGGGAAATGGCAGCATATCCTCAACCCCCATACTGTGTTCCACCAAGTCTGCAAGTCTTTCAAAGTCTAAGGACACAGAGAGAGGTGCAATAGCTTGAGAAAACAGTGTCCACTTCGTTAGAGCTTTTCTTTAATCCAAGATACCTTGTTACTGCCTGCATAACATTTGAAACCAGCAGTAGCCTAAAAGGAACGAATATCGATAGGAGAGCCTAGTGAGTATGCTGCTATTATAAAATATATATTTATCTTATACAGTACAAAATTAACTCAAGTCTTAGATAAGGGCAATAGCTAAACGTACTACCTAATGTGTGAAGAACCGGCCAAAATATTTCTCAGATTGAAAGAGAGATTCTCATAATCCAAGAGCCCTGTTTATTTTGCTACTAAGGAAGATCTCAAGCAAAATACTTTACAAGATAAAACAAAAATGCCATACCGTGATTACTCCAATCCCTCCACCGCATGTGCTTCGGAGATATTTCTGAGATTTTATTAGCAAATTCAGCAGTACGAGTTGGTTGCCAGCTATGTAGAGGAGAGTGTAACTATCCAACATCTGAATGTTTGCCCGTCTAGTGCAGTCATAGCCAAAAGAGTGACTGAAGAACACTCACTAAGGAAAAGTGATGCCATCACGGGGTTTATTTTGACCATGTAATAACACTACCACCAATAAAAATCCAGAGGTCTCCCGAAAAGTGCAATGCACTGTATTGTAATTGTATTGGGAACACAATAGGGGCTTTTTATATAAATGAGAGAAAAGAGCTGAAGCTCTAGAAAAAATGTAGCCCACCCATCCTTTTAAAAATTTCAGGCTTAACCATATTGCCAATGTAGGTCCCTGCGGCCCTCAAGTACTGTGCAATTTCTAAATGTTTTCTATTAAAGAAAAGGCAAAAGGCAAAAGATCCCTTACATAACTGAGAGAACAAACCACAGCAATAGTGCAGGCTTTGTTATTTTGCCAATCTGTTGGGAAATACTGAGGAGGATGTAAAATTTCTCACTAATATGGCCTTGTTATATTGTTACAGGCCACTCCAATCCCTGCCAAGCCATGCACGGGATTCCAGAGGTCTTGGCCCTCAACCAAGGTCTGTGCTCCTTTGGAAAACTGAAGAGGTAGTGGAGGCTGTCGTAGCTTTAAGAAATATGATTTATTCTCATATTTACACCTGAGTTTAAAGGGAGGTAGCCCAGATCTTACAGCATGGTCGTCTGAAGAGGGTCTTGTCCCCCCCCGCCCCCCCAGCAATGCAATGATGGACACAGAGGCCTCTCTAGCATCCTGCCTTCAGTCAGTCAAGATGGATCTGTCTTCCCCCCCCCCCCTCTTCCTAGTACACCTTGCTTTCCTGTCACTTCACACCCAGTTAACCTGGCAACCTTTCAAATCCCCAGTCTCTGTTCACACCTCAGGGCAGGGGGGAAGGATGGTTCTCTTGCATTGCCAATGACTCTCAATTGTTTCTTAATGGCCATAGCTTGGCCAGGTCGTGTTTTTTTGTGTGTGTGGTTTTTTTTGCATTGGCTAGCCCACAAATTCCTCTGCAGCTTGTATTTCTCCCTTCATATCCCAAATAATCAAAATCCTACCATTTATTATTTTATTAGCAAAAGTGGATACATGAGACTGAGCATGTCAAGTGGAATGCCAGAATCTGGAGTCACAAATGGTAGCGCACACAACTCCTCATAGTTATAGTAGAAGTTTTCAGAGATTTTCTTCTCTACCTTTACTTTCTTCTTCTTTACCGGTTCTGGAGGCTTTTCAAGTTGTATTGGCTCCACTTCCTCTTCCTCTTCTGGATTTCAAAAACATCAACAATAATTTTATACATGCACACACACACACACCACTTTTCAGTCCACAAAGGCTGAAAAGAAGAAGAAAGGCATATAATTTTCAGACAGACAAGATAGTAGCATTTGTGGCCAATTATAAAGTGACGATTGTCATCTTTGGGCTGAAGGACAAGACATGAAAGAAAGAAAGAAATAAACTCAGAGCTAGCTAGCATAGCCATTGTGGTCAGTTTTTAAACACAGAGGTTGACCTGTCCTGTCTTGCAACCAAGAATTTCATCCTGCCCAAATCCCAAAAGTTAGTTCTATATTTAATCTGATCACCGCTGCATCTGATCACTCACACTGGCCAGAGTGGAAGTCATGGGGAGTGTGTCAAATTTTCTTTCTTTCTCTCTCTCTCTCTCTCTCTCTCTCTTTCAGCTGTGCTAGCTATGGGCTGACACAACTGAGAAGCTCATGGATCAGGGACCTCAGAGCTGTGGACTCAGTGAATCTAAGGCCTTCAGCCTCCTGCCCAAAAACCAAAATGCCCCATTTCAGACTCACCACTGACTCCCACCAGTGGGAGAACTGGCACCAGCAGCCTTCCACTTGCTAGGGAAAAGCTTGGGACTCCATGGAAAAACCTATCATCGCCATCAACACTTCTCTTTGCCAATGGAGGCTGGTGAGAAGGCAACTAGGCGCCATTCTAATCCTACCCCATCCATCAACATGGAGGCAGTAGGAATGCTCTGTCAAACCCAAAGATTGCTAGCAATACTTGCCTTCATCGCCATAGCCTTCACTACCTTCTTCATCTTCAAATAGCTTTTCTTCTTCCTGAATTACATGAGACGGGGTCTTTTCTGCACACAGAAAATTATGTTACTTTCCACTCTACTTTATTTAAATACATATGCTATAATGTTTTCCCTGTTTCCCTAAAATCAAATAATTAACTGATATCAGAAGAGCCATCTGTATCATGGAGCAGAAGGTTAAATTACAAGATGCAATGAATGCTAACGCAGGTAAGTGCTAAAGCAGTGACAAAACAAACTCCCAACAGGGGCTGCCCATAAAATGTGCCACACTGTGAAACCAAATGCTCTACCAGCTGAGCTGCTTTACTCAAGCAGCTGCTAGGTTTAGGACCTGGAGAATATAAACTTTTTTTGGAGGAAATTCCTAAAAGAAGAAAAGTATAGTTTTAAATTAGATAAATGAATAGATAATTAACATACTGCATATATTCTGGTCATGCCCAATAAGAAGATATTTCTGGATAGCAGTATTAATGGAAACAGAGTATAACAGGTTATGCCTTAGCAGTAAACCCACTTTTAAGATACATAAAAGATACTGTCCTTTCAGAAGATGGAAAAATGATAAAGTACCTATTAACTGAAGTTTAGGTGGAATACACACCATATGTTTAAGGCACATGAGCTCCACCAAATAATCAAGGCAATGGTAGTTTGTTAAGGGTGCAAGAATTGTAGCGCAGTGCAGGATAAAACTACAGTTCGCAGGATTCTTTGGGGAAAGTCATGGTTTTAAATGTTCTGTATGGTGTATGCATAGCCTTAGTTACAACTGGAGGGAAACTGATGCTCCTACACTAGATGCATGTTGGAACAAAAGATCTTAATTTCACATACAACCTCATAGGGTCTGAATTGGAGGGAACAGACCAGGAGCAAGACCTTAAGGTCATATTAGATAGCTCAATGAAGATGTCAACACAGTGTGCAGTGGCCATAAAGAAGGCAAATTCCATGCTAGGGGTCATTAGGAAAGGAATTGAAAATGAAACTGCCAATATCATGAATGCTGCTATACATATTGATCAGGCTTCCTCAAACTTGGCTCTCCAGATGTTTTTGGCCTACAACTCCCATGATCCCTAGCTAGCAGGACCAGTTGTCAGGGATGATGGGAATAGTAGCCTCAAAACATCTGGAGAGCCAAGGTTGAGGAAGCCTGATATTGATGGTGCAACCACATCTGTACACAATGAGTACCATGTACAGTTCTGGTTGCCTCATGTCAAAAAGGATATTGAAGAGCTGGAAAGGGTTTAGAAAAGTGTGCATGACATGGAGAAAGTGAAGAGAGAAAAGCTTTTCTCCCTCTCTCATAACACTAGAACTCAGGGACATCCAGTGAAGCTGGATATTGGAAGATTTAGGACAGATAAAAGAAAGTATTTCAAGCAGCGCATTGTCAAATCAATCCCCCAGGAGGCAGTGAAGGCCACCAACTTGGGTAGCTTTAAAAGAGGACTGGACGAATTCATGGAAGAGAGAGCTATTAAGGGCTAGAAGCCATGATAATGCTCTGCCTCCACAATTGGAGGCAGCAATGCTTCTGAGTACTAGTTGCTGGAAACCACAAGAGAGGAGAGTGCTGGTGTGCTCATGTTCTGCTCCCTGGTTCCCCATAGGCATCTGGTTGGCCACTGTGAAAACAGGGTGCTGAACCAGATGGGCCATTGGCCCAGTCCAGCAGGCTATTCTAATGTTCTTATGATGTTCATGATGGCTGGATTAGAAGAGTATGGAAAGTGGTCAAAATGGTGATACAGTGGTACCTCTGGTTAAGTACTTAATTCGTTCCAGAGGTCCCTTCTTAACCTGAAACTGTTCTTATCCTGAAGCACCACTTTAGCTAATGGGGCCTCCCACTGCTGCCGCGTGATTTCTGTTCTCATCCTGAAGCAAAGTACTTAACCCAAAGAACTATTTCTGGGTTAGCGGAGTCTGTAACCTGAAGTGTATGTAACCTGAAGCGTATGTAACCCGAGGTACCACTGTATCGGCAAACATCAGTATAAGAGAAGAAAGACAATCAGATAACCAATTTATTGAAAGATGTAGCCCCTTTATTATACTGGTGCAATAAAACACAGGAAAATCCAGATCCATATAAACTGTAAAAGCACCATATATTAAAAAGGATGGGAGAGGGAAGAACAGCATTCAGTGGTACCTCAGGTTACATACGCTTCAGGTTACAGACTCCGCTAACCCAGAAATATTACCTCAGGTTAAGAACTTTGCTTCAGGATGAGAACAGAAATCGTGCTCCGGCGGCGTGGCAGCAGCAGGAGGCCCCATTAGCTGAAGTGGTCTTCAGGTTAAGAACAGTTTCAGGTTAAGAACGGACCTCCGGAACAAATTAAGTACTTAACCTGAGGTACCACTGTAACTTTATTTCTCACTGTAAAAAGATATATGTTGTATGATACTATGTGTTTTGTAATATACTTTTTATTTGCTTATTGGTTAAATTTTGGGGCCCTCAGGGGCTTGAGGGCTGATTCTAAATAAGTATACAATATAAGGACAGATTTAAACTATTGATCTTTGTCCTTTGACACCTAAACACTGAACAGTAAAATTACAGAACGACCCCCTGGATATGTTTCTCTCCCAAATACAGAAATCACTACACATTCTTATCTAGCATAATTTGAATGTGCAAGCAATACTTACCATCAGCTATCTTCTTTGCTTTTTCCTTCTGTTCCTCTGAAGGTGACCCCTTTCCTTCTTCTGAATGTTCATTCTGGCCTGCAAAACAAAATCATAAAGTATGGTGGATCTTCCAACTGGAAGTATTGGGGCAAACTGAAATGTAAATTTCTCATGCAAGTTGGCAGAATCACGCCACGCTTGCTTCATTTGTCGCAGCAGTTTTTATATTATTGCAGTTTTATAAGAGTATATATTTAAAGTAGATGAATTAATAAGGAAATTAAGTTAATTTGGATATGCAGAAAATATTAAAAATAAATAAGGAACAACAGAAAGAGGGGGAAGGAAGTCAAGTTTTGAAATGTTAAAATGACTGTAAAATTAGTGAAATGTGTAAACCTAAAAAGCATAAATAAAATATAAAATAAAATAAAATGTATGTTATTGGAGACACCTATCCCGGTTTCTTCTTCTGTCCTGGACTTCTGCATTTTCTTACCTTACAGCCTGTAGAGGGGAAGAATATTTGAAAGTTCTCTAAAAGAAGAACAGAACTGCTTCAAGCAGCAGCGTTTCTACATTAGAGGAAATTCGAAAGCTAACAGCTGCTGGCAATAATGGATTGAAACCAGAAAGCGGCGTGAGCAAGCTTTCCTGTAAATTCACCAGAACACTTCTTCAACTTGGATGATGCTTTGCAAAAACGTGGGGGGAAGGAGGGGCATGTTGAAATTGCAGTCTGGTACCCCCCGAGCGCCCCACTCCCTTTGGCGCCCAGCTTGAAGAACCCTGGTGACCCCGAAAGCTCGCGCACGACTTCGTGACGCTTCAGTTTCACCCTATAAAGGTATTTCAGACTGCTTCTTTAAAGTGTGCCATACTAGTGGAGTTACTGAGAGCAAGGGGTAGTTTCGAGGGGAACCCCGTGGTGGCAAGGGCTGAAGGCGGGAAATGGAGAGGGGCGGGAATGGGGGTACCTTTTGCGTCTTTCGCCTCCGGCTCTCCCTTCGGCTCCATGGCAGGTGTACGCCGGTTGCTAAGCAACCGAATGAAAGGCGCGCCAAGATCCCTGGGAAGTTGAGTTCAAAACCTGCTTAGGCTCAGAGCGCCTGCGCAGCAGCAACAGCGTAGTAAGAAGTAATATCGATGAGCGGCTTGCTCTTTTTCTCCCCTCCCCCCTCCGATTACTCTAATATAATAATATACGCTGCTGTGCACAATGGAGACAAAGCTACAAATATTTAAGGAATTCCAGGGGGAAGGAAATATTTATTTACTTTAGTCATTGCCATTTGCAAATGTATATAACGGGTAACATCGGTTTCTCTCCGTGCGTGTGAAATCGGGGAGTCCTATTGAGTTCAATGGGCTGCCTCCCACGTGTAGCCGCTTCGTTTGAAATAATGAAGATCGCGCCTTTAATAACTGCATTAACAGGGCAAAAGGGTTTTTCTTCTGGGAGTGGGGGGGGGGAGCCTTCCTTGCTAACTTTTAATTGTTACAATGCCTGCCAACATTTTTCTGGTAGGTTTTCTGTGTGCCGAGCAGAAATTTTGCCGGTGTGGCTACAGCGAGGGAAAAAGACGGCACCTGCTGAATTTCCTCTGCGGGGATCTTCCAAGAGGAGCAGGGAAATATCCATGTTATGTGGTTGCCAAATGAGTGCCCGTCCACAGCTCTCCATTTTCTAATTCCTATTTTGTTTTATTGGTGGGACGGCCGCATTGATCCAGAGGAGCTAATATCTGCCTGATCCTATATACAATTAGGTTCCCTAAAGTCTACATAGGATCGAACTGTTGCAACGCAATATATGCCTGCTTAGATCTGACCCCAATATAATTTAATAGTGTTTTACTACATGTTTGGGGGGGGTGTTATTGGTTCGTTTTGCTTTTGCTCTTGTTTTTATTATGAATTTTGTGTGTTTCTATCTTGTATTTCTAATGCTGTCAACCCCCCTGAGATCTTCGGATGAAGGGCGGAACACTAGTTTAATGAACGATAATAATAAAGATGCTGTTAACGACGCTTGAACAATGCAGCCCACTGATTTTAATGAACTTGGGCGCACCTAAATCTGCACAGGATCGGGCTGCGCACACAGGCAAAACCGCCTGGCGCTCATTCATTCATTTAAAAAAACTTGGGTGTTAAGGCAAGCTTTTCTGAACATAGAACTTACTTCAGAGATTAAACTGCCAGGGGTCATCTGGCTTGTACAAACGAAGTTTCTTCTTCGCTCTGAACTCGGAGAAATAAAAACGAGAGGAGAGGCCTGGCAGGTAGCGAGCCAGGAGGCGGGACCCGTCCTTCCTTGCAGGGGGAGAGGCGAAGCACCTGCCGGAATGCGCCTTAGGGCGCAGCTGGAGGAAATGAGAAAGCGCTCCAGCAACAGGTGCCGGGGGAGATCGAGCCGAGGGAGGAAGGGAGTTGCTTGCAGCGGCTCGCTCCTTTCCAGATAATACTAACAATAACAATAATAGTAAAAGGCGAGGCTTCCCTTCCCAAGCGGAAAAGCAAGGCCAACACCTCCCTGAGTTAGGAGTAGAGGGTGAGGTTTGTTTGCGCAGAGGGATCCGGCCGGTGGGCGGAGGAGGCGGCGCCATGGCCTGGAGCTGGCGATGGCAACACCTAGGACTCTTTCTCGGCCTCAGCTGGCTCCCGACAGGTGAGTCGTGGGGGGCGGCGGGGACCGGAGCTGGAAGGGGAAAAGGAGCTGCCTCCCGATCTCCGTGATCTTTCGTCTTTTCCTTGCTGGCGGCGACTGGTTTTAGTAGACGATTGTCTTCTAAAGTTTCCTCCCGCCCGATTCCTTCCTGCTCCTTCGCTTGTTTACAGTACCTTCCTCAAAGGCAGGTCTCCGGTCTAATCAGGCATGTTTTAAGTCTCTCCATATTGTTTTTATTTTAATCTTCTTGGTCCCAGGGAGGAGAGGTTGTAAAATTGCCCAGCATATATGTGTTTGTGTTCCCCCCCCCCCTTTTTAAATCGTATTTGCTGTAGTTGTAAACTTACATACACACAGAGTGGATACATGTAAAGAACTTTTATCCTCCACAAAAAGTCAAGTAGGAAAGGGTGGAAATCTATGTACTAGCTAACATTTGGTGTAAACAGTTTAGTCACAATTCTATTTACTGTACGTATGTGTAAGCACGTGAAAAGTTCACTGGTTTATCTCCCCATTGCCCTCCTAGATATTAGGTGCAGCATACTTTAAATAAGATGCTGATTATTATCAATAGGACTGTAGCTCAGCTGCTTTGGAGGAAAATGCATGTACAGTGCAATGTGTAATGGCAATGAATTAGACTAGATGGAAGTATGCCTTATTGGTTTCATTAAGGCTTACTTCCTGGTAAGTATAATTGGAACTGCAGTCTAAATATATTTCTCGTGTCTATAATTCAAATGTAAATTGTTTTTTTAAACAAGTGTCTTCACATTCTGTCCTGTATTAACAGTGCTCACTTTAACACACAAAATAGAAGTTACAGCCTTCAGCCAAAGATAGGTTGAGCCCGGTCCTAGTTTAATTTATTCCCGAGTAAATACATTTAGGATTGCAGTAATAATGTCACAGCCACAAAAATAACCAGTATGTGCACTTCTTAAGCCCCTGGCCATTCATTCTTGTAAAGGCGCTTCATTCCAACTAGGTGCTGTCAAGTGTGTTTGAGTAATTCTATCTAACACAGGGTTTATATTATGTTATCTCAAGACTGTTGATATCTTTGGTATTGTTAATGTCTTGAATACTTTTCTAGTGTTATCATGTATACCTATGATAGGGAAAACACAGGAGTCTGGCTAACCTAATGTGTATTTAAAAGCTGTTTATTAGTATTAAATAGTATAGCGATAGTATTATATTAAATTGTATTTGGCTATAATTGAGATTGTATTTGGCTATAATCCCTCATGAGTTTTTGTGGCAAAGCCTACACACAAGCCTGCAACCTCCCTATTGCATGAGTCAGAAAAAAAATATTTGTACTCTGTTAAATTCAAAGTGCTAGAGAAGTCTCAACCCTGATTTATCTATTACAATGGAATCATGTGTGTCAACTCACAAGTAAGAGCCATTAAATTCAGTGCTCCCAGTGATAGGATTTCAGCCTGACATATGAGTTGGGGCAGGATATTTTACACATATTTGATACACATATTAGCACAGTTGCTCATGACATATTTTTATACATCACTGGGAACCACTGAAGACTAGAGTCAGGGGTGTGTGTTTAATAGTATGTTTTAATTATTGTAACCCACCCTGGGACCTTAGAGTGAAGATTGGAGGAGGAAATTAATAGTAAAGCTCTGTTTTGCAAGAGCTATCGTACAGGCTCAAAACCAGTATGTTTTCAAAAATATACAGGTGCACATGTGTAGCCTAGGGATATAGCCCAGGTAGCAGAATGCCCTTGCAAGATACAATGGTACCTTGATTTTTGAACGTTGATGAACATTTCAGTTTTCAAACACCTTAAATCCGGAAGTAAATGCTTCAGTTTTTGAACACGCCTCAGAAGTCGAACATGCCACGAGGCTTCTGCTGAGTGCAAGTTCCTGAGGCCTAGCTGTTGGCTATTGAGTTTTCGGTTTTTGAACATTTCAGTACTTGGAACGGTCTTCCAGAACGGATTATGTTCGAAAACCAAGGTACCACTGTACTTGGAAGCAAGGAATAAATACAAGACCAGAGCTCTTCCAGAAAACGAGTTATTGAAAAAGTTGAACAGAAAGTAGTGAGGGCTGTTCCAAGGAAGAGGAGAGATTGGGGATTGTTAGTATCAGGGTAAAATCCAAAAAGCTGGTTGAAAAGGGAAAGTTTTCTTTGACATGGCAAACTTTACTGAGTGGACATGCTGGAAATGGCATGTGAGAAAGGCATAAGAGGTGCAAGAAGGACACAGGGCTGTAGCTCAGTGCTAGAATGTCAACTTGGCATGCCAAAGATCCCAGGTTCAAACCTTTGCTTCTCCAGATAGGGCTGGGAGAGACTCCTGCCTGAAACCCTGGAAAACTACAGCCAGTCAGGGTAGACAGTACGGAGCTAGCTGGACCAATGATCTGACTCCGTATAAAACAGCTTCCTTAATGAGTACCTAACTGGCAGCCCAGCAGCCAACCAGCCTGCAAGATCTCCTGAAAGAAATCCAGAAAACCCATGGGAAACCCTGTAATAATAATAATAATAATAATAATAATAATTTATTATTTATACCCCACCTATCTGGCTGAGTTTCCCCAGCCACTCTGGGCGGCTCCCAGTCAAGTGTTAAAAACAGTACAGCGTTATATATTAAAAACTTCCCTGAACAGGTCTGCCTTCAGATGTCTTTTTAAGATAGGATTGCTGCTTATTTCCTTCACATCTGAAGGGAGGGTGTTCCACAGGGTGGGTGCCACTACCGAGAAGGCCCTCTGTCTGGTTCCCTGTAACCTCACTTATCGCAATGAGGGAATTGCCAGAAGGCCTTCAGCACTTGCTTAGTTTAGGGTGCTTGCTTAGAAAAGGCTTGCTTAGTTTAGGGTGCGTAAAATGCATGGGTAGGCAAACTAAGACCCGGGGGCCGGATCTGGCCTAATCGCCTTCTCAATCCGGCCCACGGATGGTCTGGGAATCAGCGTGTTTTTCCATGAGTAGAATGTGTCCTTTTATTTAAAATTCATCTCTGCGTTATTTGTGGGGCATAGGAATTCGTTCATCCCCCTCCTCCCCCCCCCAAAATATAGTCCAGCCCCCCACAAGATCTGAGGGACAGTGGACCGGCCCCCTGCTGAAAAAGTTTGCTGACCCCTGATCTAATGGATTAGCAAACAAAGACTCACAAAAGGGTGTTCTGGTTTGGGTCGGGTCTTTGAATGGACTGTTTCCAGGTGAACAAAAGAAATGTGACCGCCATTTCCTGCTTGGCGAAAGGAAAATGAGTTTCAGAGTAGAGTTGTAGCGCAGACTGTAGAGTTCTTTGTTAATTGTTTAATAGTATACTTCTTGTGGAGACTCTGAATGCTCACGTACGCTTCTGCTTGTCAAGTGCCCAGAAAGCATGAGTCCAAGCAGTTTTCTGTTCGCCCTGCTGCTTTCTCAAGGAAAACCCCACTCCTTAGCACTGAAACCCAGCTATCTGCGGAAAACCAAATTGACCTTCACTCTGATTCAGCAGTAAAGATCTCGTTTTCCTAAGTGAAAGCGGAACTCTGGATTAGCCCTCACTCTCAGGGTTTTCAATAGCCAATGGATTGGCGATGTAACATTTCTTTGATTGAAATCACCCCATTATATGAGGGATCCTGGTGCTTTCTTTTAGTTTCACTGGAGGGTGTTGGTGGGAACTTTCATGTACATTTTGTCCTAATTTGCTTTTCAGATTACTCTCCCAGGCAAAATTGAGACTTTTAAGACACAGCGCTCATATAGGGATATGCAAGCATGCTAGTTCCCTCTGGCATCAAATGTGACTGAAACAATCAGTTTCCTGTAGGTTGGATATGGATCTTCTCTGCTATAGCAGGGAGTATAAAGTTCCAAACATAGATTTCCCACAGATTTGGCCAACCTGAAGAACTCACATTCCCCATCTGTGAAACCATTGCGCCTCCCCTACCCTTATTGTGAGAGAATACAAGGCCTGCCCTCATCCTAACTTCTAGGACATCCTGAATAAAGCTGTCGTTTACACAGCTTCTTCCCTATGACATTTTTTCATCTATCTTACACTTGCTCCTGCTGCTGGTAAATTCAAAGTTTATGGCACTGCTGACTTCCAAAGCCCTATCAGATCCAGAACTAGGAAAAAGTAAGTCCAGTAGGTACAGACCAAACGCAAACTGTAGACTATGTCTGCACAGTCACACAAGTAATGAACCAGTCCTTTGAAAAACTTTATGTAACTTTATTTTTTTTAACTAAATCTCTGTATACTTAGTTTGCTGTCTGCATTGGTAGATTCCCCCCCCCCCCCCCCGGGGAATAGGGGTGCTTTTCATATGCTTACTGATAGCTGTTGTTCATGTTCTTCATTGCAGGTTGCTTCTCCATCCTGGTGACTGTGCCAGTTGCTGAGCGATACACAACTTTATTTGCCTCGGTGACCCTCAGGTGTGACTACAGTACCTCTGCCCCACTGCAGGATGTGCTAGTTACCTGGCGCTATAAGTCCTTTTGCAAGGATCCCATCCTTGACTACTACAGTGTTGGTGAGTGCCACTGATTCTTGCAGCCACCGCCAAGGATTGCTCTCCACACACATGAGAAGAGGCAGGAAGGAGGGAGGACGCCCCAGGGAAGACAGTTGTTTGACTTTTTGTTCTCCAGAGCCAAATAATGGGGAAGCTGATCTCTTCAGTCTCTGAACCAAAATGGATGGAGTGATAGCTAGAAGATGCTGCTTTAGGAAATGACTGTTTGTGCTTTCACTTTTAAGACACTGTGTTATCTTTGGGATGCTTGAAACCATAGAGCATGGGTAGGCAAACTAAGGCCTGGGGGCCAGATCCAGCCCAATTGCCTTCTAAATCCGGCCCACAGACGGTCTGGGAATCAACATGTTTTTACATGAGTAGAATGTGTCCTTTTATTTAAAATGCATCTCTGGGTTATTTGTGGGGCATAGGAATTCGTTCATTTTATTTCCTTTGAAAATATAGTCCAGCGCCCCCGCCCCAAGGGTCTGAGGGACAGTGGACCGGTCCCCTGCTAAAAAAGTTTGCTGACCCCTGCCCTAGAGGGCTATGTGATTTTAGGAAAGGGAGCCTTTCACTTTCAGTCATGCTCTCCTTTGGCTCTAGTGCTTTCAATTCAAAAGGAAAAATCTGAAATTTAAGACTAATTTCTCCTCTAATTTCTCCTCTGAGCTCCACCAGAGAGTGCCAACAAATTCAGGAAGAGGATTGAGACTTGTGTTGCACTGCACTTTGGCCTGCAGTCTGACATGGATGAACCCCAGCCCACCTTCTAAGATGGGGGGCAGTGAGGGACTATCTTTAACCTCACACCCTATTTTCAGAGGCACCCTAGAACCAATTTGGAACTTATTGCGATATTGGAGAAGGGATTATATCCCACATTGGATGAGGAGCAAAGGTCCCTACAGTAAAAAATGCTGGCAGGCTATCAAGGCTAGCCAAAAGTTGTGAGCCTTTTACCCATCTTCCTTCAGTCTGGATAGGCTTAGTGAGATGCTCAGAGTTCTTGCAATCTGAACCATGAATTATAGCTTTCACTATTGTAAAATTAGATTAAAAGTATTGGGTTTCCAAAGCATTGTTTTGGTTATCTGTATGGTCTAATGTCCACCAATTTTGTCTTCCCTCTTTGTGCCAAATCCTGAAAGCTTATCCTTGATTCAGACTGTGAATGATGGGATTGCCACCTTTTTCAAATATATCCCAAAGTCTCATCCCACATTGTTTCCCCATATGCCCAGCAAAGTTTGCAGTTCATACAGCATCAGAGCTTGCTGTCTCCGGAAGTTAATTGACTCTTTGGTAATTTCTCCTCTCTACCCCATAATATTTTTCTGTTGTTACCACTTATAAAGGGACAGGTAATAAACATAGTGTGATCTTTCCTCACTGGAATTTTAAGGAGCGCTATTATGAATTTAATACTTTGGATTTAAATAAACTGGCATTCATTTTGTAATTCATCCCCTTTGTTTACTGCAGCCTATCAAGCAGGCCTAGCTATTGGCCAGGACCCTTCCAACGACTGCAATGACAATCAGCGGGAAATACGCATTGTTGCTCAGAGAAGAGGGCAAAATGAACCTGTGCTTGGTGTGGATTACAGACAGCGGAGGATAACCATTCAGAACAGTAAGACCATTTGAGCAGGGACTGGGAAACTGTGGCCTGTAGAGGTCTCATTAATGCTAAGGAAACACAGCCTTAAGCAGCACAAAGTAATTGTATCTTATGGAGGTGTAAATGATTCGGAATGTAGTTTCAGCTCTCCAAAAGTCTGTTAGCACAATATTTTTTGCATTTCAGGAATGTGCTGTCATGGTATGAGAAGAATATCACCCCGTTGCCTACTTTCGCCATGCTGTGTTTTTTCTTCATAGAAGCAGATCTCCTGATCAATGAAGTGATGTGGTGGGACCATGGAGTCTACTACTGTAATGTTGAAGCTCCAGGAGATACAAGCGGTGACTCAGACATAGAGGTCAAGCTCATTGTTCTCAGTACGTAACACTGTTCTATTTTTTAAATTTTATTTTAGGGTGACCGTCTCTTCATTTTTTTCCTTACCATTTATGAAGTTTTAGAGAACAAAGCATGGAGAAAAATGAGCCATGCTTTGATCCTAAAGATGTTTACTTCCAGGGTTATCGCTTATTTCAATCCACATATTAAAAGGGGAGAAGAAGACACCAGCAATTCCTGATCTTGTGTTGCTGGAATGCAGACTACTGTACAAAGACAAGAGCCGTATCTCTTGCCTCTGGCCCTTCCGAGCACTGGCATTCAGTTCTCAAAAAGGCTGCTCTCAAAAGGCTACCGCGAGATAGGAGGACATTATTTCTGTGTGCAACCGCTGCAGCAAGGATCCTACTTGCAAAAATCTGGAAGGGAAAGTACAGTGGATGCTTGGGTTGCGAACGTGATCCATGCAGGATGCATGTTCGCAACCCGCGTCTGCGCACGCTGGGGTTGCGATTCAGCGCTTATGCGCAATTTAGCAGTTCTACGCATGCACGACCGCTGAAACGCGGAAGTAACCCATTCCGGTACTTCTGGGTTTCGGCGGTCAGCAACCCGAAAAAACGCAACCTGAAGCGGCTGTAACCCGAGGTATGACTGTACATACCGACAAAGGAAGATTGGCTAAACAAGCTTTTAGAATTTATTGAATTGGTAAAACTAACCACAGTAATAAGATATTAAACAAAGCAGAAATTAAGATCGCAATGGAAATGGTTTGAAGAATATATGAGCAAACACTGTGCTAAAGACAACATGCTGATATGTCTAGATTAAGTTGGTGAAGTTGATTCAGAAAACAAAATATTAGTTAAATAACAATACTAAAAATGAGTTACAAATTGCCATATAAATAAGAATATAATAAACATAAGAAATGACGAACACTGGTGGAGGGAAGTCACATAGGTGTAACATTTATGTTTGTATTTTTGTATTTATCGAGGATGTGGACAGGCTGCTTGGACGAGTGAAACCAACCACCTGTCTCCTGGATCCTTGCCCATCCTGGCTTATAAAAGCTAGCCGGGAAGGACTGGGCGATGGGCTTCATGGGGTGGTGAATGCGTCCCTCCGTGAGGGAGCCTTCCCAGACCCGCTGAAAGAGGCGGTTATTAAACCGCTTCTTAAAAAACCATCTTTAGATGTGGCCACAATGGCCAACTATCGCCCAGTCTCAAATCTTCCATTCTTGGGCAAGGTGATAGAGCGAGCGGTTGCCGAACAACTCCAGGCACGCCTGGAAGAAGCGGACCATTTGGATCCCTTTCAGTCGGGATTCAGGCCTCATCATGGGACTGAAACTGCCTTGGTCGCACTGGTTGATGATCTCCGGCGGGCTAGGGACAAAGGTGAGAGCTGTTTCCTAGTTCTGCTGGATCTCTCAGCGGCGTTTGATACCATCGACCATAACATCCTTCTGGACCGTCTAGAGGGGCTGGGAGCTGGGGGCACTGTCCTACAGTGGTTCCGCTCCTTCCTCCTGGGCCGTGTTCAGAAAGTGGTGGTGGGGGATGAGTGTTCAGACCCTTGGGCTCTCACTTGTGGGGTGCCTCAGGGTTCTGTCCTCTCCCCCATGCTTTTCAACATTTACATGCAGCCGCTGGGAGAGATCATTAAGAGGTTTGAGCTGGGTGTTCATCAGTATGCAGATGATACCCAGCTCTACCTCTCTTTTAAATCAGAACCAGTGAGGGCAGTGAAGGTCCTGTGTGAGTGTCTGGAGGCGGTTGGAGGATGGATGGCGGCTAACAGATTGAGGTTGAATCCTGACAAGACAGAAGTATTGTTTCTGGGGGACAGGAGGCGGGCAGGTGTGGAGGATTCCCTGGTCCTGAATGGGGTAACTGTGCCCCTGAAGGACCAGGTACGCAGCCTGGGAATCATTTTGAACTCACAGCTGTCCATGGAGGCACAGGTCAAATCTGTGTCCAGGGCAGCTGTTTACCAGCTCCATCTGGTACGTAGGCTGAGACCCTATCTGCCTGCAGACTATCTCGCCAGAGTGGTGCATGCTCTGGTTATCTCCCGCTTGGACTACTGCAATGCACTCTACGTGGGGCTACCTTTGAAGGTGACTCGGAAACTACAACTAATCCAGAATGCGGCAGCTAGACTGGTGACTGGGAGCGGCTGCCGAGACCATATAACACCGGTCTTGAAAGACCTACACTGGCTACCAGTATATTTCCAAGCACAATTCAAAGTGTTGGTGCTGACCTTTAAATGTTACCATAAAGCAGCAATGCTGCAGCAAGCAAAGGCTCTAGCAGCTCAGTCAGCTGCTTGTGGCTGGAAAGCCAAACAGGATGTTTGTGACTGTTGCCATGGGAACATAGGGGCAGTCCATTCTGTACTGAGCACCGGATGTTAGCTCAGTGTGTGTGTCATATGACCCGTACTGGAAGTACATGGGTGGAGTTTATTCTTACTGCTGTGGAGTGCAGACATGTTTCTCTGTACTGATGTAAGAGACAGAAATAAAGGATGTAAATAGATTTCTGTCTGCTTCTTTCCCCTCCCTGGGGGACACCAAAGGGGAGAGAGAAGAAACGGTGTGTTCTTCTCACATCTGGGAAGAATCACCGAGACCTCGCCTGCTTATCTGCCGGGAGTAGCAGCGGGGAGGTCGCCAAGGAATATCTGCCGGTGCCTACGCTGTGGCACATTCCTCTGACCCAGGCAGAATTCCAACAGAATTCCCTAAACGGCCTCGGTCCAGTATACCTGAAGGAGCGTCTCCACCCCCATCATTCTGCCCAGCGCCGAGGGCCTTCTGGCGGTTCCCTCATTGCGAGAAGCAAAGCTACAGGGAACCAGGCAGAGGGCCTTCTCGGTAGTGGCGCCCACCCTGTGGAACGCCCTTCCAGCAGATGTCAAAGCGATAAACAACTACCTGACATTCAGAAGACATCTTAAGGCAGCCCTGTTCAGGGAAGTTTTTAACGTGTGATATTTTACTGTATTTTTGGTTTTTATGGAAGCCGCCAGATGGGCGGGGTATAAATAATAAATTATTGTTGTTGTTGTTGTTGTTGGTACAGTGGTACCTTGTGGTGGTACCTAAGTACTTAATTCGTTCCAGAGGTCCGTTCTTAACCTGAAACTGTTCTTAACCTGAAGCACCACTTTAGCTAATGGGGCCTCCTGCTGCCGCTGCGCTGCCGGAGCACGATTTCTGTTCTCATCCTGAAGGTACTATTTTTAGGTTAGCAGAGTCTGTAACCTGAAGCGTATGTAACCCGAGGTACCACTGTATTTGAATGGTTGTAGTTTTAATGTGTGTGCATTGTATATAATAATTATGCCCATTATGCAACGAGCCCTTGGACTGGGTTTCTCTACCCCTGGAATAAACAAACAGTTTTTGTTGTTACGTCTGAATGCAGCACTCTGTGTGAACGCCATGTCTGTTTCGGATGAGCTATCTTGTGAGGGAAGATTGCAGAAAGCTTACTTTTTGGTGCAGGAAGCTCATTGTACAGGCATCTAGTAACAAGAAAATCAAGGTGATGGGAGATGATAATAGATTGGAATGTCCTCTTTCCCCCACCAGACTGGCTGACTGTCGTCCTTATTGTCCTTGGTGGCCTCCTCCTCCTCATGCTGATAGGGGTGTGCTGGTGCCAGTGTTGCCCTCAGCATTGCTGCTGCCATGTGCGCTGTGCCTGCTGCCCAACTCGCTGCTGCTGCAATGAGAAAGGTAAATCGGGAAGCAGGCTGTCGGCCCCTTGCATTTGTTCCCAGGAAAACAAAAACAACAAAGGTAAAGGGTAAAGGGACCCCTGACCATTAGGTCCAGTCATGACCGGCTCTGGGGTTGCAGCGCTCATCTCGCTTTATTGGCCGAGGTCATGTGGCCAGCAGGACTAAGCTGCTTCTGGTGAACCAGAGCAGCGCATGGAAATGCCGTTTACCTTCCTGCTGGAGTGGTACCTATTTATCTACTTGCACTTTGACGTGCTTTCAAACTGCTAGGTGGGCAGGAGCAGGGACCGAGCAACCAGAGTTCACCCCATCGTGGGGATTCGAACTGCTGACCTTCTGATCGGCAAGTCCTAGGCTCTGTGGTTTAACCCACAGCACCACCCATGACAAAACAGGTGTATTAAATCCAAAGTTGTTTTTGTACACGCTTTAACAACAAGCAAGCCACTTGGACGTCCTCTGTAGGATTTGGGGTGGTCGCGGAGGGGAAATACTGCTCAGGTGGAAACCTAACTCTGCATGTTATCCAAAATGTACACAAATAGGAGGGCCTTCGTAGTTTCCTCCAAGTAGTTCAAGGTCACGCTTTATTCTCGCACCAAGCCTGTGAAGTAGATTAGAATAAGAGACCATGATTAGCCTAAGGTCACCCAGTGAGCCTCATGGTTGTGTCAGGTTTTGAACCCTGGTCTCCCAGGCCTCTGATATGAAATTCTAACCACTATGCCCCATCTCCATCCCTTTCTGCCATTTGCGTTTACTCTTCCAACATGTATAAATGCTCTCTTCATGGAGCATGCTGAAGTAGACCATAATTTTATGTTAAGGGCATTGTGTAGGACAGAGTTTGCTAAACTTTTGGGGCCCATGGACATATTTGTGAACTGGAGAAACAGTCATGAACACCGTGTGTATTTATTAAATTTATTGCCCACCTTTCGGCAGCACAACACGCACACATAAATATAATGCAAACTACTCTATCGGCTACAATTGAATGCTCCTTTCGACCCTAATTTCAGCAGGGGGAGTGGAGTCTGTGGGCACCAGAAAGTCCTCTGCTGGTACTACATTGGCAAAGCCCCGGTGTGAAGGAATTCAGGATTGTACTTTCAATATTAGAAAATTTAGTTTCTCCAGAGTAAATATCCGTCTGAAATCAAAATCACACATTTGTTGTGGACAGACTGTATTGTTTCATGCCACCCCAATCTTGGAGCGGTGCAAGATTCCAGGGGTTCAAAGCAATCTAAATCAAGCAAGGAGGAACTTCCCTGTCATTAATTTTGGTTTCCAATATTGCTATTCTATAAAATGGAGAGAGAGAAAAAGATCTCCAGAGTGCTTGAGTGCACCTGTATAACATCTATTGCTTTTTCTGTCCTCTAGTGCTGGAACGACATCAGTTTATGAAACAGGCTCAACAACTTTTCCCATGGATGACGCACCACTCCCAGTCATCTTCATATCAACTAAATCCATTGCTACAGAGAGGTAGGGCTGCGTCTACAAGTCCAAAGGGAGTGAATATATTACAGCAGTTTAATGACTTGGATGCTTGTGGTTTGGCTTGATGATGATGCTTTTCCAGAGGTGAAAGAGCATCAGAGGCTACCAACCCAGCTGCTCAGAGGTGGTGAGGGTCAGGGCTGATTTCATTTGTTACACCGGCAAGTGGAAGCATGTAATCTGGTATCTGTAAAGACTTTGCATCTTGTTTCCCATAGTGACAAACCAGTTGTTTTGGAGAAAGCCCAACAAATGTTTCTGGGAAATCCACAACCCGGGGGTGAAGAAGAGAAACCTCTCCCGTTGTTTTGGGGGGTGTTTCTTTTTTCGTCCATCTGCAAACCTTGAAGTTTCCCAGGCCTACCAGTTCCTCTCTTTTGTACACGAATGGAGCAGCCCTGGGCTCCATGAGGATCCACACTCACAGAATTAGATTTCTATTTGCATTTCAGAAAGATTGCCCCTCCGTGGATTTCTTTTTGCAATCCACTTTTAAAGCCATCTAAGCTATTCACCATTATTACATCTTGTAGCATAGTGAACTCCACAGATTAATTAGGCCTTGTGTGGTGATGTACTTTATCTGTCTTGGATCTACTGTCATCCAATTTCATTGGGTCTCTCTCTCTCTCTCTCTCTCTCTCTCACACACACACACACACACACACCCCGAGGGAGAGAGACCACTTTTCTACCCTAGGCAAAATTTTACAAACTGAGTTGCTTTTGTTTTCTAAACTAAAATGCTCCAAACAATTAGTGTTATTTATTAAATTTATATATAGCCTTTCACCCGAAGATCACAATGTGGCTTTTTCTCCTAAGGAAGGCTGTCCACTTGTTGATTCCTTTGCCTTCCATTTTTCTGCACTTTTTGAAGCTGTCTTTTTGGCAATCGGGTGATCAAAGCAGGCCAATGAGGTCACACCCACTGTATATACATTTGGAGCAGACTAAGTTTAAACAAATTGATCTGCTGCTACTACATCTAGTTTGAGTCTCTGTCTTAATGCTAAATTGGAAGCCTTTACTTCTGGGCTAGCAAATCTGTCCATCCCCCCCAAGATGCTGTTGTCCTCTAGCTCCCATCAGCCCAAGCCAGCATGGCCATTGGTTAGGGATGATGGAAGCTGTGGTCAAGCAACAGTTTCCCAGTTCCTCTTGACCTGGCTTTCTCTCATGGCAGGTGTCTTTCTTCCCTCTACCCTCCTTCTGTTCCATAGATATGTCTCTGCAGAGCAGTCAGCCACGGATGCCTCCACTTACCCAGTTGCCCTCCAACAAGCTCTTGGAGCAGCTTGAGTCGGAGGTCAGGAACCTTGGCGTTTCCCAGCCCATGATCCCTCCGCACCGCGTTGAGAGCAGTCGCCATCCTAGCATCCTCTCCTCTCTGGGCTCAGAGATTGTGGAACGCAGAGTGATCCAACTGCCTCCCATCATTGAGCGCATCCCATCCTCCCGCAGAACTAGTGGTTCGTCACAACCACGGCGGTCGACATATGCCTCGCGACCCCGGAGCCAGGCGAGTGACGACGAGAGGGAGAGGAGGAGGAGGAGGCGCTTGTCTTTGGATGAAGACGACGATTCCTACTCCAGTTACGACCGGGAACTCCGGAACAGACCTAGAGACCGCATAGTCGAGAGGCAGAGGGCTGGCAGCCATTATGACAGGTCTCGGAGTTCTAGGCCAGACTTATCTCCCATTTTGCATGGTAGGAACAGTTCTGATTCGTATCCTGAGGAGGATAGAAGGGAGCGTTCTGCACGGCATCCCTCTGACAGAAGGTATTCAGGGCAGCGGGCTTATCGACCTCTCAGTCAGAGGAGCAGGGACTCTTATCGCCAGGGCCACCACCGCCGCCGCCATCGCAGCTGTTCTCCACCATCCCGCCGGGAGTCGTGGAGTTCATCTGATGAGTACGAGCGCTTCCAAGGGAACAGCAGGCGGCATCGCCAGCGCCGCTCTCCAGACTGGCCAGAGAAACCCCCTAGTTACCGCTCGGTAGAAATCATCCCAGCCAAAGGCGACAAAGCCAGAAGCCTTGCGGAGCAGCAATCGGTAAACTAAGTGTGACAGATATTCTCTTTCATAATCTCATGGGTTTGTAGCTTTGCACCCTGATGCAGGCTACTCTCTGGCAGAGGCTGAAGACAGGAACCATACAGAAAGGGATGCCTTGTGCATTTGCACAGGGCTGCTTTCTAAAGCTTGTGCCCCTGTTCAAAGATATGTGAATAGGCTCAAGAGAAGCATGGTCAAGCTCATGGCTATTTCTGAGTGAGGCGAACCAGGCCCTGCTTGGCTCTAGCCTACAAACGCTGCTTCTTTCCTTGCCCTGGCAAGGGCTCAACAAGTTACCAGGACTGGGGCATGGCAGTGAGTAAGGAAGGGAGATAATGGGGAGGTGCTCTGGGGTGGGGGCAGGGAAGCCATCAGGCTGAGAACAGAAGGTGACACATCTTTTAAGGCACTGGGGTGCTTTTTCCAGCTATTGGGTATGTGGGAGCATCCATTCTAGCCCAAGAGCAAATAATGAAACAAAGCACTCCAGCCAAGAAGCTTCAGATTCTCTTCTTGGCCAGCATGGTGTTGCTATTCTGGTCTGGGGCATGGTTTGAGTTCTGGTTTCTGGTTTGAGTTCCATGCCGCCACCGCCCCCCACCCCCACCCCCCCCGGTGCTGGCTTTTTATTATTTTCCCAACCTGGCTGCCACTTCTGCATTGCCTTCTTCTGCTGCCCCAACCCTCCCTGGTAAGTTGCTAAGCCCTTGCAAAGAAGAGAAACAGCAGCTCTAAGTAAGACCACCCAAGCATTTGCACGGAAGCACAGTTGTTGTTTTTGCAAGTGCTCACTTGGAGCACGTGAAGAAATGGAGCCCCTTTTAAGGCAAACGGTAGGAAAGCCTTGTGCGTCTTTAGAAAGGAAGCTGTCAGTGGTGTTTGTCTGGAGCATACTAGTTAATCAAACATTGATATGGCCCGGCCCTGTCGATGAGAGTCAAAACTGCACGTGACTTGTCTCATGTAGTTTTCCTCCTAAGAGAAAAGTAGTGGTAGTTGCAGTTTTCACAAGGAGCAAGCAAGTGGGCAGGGGTAGGTGAAAATCTGGATTAGAAAACTGTAGCATTAGGGTCAGACCTGGATCAGATACCTTTCCACTGCTGGTCTGATCCGAGTCAGGGGCTCCACATTAGCATTTTCAACGGAACCTTTTTATGCATTGCAAATTATACATGCAGGCAGCCCAAAGGTTTACAGCCCCCACCTCCTAATCTAAGGCCCTAATCTGAATCAAGCCCCCAAACCAACTTATTTGTAAAAAATAAATAAACCGTGCACACTCCAAAAACAAGACAAAATACCTTGCACACAGAGGTGGAGCTGTGAGACTAATATGTGCAGCTGGACCTTAAAGCACCCAGCTGCAGTGGCACTTCGCTTCCCAGCTGAAGGAGGAGAAGACACCTGCTGTGAGACGAGATGGGCAGGAATGGTATATTCCAGCTTGATTCACCAGTATGTGATAGTCATTAATATCCAAAGTTGCATTGCTGTGAACCACCCTTCTGCATTGCATCCATCTTCAACCAGAGGGAGCCTCATGAGTGCTATCGGCCCCAAATAGCTTGTACAAAGGTTCAAAATTTTGGAGCTAATTAACAGCATCCATTGTTCAGATGAGCATCATTCAGATCCAACAGCCTCAAATGAGACTGTGGTTGGGTTAGCCCAGTAGGGAAAGTATTGCTGTTTAACAGCCTGGGAGGGAGGGAGGGTGAGTATCAGTGACCTGTTGCGCTGTTCCCCATTATGGCTGCTTAACAGCTGCTTACTAGCTTTCTTTTTCTTTTCTAGGAAAAAGGCAGTTCTCGCAGCGGAAGAAGCGTTGTCATTTAGCCTTTTCTTCCTGCTATTGTAAAAAAAAGTCCGTAAATCAAAACAGTCATTAGCTGTTCAGTGTAGCAGCCAACAAAAGAGGAATCTATTTCATCTCAGCCACCTTCAGCCCGGATTTCCTCATTTTGGACACTTTGATTTCCAATGCAGTGGTTCATGAAAAAGCATCGTTTTGCTGATAAAGCAGGAATGAGATGGAACTCCTTTTCAACAACATCTAGTTCCCGACACCCCTACTCTAGGATTTGCTAGACAGTTAGTTGGCTTTTAAAAACACACTTTGTACAGGAATAATTTGTACAAGATTTATTACTTTATTTTTGTATCTTGCAACTGCATACCCAGTACACCTAAGGTTAATACATGTTGAAATTAACTGATTGCCAATGGCCTGACTCAGAGCCTGACGAAAGTAGCCTTGGATTGCATCAGACTTTGCAATTTGATATTTACATGAACCGGTTACTGAATGAACTGTACAAGACAGCTCAGTTGCTGAGCAGTGTGAGCAAACAGAAATTAACCAAGATAAACATTCTGAGGATTTGGTATTGTAATTCAGGTAACTCACAACTTACGTGCATTTAACTTAAGCACATTCAGCTTTACACGGTTTGCAATTAATAATAATAATAATAATAATGGTGGTGGACGTCCAGGAAAAAAGACTTTGGCAATCCCACCTGGAATTGAACCCAACGCGTTTTGGTTATATGTTATTTTAGCTTTACACGCTATCCCTGGAACATAACCCCCTGTGTGAGTTGAGAGTTGCCTGTACATTGATCACCACTGTACATTAGGACCTAAGGCCTGGTTTATTGATGGCCAACAGATGAACAAACTCCCATTGACTTGTGTTCAAGGAGACTTGTGTGAGCTGTGAGACATTTTTGATGGCACAAGGCAGCCCTGCCAAGTTCTTAGGATTTTCTTGTTCTGCTGCAGGCCCCCGTTCCCCCATCTCACAGCATGCTAAACTAGCAATCTTCCACCCTCTCTGGAGTGGCTTAGGGAGGCAGAAGTAGAGGGGGAGCCAGGAGAGCTCCATTGTACCAGTGGCATCCCACTATTTCTCCTCTGGATCCATCCCATTGAGTTTGGCTTGAGGAAAAATGGAAGTTCTTTTCTAGAGCCAGAATGGTGCTGTGACTGCAGTGCTGGACTTAATGCCATGGAGACCCAGGTTCAAATTTCTAGTAGGTCCCCAACACCTAAATCACCTTTGGCCACTCACTTCCTCTCAGACTAACCCTTCTCACAGAGTTGTTCTAAGGACACAAGGGGTGTTATAAAGTATGCTGCTCTGAGCTCCTTAGACGAAAGATGGGATACTAAAATACGTGTGGTGTCATTCAACAACACACGTTATATGACATGGGGAACAGGCTCAAATCAAAGTAGATAAATGTGATGTTTTATTAAAAAAGACTTCCTAAGGAAGTAGAAGCTTCCTCTTTTCAGATGATGTATAGCAGAATGAAAGGTGCCTATAGCAGATATTTGCAGATATAAGATCGCACCCAAATGGAGACTGAAGGTTATCCATTGCTTAATCATTTGATTTTTTTAATCACAGACAATAAATGTGCACCCAGATAACTGGTGTGCCACTAAGTGTAAAAAGTAGCTAACAAAAATGTTTGTTCTGTTTATCATTTAACTTCTGTAAAGTACATTTACCTGTTTTCTGAAATGTAATTGCATCTTCTTACACTGTACTAAATGTGAAATAGATTGTTAGAGACTATCAATTATACGTAGATTTAACAAGAGAACAGCTAGTCAGTGATTGGTACAATGTGTGTATTTTCCTTTCCTTTCATGTTTTTAAAAATATATCCTGGGTTTTTTGGGGGGCGGGTTGGGGGATTACTACACAATAGTTTTTTCTTTCTTTTTTATCACTTGAGCCAGTGATATGTCACCTCATGATATGTCTGGGCTTCTAGGAAGAAGGAACCAGATGACCACAAGGCCCAGTGCTAGCACCTGGCAAGTTGAAGCAGTTGTTGGGACTCTTGTAGCTCGCAGGCCTCCCCCATGCCTGCTATTTGCGTCTTTGAGCCTCCATTTCAATTTTTATATTTTTAAGAAACAAAATTTGAATTCCATTTAAGAGCTTTCATTTACCGTTAGGTGGGTGTTACTGATTTTTAAATGTCAAATAACAGCAAAAAGCACAAAAACAAATAAACAACAACCCAAAAGGAATACAGGGTATTGACAAGAGAAATAAAAAATCAGTTAAGTGTTTTACAGCAAATATAGGGGCTGCCCCGCTTTTCACTGCAGTTGCCATCCTCACATACCCCTTTGCCAACCGCCCTTCCCTCACACCTCATCAACCCCTTTCCCTTTACATTTTACCCATCCCCTCACCTATTCCCCACAACTTGCCCTAGCTCCTTCCCCAAGCCCCACTTGCTTTTAAAGGAGGGGAAAGTAGCATGCTGCAAAATGTATTTGGAGGGCTCCGTCAGGCCCCCAAACATGGAGTTAATGACCCCTGGAGTAAAGGGTTAACTAAAAACTTTTACCATGTGATTCATCAGATTGTTTTCCTTGGGACTCCACACTTCCGTACCTATCTATTGCAAAAGAGCAGATGTGGAGGAAGCAGAGACCTATGACCCCTTAAATACATGTATATGAGACTAGTGAGTCTGCTTTGCTTTCAGAGGTGACATCAGCCGCTGCCAGTAAGAAAGGTAAGTGAAAAAAGACCTGCCTGTATGTATAATGCAGATCAGTTAGGGGAGATATTGAACATGATACATTTCAAGAAATTTGAATGTGGAGTGCACCATCTTGTACTATTTTTCATTCAACAATATGCCTTGGGTGGGCTGTGGGGATATTCTCCAGTACAGGGGAACCTCGGTTTTTGAACGTGTTCGCTGCCAAATGTTTTGCAAACCGAACGCTGAAAACCCGGAAGTGAATGCTTCTGTTTTCAAACACGCCTTGGAAGTCAAACGGCTCAATTTTCTCAATTTTCACCATAGACTTTGCCAACAGCCCTTTGATCCTCGGTTTTCGAACATTTCGGAAGTTGAACGGTCTTCCAGAACAGATTACATTTGAAAACCGAGGTTCCATTGTATTTGTTAAAATTTGGTGCTAGTACAGTACATACAATAAGTATATACTTATTGGCCACTGATTTGCGATTTTGTTAGGCGGGTGATTTTATTACTGATTTCAGGTTTGTCACCATGTTTGGGTTTTTTTCTTTAAAAAAAAATGATGGTGGTTTAGAAAAATAATGAGATAAATAATAAGAACTTGCACAAACAGATCCTGTGAATGAGCCTGGATAGCTCAGTTGGTTAGACCATGGTGCTGATAACACCAAGGTTGCAGGTTCGATCCCTGTATGGACCAGCTGCATATTCCTGCATTGCAGGGGGTTGGACTAGATGATCCTCAGGGTCCCTTCCAACTCTACAGTTCTATGATTCTATGTATAGAATGGGTGCGGCAGAAGGGAAAAACCAAATAGAAATTTGTAGCTGATTTCAGCAGTGCTATGCGTATTTGGTTATTGGTCTCTATTCAAATGTGGTAGTGGTGTTGCATTTTCCTTACAAAATACTGACAGAGTGCTTTCTTTGCAGCACTCTGTACAACTGTAGCATCAGAGTCTTCTGAAACCTTCTGAAACAGTGACCTAGATCATGCTTCAGTATAAAGCTTGGGCTGTCACTCTGATCCTTCTCCTTGCAAATACCCTTACTGGTAAGATCTAAAGTGCTTTGATATGGCTTCAGATATGCTTTGCTTGCTGAATATAGGTTCCTGCTATCACCATACCTGGTTATACTGTTGAACTAAACACGAGTCAAAAAGTCATTGGGAAAAGGGGGGATAATCTTGAGTTCTTCAAAGTCAAATAATTGCAACTCCAAATACTCCACTGTCCTTAGACACTGGAGAGAGTATTTATTATTAAATCTGACAAATGATTAATTACTTTAAAAATGTAGTTATTCATCTAGTAGGCTGATTCATTTAGGTACTGAAAGGGCCACATTGCATTTCTTTTCATCAGATACTGTGCATTTGATGAATGTTGTATCTTGCCATCCTATACAAGATGAAACCCTAGTCCCAGGCTTATGTGGAGGTTTTCTCATAGACTGACAGACACGCCCGATCAATTGGGGCAACTGGTTTGAGTACAATCTTTAACTCACAGTGAAAATGTTAGTGAATTTTGCCAGCTAATAAATTAAAGCTCGTGGCTTTAAATTCTCACCCCCACCCTTTGCTCAGAAACAAATTCTGCATAATAGCAGATTCAGAAATGCCATAGTGCAAGGGATCTATCATTCCCCCTATGCTATTTATGGATCTTGACAATGCTGTGTAAACATGTGTGTGTACACACACACACACACACACACACACACACAAAAGATATGTGCCTTGCTTCTGAAGTTCTTAGGCAATACCTGTATCCAGCTGGACACTAAATTACAGAAGAGAATTTAAATTCATTTTCCCCTCCCCTCCCCTCTCCAGAAGTTGATGCTAAAGCCATCTCAAAGAGGCATGTCCGTAATGATTGGATGGTCATACCTGATGCAATTGCATTTTATGTGTTCGATGCTGTGAACAAAGTGTCTCCTAAAACTGCTGAGTTCTTGTATGGTGCTTTCCAGAATCCAATCATTCTTGAGACAAGGTATGTATGGTGATGATGACACATTTCTGTCATTGGTGGCGGTGGTTCAATTGTGGAGGTTCAAGCTACAGGAACAAGATTATAGAAATAAACCAGCTTTACAGTGAAAATATGTACTTGGGATATTGTTAAGTTGTGGGTGAACATATCAGACGACACAGCGATTTCTCCAAAGCAGCTCTTTATTTGTAAGCTGGAACAGAACTGAACTGAAGGGCTCAGTCAACTTGCTTATATAGAGCTCCAGAACCTCGTTACTGTAACAACTTTCTAAAACTATCCAATCACTGAACGTCACTTTCGATCCTTCATTTGCATAACTATCTACAGTATCCCCCTGCTGGCCCAGGGTGAGAACTTCAGTACATAACAGATATATTTCTCCCCCACTAAAGTGTGGACAATGTGTGTTTGTACACGACTGGCTTACAAAAAAATGCTACGTGTGCAAACTTTTCTCTTTCAGCATTGCACTGCTTTTGGCTAAGGGTATTGGCAAACTCCAGTGGGTGGTATAATTGGTAGCATATTGGCAGAGGTGGGATTCACCCACTGTGTGTTTTGCCCGTCCTGGGAGGCCAGGTACAACCTAGAACCTGCAAAGCACTTGAAAGTAGGGATGGGGGACAAATTCAATTCAGTTTAAATTTAAAGCCAAACCTATCAAATCCACACTTTCCAGAACAGTGCAGTATGCAGACTGAAATACTGCTAACCTTCAAAACTCCCATTTTGCAATGCACTTCTCCAGCCAACCAGTACCTACAAAAATGCATATCTCAGGGGAAAGTGTGCATAAGAATGGAGGTATTAGTGAAAATAACATACAAAAAATGTGTTATGTTAGGGAAAATTGCTTCCAAAAATGTGTGCATTAGTCAAAATGACATATAAAAAATGTATGTGTTGGGATAAATTTTCACTAAATTGCTGGTGAATTATTTTTTTAAAAATTGCTGCAGAAATTTGGAGAACTGAATTTAAGATTGGAAAAATGAGAAGTCGAGACAACTGCAGTTAGCAGGTCCTTCCATCCATACCAGAATGGGTTTCATATGAATGCCTGCTACCTCCTCCCACCCCATCTTCAGGCTGCTACCAGATGCAGACAAGGATGGCTCGAACAAGAGCCTCCTCCCTTGCATTTTTTTGACATCTAGCCTGGTGAAGAGTTATAGTGAACATAAAAGCTTGTTGTGGCATTCTGGTTGGCTTAATAAAGGATAAGAGCTGTAGAGTTTCCTGGGAGCTCTGGAGAACATGGGTGGCCCTCTGTAAACTGAATGAGGGAGCAATATATTTTGGGAGGGTTCAGGTTGTGAAGCTTCCACCCATGCCCAGCCTATATATGTGTGAGCCATAAGCCCTGCATCACAAAAATGCCACAAGCCTCCAGTGTCTTCCTCCCAAAGGAAACAGATTTAGGGTATGCGGTGAATCCCTGGAAAGCATAAAAATACTGTGTATGAAATGTTGTCTAGCATCTCATCATTACAGGTTTCTATTTCCTTGCAGGAACTTCTTGATAAAGACAACAACTGAAATCAATCGAGCATTTCAACAACTGGTGGAGAATATACATGGTTTATGGACAAAGGAAGAAGCAGAACCAGCACAGCACTAGGACCTAAACGAATCTGTGGAGTGGCCTCTTCCTTGTATTCATCAGTGGATCATAATGTGCAGAGGGTTATCTTGGTATAGTTTTTATTATTATCATTGCATTTTATACTGTATATAAAACAGATAACAATTCTAACAGCCGACAAAAAATTAAAGATGAAAAACAAAACTATAAAATAGGCATATGGAATGAGTAATTGGACATGAGTTAAATTAACAAAGTCCAAGTAAAGACTATCAAATTTACCAGATCATTAAGTTTAGTTTCAGATTTGCCAGGCTTGTGATGAAGGTTATCTTGAAAATGATGCTTCCACTGTATATGTCATAAAGGAATGCCAAATCATATAAAATGTGTCTGGAGGTTCTAGCACTCATCGAAATCTCAAATTATACTTGATTTCCTCCTTTATAGCCATATTCTAGAGTGAATGGTACCAAGCGTCCAGTGTAAGATCATATATAAGACCAGTTCTTTTGACCGTATATTTACATCATCAAAAAATCTTCAGTCACATGACTTCCAGTGCCTCACGAAGCATCGCAAGTCATGTCCAAGGCTTTGCAGGGCCTTGGAGGTGGAGTCTGAGGTCTTGCAGGGCCTTGGTCATGACTTCCATGGTTCCCAGGCACCGCTGCAGAGCTCACAACGTAATGTCATGGCTCAATGTGAGGTCAGGATGTCACATTATGTCGTAGACCGCTGGGCACCCATAATCTAGGGCCCATGTTGGCACCCCTGGATCCAACAGAAGTCAAGCATGGCTCTCTCTCTCTTCCCATCCTGCTTCCAACTTCTAACTTTTAGCTCCCATAACCCAACTCTCACTCCTGGCCTTTGTCTTTGTAAATACCAGCAGTTTGGGGAGAGGGTCCCACCTATTTGTCATCTCGCACAGAGCCACTTCCTTTGTTACCTTAATGACCCATACTTCAACAATTACCTCATCAGGAAGTTAGCCTGGCTTTTCCAGGAATTGAAATTGGATCCAGGAATTTGAAAGGCACTCAAGCGTACAGCCTTTGTCTCCTAAACTCAGAACAGTACAATTTAGAAACAAATCCTTTTCCCTCTCTACCCATTGTGTTTAATAAATTGTGTTAAAGGTCTCAAAGCTTGTGTTTTTACATGTTCTTTTATAATAAAACTATCAATTTGATGGAAATAAATCCAGTTTGTGTTAAGATTTGACGAAGTTAATTTTATTTGGTTACTGGCTATAGGCTATAGATAATTTGTATAAAAAAATTGTAATGTGTATACAAGATTTGCAGTATTCAAATTGCGTATCTCTCCCTTGCTGGGAAAAAAAATCTGGGTGAGTTGATAGTGGAATTAATGAAAAAACAATAGGTGCAAATTTAGGTTGCCATGTTTTCCATATCTGAATAGTGCAATTAGTAAATGGATTTGGTATAGAGTTCATTAGATCTGGTTTAAGATTCTCCTAGCAAGAAATGTTTAGATAGTTTGATTTCCCAGTGTTTATTCGGTTTCTCTTTGATTATATATCATAACGAGCTCAGTTGAAATGCAGAGTAGTAGAAATATAAATTAGGTATACCCCATCCATCGAACTGAGCTCTGCGAAATACAGTAAAAAGTATTGACTTAGTCTAGGTTTTTTTCTTTTGCAAAATAAAATTATTATTTTAAGTTGGTATGTTTTCCCATGCTGCCACCAGAGGGAGGAAGTAGCCATTCTTCAGCAAACACAGGTTATGAAGTCTTCCCACAAGTCAACGATCGTGAATTATCGCAAGTAGCACAGCATATGTGTAGCTCCGAACTCTTTGGAAGAAGAGTGTGCTTTTAAAAATGAAGTAAATAATTTGAATGCCTCCACATAATAAAATGTTATATATTACTCACAATTATTAGGATTCGGCAGAGAATTTAGCAGTTTCCAGCATCTCCTGCAACAGCTTCCTTTGTGAAATGTGCTGCATGGCTGTAGAAAAACCAAATTAATAATGGATACAATGTCACTTACATCTGTATACAGGGACCTATATTTTGGTCCTGTGGGGCAAACCACCTTCAGGATACAGCCCACAAATCAGTTAGAAATGTGATTGAAAATCTGCCTTGGGGAACTCTTTTTAGTGAAACATTTCTTTAAGATTTCCTTAAACTATAAAATGACTTTGCCACGGGTGTGCTTTTTTTTGTACTTGAAGGATTAGTGCACAGCATTTTTGTTAGTTTAAAATCTGTGGTGGATTCACCTTATAATCCATTTGCATGAGTCACAGCATATTTCTTCGACAGTAAAGGGAAAAGGACAGTTTTGGGTAACTCCTTCTGGTGTATTGTCATCAGTACAGCTACTGTATGAAACAAGTGAATTTTACATTCAGCAGGTTAAGTCAATTCAGTATTGGAAAGTTTTGGATATATTATTTTGCAAGAATGATGCAAATGCTGGTCTGCTTCAGTCTTTGTGTGAGGAAACTGGATGTGGAAAAAGAGATTCACCGTTCCGATCCTTTTCAGATCCCAGGAAATTCGTACCATTATGAATGTTAACTGCACTATCCAGATCCATTTGCTTCATCAAGTACATCTTCATTACACCACTGGTTCAAGTTTTGCTCGATTCATAGAGGGATCTTCCTTCCTTTCTGTGTGTTGATATGTATTGTTTGATACGGGACTTCTGGGGAAGTATAGGAATGATTGCATACATCAGGAAAGGAGCTCTATGACAGTTAGCAAGTCCCCTCCACTTTTCAATTTTCACACTCCTGAAAATTAAGCTGAAATATGCCCCACCCTTTGCCACCTGTAAATGAGGTTGTGAAATAGGGAAGGTTTGGCTCAGTCCTAGTATTACCCTGGGCATCAAAAGAGTTTGAAGAATGTAGAGACACTCAGCAAATCTGACAGGTCACTGCCAGAAACAGTTTTCTAGAACAGCGGTAGTGTCCACTGGGCCAGTTTCTTCAATGACAGGTGAATCTAGACCAGCAGATGCGTTCCTCATCTCACATTTGCCTGTGAAATGTTAGAGTAATACAGCAACACTGCCATCTTTGAATCTTGAAAGTTTTGGAGCAGCACAAATGACCGTAGCAATATTATTTTAAAATATTCCATGTACTGTTCACATGTAGTTCACTTGTCGTGATGAAAAAGAAAATACTGCACAAGAGGCTTCTCACTAAAAAAATTGTCTTTGAAAACAATTAGGGATAAAACCTAACATTTTTTTCTGGGTTGTTTTTTCTTTGGGAAAGGGGTGTTTTTCTGGTGTTTATTATGTGGCATCACTAACCTGCATCATGTAAGCCTTAGGAACTGAATCACTGCATACCTCACCCATTATATTGCCTCTTAAGAAAAGGTCATTCTCTAGTATTATTTGCAGTGTGGCAGTCAAAACACTCCACAAACAGGAATTGTCTATACATTGTACACGCTTCCTTCAGAATATTGTACAGAAGTAACTACCTTGATTTAATCTGTCTTAATCTTAAGAAGGACTGAATTATGATACACCATAAAGTATAAGAAGAGAGATTTCACAAATGGAGCAAGTAGTGTAGGGGAAAATACTGCACTGTATATATGTACTTTTTAAAACTTGTCTATAGATTGGCATTTGCTATTTTAGACTTCGGATTTTCCAATAATGTCCTTATTAAACGGCAAACTACCGGTATGTTTCTTGGTGATATACCAAACTCTGGCTGCCCTGTGGCTACAACATTCGTGTTCACACATATGCAAATTTGCCCATAAATAGAATCCGATTTAGCAGGCTTCAGTTTGTGGTAGAAGAAGTTCACCACATTCAAAAGGCAAAACATCAGTTACTTCCACTCTGACAGCAACATCAAGAGTATTAATCTGTTTTTTTCACCAAGTTGTTTTCCTTAGTAACATATTTGACTGCTTAAATAAATGTGTGTAAAGCCACTATCACTTGCCAAAAAGTAAGTACCGTTGATTTTAATTGCTCAAAATATTTGTGTATGTGTGTGCTGGAATTCTTTCTCAGCAATTAGTTTGAGCAATATCGTTATCAAGATGAAGAAAAGCGACACGTCTAGCATGTTTTCGCAAACCATACATTAACCAAGAGCAACCAAACATGGCATCAACACCAGGGAAAGAACTTCATCAGTTTGGGAACCCATGATCTACATGTATTTTACCATCACTTATCTCTACCCTGTTTTACCCTACAAAGGAATGCTTAACAAGCTAGAGGTTAAAATATAGGAAGCTACTTTATACCACATCAAACCATTAGTCCAGGCTTCCTCAACCTCTGCCCTCCAGATGTTTTTGGCCTACAACTCCCATGATCCCTAGCTAGCAGGACCAGTGGCCAGGAATGATGGAAATTGTAGCCCATCTGGAGGGGTGAGGTTGAGGAAGCCTGAACTAATGGTCATTCTCCTGGACTAATCTAGCTCAGTATTTACACAAAGTGGTAGCAATACTTCCAAGGTTTCTGAGAGGAATCTTCATCAGCCCTACTATGGATTCCAAGGATTGAAGCCAGGAACCCATTTCCCATAGAAAATATATATCCTATACTGAGCCACAGTCTTTCCTTTATTAAAAATATTATGTCTCATCTCTTAATCATAAGGATTCCTGAGACAGCAAACTGGATAAAGCCACCACATTAAAATCACTAGAAAAAAAATGTAAGCAGATTAAAATACCCAACAAAATTAAACAATAGCTGTAGCACCAAACTGTATTAAAGCCTGGGTGGGGGTAGAGGGAGCAGCATCTTTAGTTTATTTCTAAAATCTCTGGTAAGAGGCGGATTTAGGGGAGTGCGGCCAGTTCATTCACACTGGGCACTGAGCCGCAACAAAGACTTAGAAGAGAAGGTGAGAGTCAGGGGTGAGCACTGAATTTTGGCGTCACAGAGGGTGCCACTGAAATTTGAAAGCCGAAAGTCTGCCACTGATCTAGTAGAACATTCCAGAGGCACTGTTACTAGTTGCTGCATACCTCACCTCAGAAGGTGAGGGAAATCTGAGAAGGTCCTTTGAAGAAGATTATTAAAGATCAGGCTATCTTCGGATAGCCTGGTTCAAAGCCATTTAAGGCTTTAGTGTTCAAAATCAGGACAATTGGGGCCAGGAACAAAATAGTAGCTGGTTGAGAGTCTGACCTGACCTTAAACATTGGTAAGATCTAGAAACAAATTCAAGTCTTCTGAATGCCTATGTAGCAAAAACTGCATCATCCACAGAAGGGATGTATCTGCAGACACGGATTACTCTTAGGTACGGGGGGGGATGTGGATTAAAAGGAACCCCCAATCAGGTCTACCAAAACTCAATGGCACAGAATGTTGAGAAGAGTGACAGGGTAAAAACCTGGGTGGGAAAGATGTCTCCCAATGTCAGTTGCTGAGCATCAAAGTTGGTGGGGTATGGTTGCACCAGGTCTTTCTTGTGGTCTTCCCTCATTGACATCTGTTTGGACAGTATAACAACAGGATATTGCACTAGAGGGGCCTGATCTATGTTCTTAGTAAGGAGTGGCTAGAGCAGAACACACAGAGATGAAGAGGCATATCATTTGATGGATAGGTGATTTCCTGGTTCACACCGTGAAGTATTGTATGTATTGTATGTTCTCAGTAGAGAAATTAAAGAACTGAATGTGGCTGGGATTGGTCACAAATGTATCCCAAATACAGAGGGTAAGAAGAAGACTGGCCAGTGAGGACTAAGAATGTTCAGTGCGAATGGAATATTGACTGGTTTGGGAGAGGAGGAAAATCAGGCTGTGCATACATTACCATTTACTCCCACTCCAGTGCATGCCCACTGCTGGTGTCTGAGGAGGGCTGCACATGATGTAGTCCACAATACATATGTATCCTGCAGTTTATTGAGAAATACTGCCGTTTGATATACTTTCTCTCAATCCAGCATCTATCTGATTTGAAAACAGAAGCTATAATTAAGCTGTGGTTTGTATGTTTTAGACAGCCATTGCACATGCTCAGATGAGAGCTTCAGTGAATTGGAGTTTGATGTGGGGAAACAATCTGGTAATGGGCACCAGTTTATTGAAGGTTGCTGGGAATTGTAAATCTATGAGAGATAAACTACAGTGCCCCAGAATTCTTTGAGGGAAACAATGTGCTTTAAAGATATAGTGTGTGCACAACCTTGTTGGTAGCATAATTTAATAGTAGTTTTCATCCAGATCCAACCAATTTTCTATGCAGGAAGCACTGCTTGAGGAAAAATCTGGCACAATTATGTATGGTGATTTTTTTCACTGTCTCCTGTGTGAAAGCTGGGCCTGCCAGTTAATGTTGCCTGTGTTCCAGATACTGGTGCTGCTTATTCAGTGTTTGTGAGATCTGTAAAAGATGTGACCATAGAAAAATTCAAAGGTCTGTTTGCACTTGCCATGGACAGAGATACAGGTGTGCAGAATGCTTGACCACGTCAAGTGCTTTGATGGCTTGAGCTAAGCTGACAGAAAGAAATAGACCCATGCCAACTTGTGTATATTTTTTTACTTGTTTGTTTAGCTTTCTTTCTGTCGGCCTCTGGTGAAAGGGTACATGATGCAGGCACCATGCAGAAGCTAAGCAAGTTTGGGTCTGGTCAGCGGTGCTCTGCAGTCCCCAAGTATACTGCCTTAAGTTTCATGATGGAAGAAAAGTGTGAGGTAAAAATGTACTAAATACATCCACACCGGAGATTTAAAGTAGTTTAACCATCAGCTGTGCTCGCTTCGGCAGCACATATACTAAAATCTAACCATCAGCTCTTCTTCCCAGGGCACTCTGGGAATTACAGTGGTACCTCAGGTTACATACGCTTCAGGTTACATACACTTCAGGTTACAGACTCCACTAACCCAGAAATAGTGCTTCAGGTTAAGAACTTTGCTTCAGGATGAGAACAGAAATTGTGCTCTGGCAGCGCGGCGGCAGCAAGAGGCCCCATTAGCTAAAGTGGTGCTTCAGGTTAAGAACAGTTTCAGGTTAAGTACAGACCTCCAGAACAAGTTAAGTACTTAACCTGAGGTACCACTGTATTGTTCTGTGGGGATGATAGAAGGGGTCTCATAATGATTCTCAGCACCCTTGACATATTACAGCTCCCAGGATTCTTTGGGGGGAACCCTGACTGCTAAGGTGGCATAAAAGCACTTTTCACGTATAGTGAGGATAAGCCCACATACAACGCTTACCTGGGCTCTTGATTTAAAAAAAAGAAATCTTGCTTTTGAATAATGAATAACTGTGAGAACAAACCTATCGTGCAATGAGCGTTTCCTTAACTGGTAGAGAGATGAGTCAGTTTCTACACAGAGATGTTAGAGACAGCTCACTGCTTGGTAGCAACTGACTCAAATCAAACATTTTCCCACTACCCTTACAAACGTGCTGAAAACTCAGTATAAGTCAGTATACAGCAGCTTGGGGGAAGCCCGAAAGAGTTTCACTGACTTTTTAACCCCACACTTTTGTCCACATAAAAATGTGTAAGGCATTCCCACTGTCTAGAGCAGTAATTTATTTTCACATTACCGTATGAAAGGTGCTCTCGGATTGTGCAGAATAAGAATAGCTAAGGAGATGAAGACTGAACACTTACCCCTCAGGTTACTCCTGGAGGTAGGTAATTTCACTGGGGTGAGGAGCTCTTTAGAAGTTAATGTGTGTTTTTGTTGGGGAGGGTTCCTGATCATTCTGTTAAGTTGGGGGCCCTGTCCTTCTTGGGAAAAATAATGTTGATGACAACTAAATGGGGTGGTAGATTAGAGGTTTATAAAATGATCCCCACCCCACAAATAGCCCATTGGCTAAGTGTGCTCACTGGCCATAGAATGCTGACGAACTGTTGTAGGAAAGGGCCAAGTTCTACTTGTTTGTGTTATTGGTCCTCCAAACAATTATCAACAGCAACAAATCAGTTTGCCTAGCACAGTGCCAGCCTGAAGAATTCATTTGAAACCACTGATCAAGTTTCATTTCTAACCTAAAAAACAATAACAACAAGCTATTTAGTTTCACAGCTTGGTTTTACTTTATCTCAGCCTATGCCACATAATCTGTAATCTTATGTCATCAACATAAATAAGCATTATTTCCTGCCTGGTGAAAAATTTGGAGGTGGGGGGAGAGAGAGAGCTTATATCGTCTGAACACTTGAGGCTCCCATCCCAAGTATATTTACTTGCGAATAAGTCCCACTGATGGAAATAGGATTTAGGAAGTATGACTGGGCCTGGACTTCGTTAGAAGGCACCTTGTGTACACCTTCAAATTTCTTAACAGAGTTGTGACACTGAAAATTGGAAGTGTGTTATGTACAGAATAACCCCGAAGCACTAGAGAGGCATGACATTAAACTAAAAAAGGAACTGTTGCGCTAAATAATTTATTCTATCATGGGGTTTTAATGTCACCCATCACTAACTTTGCTACATGCCCTCATCAAGTACTTTTTCCTAACTGGAGAGTGTTCATATAAACGGTCTCTTGCTTGCCTAGTTGGCGGGGGAGAGAAAAACCCCTCTAACCTTTGCACAGATAGAATGTAGCCTAAAGGGCACTCAATTATTGCGCCACTTACTTTTGCCGCTACCTCTGACAACCGGTGGCATCATCCCCACCTCAAGGTTGCCCATCATGGGATGCAGTTATCAAATGATTTGCACTAAAGCTTGCTAGGAACAAGTATAATTGCTCATACTAAAACCAGGTGTGATCCATATCTGTCTCCATACTTAAGTGAAGTACATGAGTTCCTTCAAAGGTGGAAAACAGAAATAAAGGTAAATTGGGTACTCCTTACATTAACAGAGGTAGAAGTTAATTTGAGATTGTGTACTAGGTAAGAAATCAGTAGAAAGCAAATTGGTTAGCAGCTGGAGGCACTGGTCTCACGGAAAAAAGTCTAATCTTTGGGTGGTATCCTGTCGTCTTCCAGCTTGTGAAGGTTTGAACCCCTATTTCTCAGTTCCAAATACAGCATTCTGTCTCCTACACAACACTGGCAAGGTCTAGTAAATCTGTGTAAAAAATTATGAGCTAGAACTCTGTATTATGAACCACATATTCAGCAAGTTGAAGTTCCAGAATGTCTTAAAGGGGGATAAATAATGTCATTTGAAGTAGGTGTGAGTGTGTGTTAAAATAGAAAGGATATTTTAATTTAACTTGGATTATTTTTCATCATGATCATAATAATATTTTTAGAAATCTTCTACCCAGCAAATGCAGTGTTTCAGTTATATTTTATTTCAAGAGAAGAAAAGTAAATTCACAGAGTGATCAAATGAAATCAACATGCACACTTTTTTTAGTTCATATACTTAATTGTTTATTCTTCTTAGTGAAAAGAAAAATGCCAGTTTAAAAAACAACACTTTTTAAATTTACATTTGCAAAAAAAATTCATCAAACTGATTTCCAACGCTAATGTACAAATTTCTAAAACATGTTCACCTTTCCTAAAGTTTCAAAAATTAAAACTGCTGTTGAAGGGAGGCAGTGTTCAGTCTCTGAGAGGCAGATACGGTAAATTAAATAGCATAGTGCCCGGCATGCTCTGGTCCATAGGGTCACGAAGAGTCAGACACAACTAAACAACAATAACAAGTTCTTGTTCTGATGGTAAGTTGAATGAAAAAATATTAAAGAAACTCAATACTTAAAATTAGTGGTGAGCATAGGCGTATTTTATTCTAGAAATCAGTTATCCTCAATCATGAGTCATGCATGAGATCAAGAGAAATATCTAGTACTGATCTCCCAGCAACTGATCTAAGTCAACGGATTATAATTGTCTGAAGAGTTCTTGTGCTGAATAATTTTTATTCTTCCTGTGAAATTTTAACTGAATTTCCAATACTTTTTGTACCATTTTACACAAATGAGAATGAGATTTACAAAAGGAAAAAATATTTTATGTATATATTTCTTTAGAAATTCTTTCAAAAAACCCCTCTAAAATTATTATAACAGCATTATTTAAGGTTGTCATCCTATGTAGTCTTATCACGGCACAATGCAACTTACATTTTCAAGTATACATAGGATTGTGTTAAACTAAAATTTTACACGTAATAGTGCAAACACTGAGAGTTGAAAATGCAGATAAACAAAAAAGGTATAGATTTTAAAAGAATCCTGAAAAATTCAGTATTATAGCATTTAACAAGAAAAGATGCAGAATATAACAAAAAATGCATTCTAAACTAATTTTTCTTTTTAATAAGATTTTATAAAAGAGGCAGGTATGAATTGGTTTGGTTGCTCTGAGTTTGTAATATTGTACTTCTTATGGAACAGCAGAATATTGACCTAAGGTTTTCCACGGTTTGTTTCTTATTGGTTGGTAAGCCTCTTGGTGTAATTGCCAAATAACCTTCAAGTCTGCTAATATTACAGACTATATTCCAATTGAACTTTGTAATTGGCTACATGGTTTAAGATAAGAAACATGCCATTTTATGAAATACAATTTACTGTCATATTACAGTCAATTAACTTTTTTGATTTGTTCTAATCTTTTCATTTTCTTACATTTCCATTACCTCTTGATCTTACTCTTGACATGAAGACACTGGATCTTTCAGAATTATGACTCTTGTCAGAATGATACTGACCTCCTCCTCTTCCTAGAAACATCTTCCCTGTGGGCAAACGCAGTCAAGGAGTAGCTAAGGTGAGTGTCTGAGCTATCAGAACTGGTTCCAAAGTTGTTGGCCTTTGAGCACGGAGCTATACATTGCTTCACTGCCCTACGGATGTAGTCATCAAAGAAGTAATAGATGAAAGGGTTTGTGCAGCTGTTGGCAAACGCAAATGGGCCACTCAGTTCCATACCGATATGGGCAACTTTGTAGGGAAGGCAGTAAGGTGGCTTCAGTTTCTGGATAGCAGACATCAGAGCTACAAACTTAAAAATGTTGAAAGGAGCCCAAGATAAAACAAAAATGATCACTACAGTGAAGACAATTTTGATGGATTTCTTCAGCTTTTTATCATGTTTTCCAGATTTCTGATAATGCACACAGAGTTTCTTGGTGATGGAGCAATAAAAAGTCAAGATGATGAACAGAGGAACAAAGAACGCCAAAATTAGAAGCAGCAGCGACCCAATCCGGTGAGTGGATGTGATTTCCTTGTCCACACAATATGTGCTGTTGTCATATCTCCTCAGCTCTCTGGACAGAAGGGTAGGCAACCCAAGTAGGCAGGACAGAATCCAGACACAAGTGCAAAGGATGATGGAATACAGCTTTGTTCTGATCCTCCTAGCCACTGATGGGTACATGATTGCCAGGTACCGATCGCTACTCATGCAAGTGAGGAGAAAGACAGTGCAGTACATGTTGACTGAGATGGTGTAGGAGCTGCCTTTGCAGAGAAAAGAGCCGGATCTCCAAAGTCCCGAGGTCCTCTCTTTGTCTACCCAAAAGGGTAGCGTGATAAGGAATATAAAATCAGACACTGCCAAGTTGACAATGAAGATATCAATTAGCCTCTGAACCCGTCGTTTGAAGATTAGCGCTCCTATTAGAAGGGCATTGCCAGCAATCCCCACCAGGAATACAATGGTATAGAGAGCAGGCAGGAAAATGTGTTTGTAAGGCAACTCCACAGCTGAGCAGTTATCTTCAGGAGGATCTGTGTAGAAATAGTAATCATAGCTAGAAGTTGATTTCTCCATCTCAAAAATGATTTGTGCGAAGAAGCTTTCAGCACTTTTATGTTCTTTTTGGCACTACAGATGACAGTTCTCTTCTTTTTTTCCTTTCAGTTTCTTCCAGATGATAAGAAAAATCTGACGTACAACCTATTAATCTCTGACTAGGCATTTAAATGTCTAGCACAGAATGGGAGGGCCTGGTTTGATTTGACGAACCAGCATGCTTATACAGGCAGCTTTGACCATAAAATATGGTAGGGTGGGTTTCCTTGAAATTCTGGGAAGTGGGGAGGGGAGAGGTTTAAGTTTCTTTGTAAATACAATTTATTAGTTGAGGTTTTTGAGGTTATAGATGGTTAGCAGAAGTAAGAAAGTGGTGAATTCAGTTCGTCAGGGTGGGTTGTTATTTAAATAACCGTTAGCTTGTCTAATCTGTGTTTCTAAACTTGGGAGGGTTCCACTCCCGCAAGCTTTACCAATTGACATGTTGCTGTTATTTGAAGTTGCTGTTATTCTGACAGCAGCAAAATCTTGTGTACAAAGATGTGCTTTAAAACTTCTACCTGACCTTTAATGTCAAATTTTATTCTATATTGCTGTTAAAAACAGTATCTTGCTCCTATATCTTTTCTGAAGCATTTAAACACTCTTTTCTTAACCTCAAGTTTTGGTCCACCCTGCGGCAGAACCAGAAAAAATATATATGAGGGTCTCAGGAGAAGGAAAATGAATTTATGGGATAGTAGAGCTTTGCCCCACAGATTAAGACTTCTCATTGAGAAACAGAAGGATATTTTGCATTCATGCTACAATCATAAACAGATTTTATTTGAAAAAGTCCTATTCATTTTTATGGGCTCAGCTTTCACAAAAGAATGCTTAGGACTGCAACCTTGTTTTAAACTCTGTTTAATTTGTATGTGAACTGTCTTTTCTTTGAGTGAGAGAGGGAGAGACTATGGCAGTGGTTCTCAAAGGGTGTGGTGTGCCACAATTGTGTGGCAGAAGAGGATAGCAAATGTGGCAGGAAAATTCAAGGACAATCAAAAAAACATTTAAGCATTTCAGTGTAGGATAGTATCATTTGGAGGGGGGTATACAACCAGAAACAGTATCCAATGCCTTTCTTCAGGAGCACTGGTTATTCTTCTACAGTTCTCCATGACATATTGTTGTGAACAGAGATTTTCAATTGTGAGAAATATGAAAGATCAGAAAATAGAAGCTTTTTTGTTGACAGAGCTATATCTTGGCCCCTTGCACCCTTGGCAAGGAAGTATATTGGCACCCGCTCCCCATTTGCACAAGCAAATTTTTATTCTGAACGTGTGGCCCAGAGAAAAACAATTGAGAACCACTGGGCTACTTCTCTACAGAGCCATCTATGCCTTTACTTGAACTACGCTTCATAGCAACTGGGGACACATGTATTGTAATTTGTTACTCCAAGAATGCCACTTTATTGAACCTATCTAAAAGTTCTAGCCAGATTCCCAATAAAATTGTAAATAAAATTGTGCCAAGGTAAAACCTGTTATGCCACATCTCCTCTTGCATTATCAGGGAGATGTCATCTCTATTCCTGTCATGCGAGACTAGCTAGATTATGGTAAGCATATGAGTACTCAGTGAAAGCCCATCAAATTCCAAAATATCGTAAGAAGATAAACCCTAGCAACCTGGTATGTCATTTCTCTCTCACACTGAGTTCTCTGAGAGCTGAAGAAAGACCAGCAATCAGTAGTAGAACACAGCTTTGGTGAGTATGGTAGTCCTCTATGTGCATACTGAGGTCTATGGGCCTTGCTCTTAGGTAGGGATGAATGAATTTGTCAGTTTTGGTTTTCTTTTTCTCATTTTTACTGCCTTAATTTCAGCTCCACACATTTTCACACTAGTTTGCAAAAAAAAAAAAAAAGTCCATCAGCATTTTGATGTGAATTTATCCAAATGCAGTACTGTATATGCTTTTGTAAAATATATTTTGCCCAATATCCTCTCAACATAATGCATTTTATATATTATATGTGACTTGATTATATTATATTGCATTATAAACTTGATAGGCACGAGCTTCAGGGGTGCGGTAAGTAACAACAATTTTAAAGCATTCTATAAATATATTTTATATGTTCTTATGAAGTGCAATAAAGTGACGTCTTTTACATGCCAGTACAGTTGCTACCTTAAAAAAAACCACACACAACACTGGCAGAGTTCCTATGCCAGGAGTTCAACAGGTGAACATGTTTCCAAAGGAATGAGAGATGCTTGTGTTTTGGTGAAACTCCAACCTTACGCCCTTAAGGTTGCAGCCCTTACCTGGGAGTAAGCCCCCTTTGATTTAATTTATGTTACTTTTGAGTAGATAAGTACAGAAAGGCTAGCACTATATATAAGGCACTGGAACCATGGCAGGAAGAGGCACGGCGGCAACTGCACGCTGAACCGAATTAAGAACTGAAAGCAGTTTGTCCATTGCACTACAGCCCTTGCTCCCAAG